>NC_137667.1:1833337-1868337 GCF_963422515.1 Blennius ocellaris | reverse complement strand
CAGCGCACCGGTGGATGTTCACCGAACACGACATCACTCTCGGCGTCCGGCTCCCCGGAGAGCGGCGGCGGCGGGAGGAAAGATCTAGAAGCCGGTCAGTGACAGCAGTGAGGTTGTCGCTTCTCAATCCTCTCAATGTCGCACACGTTTCATCCATTTGACATGATATCGGTTCAGTTTAAACAGAGATGTCACTATTCTAGATTCTAGACCAGGGGTCGGAAACCCGAGGCTCTTTGGTCCGTCCACTGCGGCTCCTGGAGCCTCCGTCCCACTGCA
Organism: Blennius ocellaris; assembly: GCF_963422515.1. Lineage (NCBI taxonomy): Eukaryota > Metazoa > Chordata > Actinopteri > Blenniiformes > Blenniidae > Blennius > Blennius ocellaris. Next base: position 1,868,058 of record NC_137667.1, on the reverse strand, counting down.
GTTCATCCCGGAGGGACGTAAGGAGGCAAGGCCACCCAGAGAGGGGCGTAAGGAGGCAAGGCCACCCAGAGAGGGGCGTAAGGAGGCAAGGCCACCCGGAGCGCAGTCCCGCTACAAAGAGTGGTCAAATGTAGGCGGAGCGATGTGACGTCATTACGCGACAATAATGGATGAAGAACGTAGAATTGCGGCTGCAGCTCCACTGGTGTCTGAAGCTGGGAGCTTCCTGTACCTTTCACAATAAAACTGCTGCGCTGCGGAGCGCCGACAGTTCCAGGAGGTTCATTGCAGACTTGTTAAGAGAGACGGAACATTCTAGTGAATTCCACAACAACTACAGGACATTAAAGACACACCATCACACTCATGGTTCTAACAATCCAGATCTCCCACATTTATCTTCCATTTTAATAATGTGTAGCGATAAAGGAGCTGAGAGCTGCAATGCATTATGGGAGTTTTTGTTTGTGGTGTTTTAAATGTAACTATTGGGGGTAATGTTAGGTTTGTAGTGTTGGTAATAATTGTGTTTTTGTTCTTAGTTCATGTCGTTTAGTTTATTAGTTGTAAGTCGTCAACCAGCAGTGAAGAAGGTTTTGTGTGTCGTGTCCCCCTGGCATGGTCTTCCTGTGGGACTGTCAAAATAAAATGCGTGGGTGTTGTGTACAGAACGAGACGGGACCAAATGGCTCTTTGAGCATTAAAGGTTGCCGACCCCTGTTCTAGATTCTCCACTGGTTTTCTGCATCATTATTGCATCATGTAACAATGGTGCAATAATATCATACATTTTCAAGTCATTGTGAAATAATGCTGCATTTTGTAGTAAAATTCTTGAACATATTATGTAATAACTATTAATAGCTATTTGGTGCATAGAGACTGATAGTAGCTACGTCCTGTTTAAACGGTTCCCGTGACGTCGTTTAATGTGAGAACTCGTCTGCTTAAATGCAAATTGAAGATCCTCATTGCGACTTAATAAATTTAATCTGAATCTAATTTGATCTACACTTGATTCGTCAATCAAAGTTGCTTTAAGACGTATTTAATGGTGTCATTATCACTCGTCGTTGTGCTCACGGCCTCCCCGTTACCTCGTATAGTTTCATCAATTAAAACTACATTTAAATATTCTGCAAAGGTTTCTCCCATGTGGATCTGTTGGGCTTTTCTATTTTCTCTGTAAAAGCACATTGGAATGACTGTACTGTATTTAAAAAAAGACATTTTAATAAAAAAAAAAAAATTTAAAAAAAGGAAGCTGCTCAATAACATACCTGTGAGAGGGTAAATCTCTAAAAAAAAAAAAAAAAAAAAAAAAAGTAAAAAAAAGAAAATAAATCGCCTGTTATATTGGATTAAAAAAAAAAAAACTACATAAAAAAAAAAAATGGCGGCTTTAGTGCTGACCCAATATTGCTATATTCCTCTATGTCAGCAAATCTGGCATTGGGATGACCTCTCACCTGGCTGCTAATCGCCCCCCCCCCCCCCCCCCCCCCCGACCTTGCATCATGCTCCATTCGCCAGCCGACCAAGCGTGAAATGATCAGCGGCTTCCAAACGGCGACGCCGCGGCCTGCAGTGTCTGCTGGCAGGCCGCCTCCCCTCCCGGCATCAATCAGGAGGGGGGGGTGGGGGTGGGGGGGGGGACGATTATCCAGATGCCGTCTATTTTTAGACGGGCGGCGAAATAAAGACGGAGGATTATTGGTAACGAATTTGAAAAAGATTGATACGGGAATGGGAAAGGAGAGGAAATGGATTCAAGGAGAGCAAAAAGAAGGGGGGGTGGGGTGGTGGGGGGGGGGAGGGGGGTAACGAAGGGCTGAGCAGGAGAGGAAGGGGGAAAACATGAAAGGGGGGAGATCAAAGGATTAATGACCCTTTGCACAGCTCATTGGTCTCGGAGAACAACCCCGGCAACCTTGGTGCCGCCTGGGAATGACGATCCGTAGATCTGGCAATTCACAAGCGGCGTTAGCTGCCTTACCCACCTGCCGGCCTTCGACAGCCCCCCACCCCCCAATATAGATGCTTTGTACCTGTCGCCATACCAGGACGTGTTCTTTGTGGGAGAGTCGTACGGTACGGCAGCCCTACAAACCCACAACCTGCCGTCGGGCCTCGTTTCCAGTGTGCAGAACCTCCATGGCGTCGTGCCGCAAACCTTCTCTTTCCCAACAGCAGCAGACGAGTACAGAAGAGGTTAGGGCCACTGTGGAAAAAACCCCTGAGTTCTGACTTTTTTTTCTCAGAATTCTGACTTTTAAGCTCAGAATTCTGACTTTTTTCTCAGAATTCTGACTTTTTTTCACTGAATTCTGACTTTTCTCAGAATTCTGACTGTTTTCTAAGAATTCTGACTTTTTCCTCAGAATTCTGAACTTTTTATCCTCAGAATTCTGACATTAAACTCAGAATTCTGACTTTTTTCTCAGAATTCTGACTTTTTCTCAGAATTCTGACATTAAACTCAGAATTCTGACATTTAAACTCAGATTTCTGACTTATTTCTCAGAATTCTGACTTTAAACTCAGATTTCTGACTTTTTTCTCTCAGGATTCTGACTTTTAAGCTCAGAATTCTCACTTTAAGCTCAGAACGCAGGGTTTTTTCTCCACTGTGGCCCTAATCCTCTTCCGTAGACTACAAATGCAAGAAGCGCAAACATTTTTTTAATTGATAATAAATAATTTGAACAATCCTGAACAAACAAACCAAAAGAAACATGGCGGATTGACCAATAATCGACCTTTTCAAGCATGTGTAGAAGAACTATTTACGCCTTTCACCCAGGAGGAGAATCCAGATGTGTCACACCTGTAATCCCGGGACGTCCTGGTGAGAAGCACCACAGCGACGTGTTTGGTGACGGCGGCCGCTGCAGCGTAAGGCGATGGCAGGTCGCCCTGGCTCTTCCCCGCCGACGGCTATTTGTTCGCACGCCACCTGTTCCGCCATAAATAAAGCATGGCTGCCATGTCAGCTTGTGCTTCAGAAAAAAAAAAAAAAAAAAACCCTGAAAAATTCAGAATCCTGGTAAAATGGAGGATTTGATGGAGGTTGAGAAACAGCAGTGGGGGGGGGGGGGGGGGTCGCCTTAAAGGCCTGAGATAGAAAGTGAAGCCAGGGAACGTTTCAACCCAGGCCCATAAAGAAGAAATGATTTCGAGTGTGAGCGTGACGAGCACACGTCTGTGTGGTCGAGGACGGAAAGCAGCTTTTAAAACCGTATTTTATTTATTTATCTATTTTGGGATTTCTTCTGAAAGTGTGCTGCCATGTCAAAAACCTGAAAAGTCTGAATTCTGGTATAATGGAGGTTGAAAAATAAAAGGATACACAATGCCAGATGTTGGTTTTTTTGGTTTTTTAAGTTTTTTTTTATGGATCCCAAGTCCAAATTGACCTAATGAAGCATAGTGAAGGTGAAATAATGAAATAAATGCAGCAGTTTTGCTGCGGTTTGGTTAAAACAAACCACTGAGAGTCCAAATGATGATGATTTGAATAAGCGTGGATGAAACACACACACAGTATACGTGTGTGTGTGTGTGTGTGTGTGTGTGTGTGTGTGTGTGTGTGTGTGTGTGTGTGTGTGTGTGTGTGTGTGTGTGTTCCAGGCAGACTCTGTTGTCTCTTTTAAAAAGGATCTGAAAACATGTTTATTTAGGAGCTTTTAGTTGACGTGTTTTCACTGGTGTCACTTTAATTTTACACATGTATTTACATTTTATATTGTTGTTTTTACCTTTTCTCCTGTACAGCACTTTGTGATTATATCTGTGAAAAGCGCTTTATAAATAAACTTTACCTCCAGTTGTGTATAATGGTCTCACTTTCTTTAAAAAAAAAAAAAAAAAAGTACTTGCAACCAAACATCTGCTTGTGTGAAGTATCCTGCACTACACTAATATTCAAAAGTCTATAACAAGCTTATATAATAAGCTTTTACTTCCTCACCACTTCATAGCTTCACTCTTGATGCATTTTGCATCAACGTCTCTTCAGCACAAGACAAGTCAGTGTTTTGCTGTTTTTTCTTTTAACACCTCGGCTTCACAGAATAAATGAGGAGCGACGAACGTGACGACTCATTAAATAAGACTTTCTGCAGCCACGTTTCCACAACCTTGTGATGCCGGCGTTGATTCGTCCCTCATGAATATGCAGGATCCTGGTTTTGTGCTGAGGACGGCACTTGCAGCTTTCCAGCGCTGGCGTCAAGGTTGTTGGCAGCGCGTTGTGGCCAGATGCACGCGTCCTTTCTCTGGATCCGTCTGGGCCGACCGGCTCCTCTCGGGCCCCGGTGCATCATGGGAAAACAGACGACCAGGCACTGGAGAGGCGGACTGTGTGATCGCGTCCACAGACCTTTGTAGAACATCGGACACCAAATCTCAATGTGTTCTTCATTCTCCATCCTTGTAACGAACCAAGAACTGAACATTTTTTATTAATGAGAAATTGTGATTTTTTTTAAATTTAAGGTTGTGCAGATAAACAATACAAAACAGTGATAGAATTCCATAGATGTGTGATGATGAACAATACATTCTATATACAAAAGTGCTACCTAAAATACTATTTACATAGTGTGTGTGTGTGTGTGTGTGTGTGTGTGTGTGTGTGTGTGTGTGTGTGTGTGTGTGTGTGTGTGTGTGTGTGCGCTTGTATATGAGACACTAAGTGTGACTTGTTTCTGTTTATGGAGGAAAGAGACGAGAAAGGAAATAATTTGGTAACATTAGAAAGGAGCAGGAAAAAAAAAAAGAAATGTAAAATCATTAAAAAAGATATGAGACATTTTTCTCCCAGAGGAGGAATATTATGGGATGAGAGGGAGAGAATATGAGAAAGTGTAGGTGTGTGAATGTGTATTTACGTTTGTATATGTGTGTATAAATTGTCTTATAAACACTGATAACGTTACAGAAAACTGACACTACAAATAAGAAATATACAGAATAATGAATGGATGATGAGTAAAGCAAATTATATTATGGAATTCTTAAGCTAATTATCAAAAAAAATAAATAAATAAAGGGAAATTATTCATTTTGTAGAATTTGAATTTATTTGAGTTTGTTTTGGAAGTGAGGTTCTATTGTTAGAAATTCAGGGAATGTCGACTGAGATTCTGTAATAATAATAATAATACAGTCAGACGGCAGATTTTTATACTGATATTTGTCTACTGATATTATCTTTAGATTTCCAGTTTGTGAGCATGGTTTGAGAACGTCATTTTAAAGAATTGTCTTACAGCTGGAGTTCCTGGATCCTCTATCGCTAAATGAATCCCAAAAGTTGCGTATAATCAAATCAAAGTGTTCGTTGCACTTTGAAGCTCCGTCTGCCGCGTGCCTGCAGACCGTAACGTTAGACGAACCTTTATTTGCACTGCAGGGCCGTCGAATCCAGCCGTCCATCAACCAATTAAGCCGCCGTGGCAATACGTCCCCGAGAAAACGGCACATTGGGCTTCTGTCTGTTTGCAGATGGTGCGCCTCGGGCTTCCCTTCTGCCCCGAGACACTTGGGCAAAACAAAATACAAGCAGACACACTCGAGAGCAGACAAAGGAACACAAGCAGTCAGTCTGTGAGGGTGGCAGGAAGCCCAGCGTCGCGTCTGAGTCGCAAACCGATCGATCCCAGTGTCCCGGCCACTTTGCCTCGGAGGGGAAAATCCTGTCGGAGTCCATCGGGTCGGAGATCCGACACAATGACAACGACAAGAACGGGACTGGAGAGCATGAGTGAGTATCTGTGTGTGTAAAACGGACGGGGGGAAAAAAAAAAGAAGAAATAATAGAGTCCAATCCAGTACGTCTCAGTAGGCCAACCGGCTAATCTGAATACCCAGTAACGCCAATATTGGCTCAGTCAATCAACACTCCCAACGACTCCGTCGCCGGGAAAAGTCGTGTTTCACTTTCCTTCCTCCGGTGGGGTTTTTTTTTTTTTTTCCAACTGTTTGCTCTGTAAGTGACCGTGCAAAATGAACCCCCCCTCCTGCAGCTGGCGAAGAAAATGGCTCCGTCTGCCAGGCTAATGTGCGCCTAGCGCAGCGCGAGGTTTAATGGACGCGTGGTAGAGGGGACATGCATTATGCATACGTGTGTGGGGGAGGGGGGTATGGGGGGGAGGCGGGGGGGCAGCATGTGGCTGGGTAGGACGTTCTTCAGTGACAGTAAACCTCGCAGGAAATGGATTTCACACACTTTTTTGTTGTTGTTTTTGCATAAAAGGAAAACAGTGGGCTCGTGTTGTTTCCTACAGTCCAAAGAAACTGCAGCTGTTCAGGGTGTACCCTGAACCCTTCACTATAACTGGGCGTGGCTTGAGTCAAGCCATATGGAAACAGTGGTAATTTCCCCGTCTCAAGCAAGTTATTGAAATAAAAGTGAACGGTGAAGCGGATTCCACGACAAAACGTGTCGCAGCTTGAGATTGTCTGCTGAGGCAACGTGGTCGAACTCTGAGATTCAGATCTGGTGAAAGAGCGGGACGCTACATCCGAGGTCCTCCAGGCGCCGGCAGCCGTCCCCTAACGATTCCACCTCCACCAGGATGAAAATAGGCCTTCGTCGTTCATGTAGGGTCATTATTACTGGAGGCATTGTCTTATTCCGGTAGTGCCCCACATACTGAACTGCCCCACAAAACGTTTACCTTTGTTGTCGGCCCTAAGCTGTGGAACGCTCTGCCCCCCTCCACGTCCGAACAGCCCCCCCCCCCCCCACCCCCCCCACTGTGGACTGTGTCTTAAAACCCACTTTTATTCTCAGGCTTTTAACGCCACGTGAGTCGTGTCTTGTGTCTTTTATTTATTTTATTGTTCTTATTTTTAAGCGTTTTTATATTTCTATTTATTCTTATAAATTGTTTTATTCTTATTTGTAGTTTTTTAATGTGTTTGTAGTTTTTAATCTGTTTTTATTTCTATTTTATGGTTTTATACTAATTTAGTGTTGGAGCTAATTTGCATTGTTTTAGTTGTATTGTTTATATGTGCAGTCTCATGTGCAGCACTTTGGAAACGCTTTGTTGTTTAAATGTGCTATAGAAATAAAGTGGATTGGATTTGGATTGGACAAAGTGTGGGGCAGTTCAGTATTGACTCGACACGCCTGCCCCCTCTGGAACGCCTCTACCAACAAATGTCCGTCTGGTGACGCCCTCCTTCACATCTCAAGCATCGTTGGCCGCCGTCGTTTCGGACCCCAGAAACAGGAACCTCAAGATAAAGAGACTCAACAGTTTGTTTTCTTGTCTGAATAAGAAGGAGTTGTCTCGCCTGCAGTTAGTGCAGAACTCTGCAGCGAGAATCCTGACCCGCACAAACAGGAGGACGCACATCACCCCCGTCCTTAAAGCTCTCCATTGGCTGCCGGTGTCCTACAGGACCAATTTCAAAATTCTGATTTTTAACCTTCAGAGCTTTGCACGGTCAGGCTCTGTCTTATATCAGAGACCTGATCCAGCCTTACGTCCCCGCCAGGGCTCTGAGGTCTGCGGATCAGAACCTCTTGATGGTTCCACGTACTCTGTTCAAGACCAGAGGAGACAGGTCCTTCCAGGCTGTTGCTCCTAAACTTTGGAACGATCTCCCGCTCTCTCTGCGTTCTCTGGAGTCTGTTGATTCCTTTAAGGGTCAACTAAAGACCTATTTATTTCTTCAGGCTTTCGCTTAGTTCTTTTAGGGATGTTGTGTCTATCAATGTGTTGTCTTGACCTTTTAAATCTGTATTTGCATTTTATTCCTGTTTTATGTTTTTTACTGAAAATGTGAAGCGCTTTGTGACCTTGGTCTGAGAAAGGCGCTATATAAATAAAGTTTTACTTACTTACTTACTTACTCAAAGAGAAACACAGAAGAAAATCCTCTCCCACCAGTTGTCACGCCGCCCCCGCCGCCCCGCCGCCCCGCCGCCCCGCCGCCCCGCCGCCTCCGTTAACGAGCGCCATCACGTGCCGTCGCCTCTGCATCCGTAGGAAAAGCACCGCCGCCGCCACCCGCTGCCGACGCAGCAGTTTCTGGGACACATTCCCACACCCGGTGTCATAATCAATTACCGGAGACGGCGGTTGCTCGTCACGCAACGTCAAATTGCTGCTGACACGGTGACAGCACCAACAACAATTTGATCACTTCCCTGCCCCTCACGATTAGTCATTATAAGGAGCCCCGCCCCCCCCGCCGTGATGGCAGGGTGGGTCACAAGGTACCGTGGCCTCGGGAAGAAGAATTCCCCACCCCTTGAAATTTGTCCACATTTTGTCACATTCACATCCATGAATGGAAAATGTATTTTAGTGGGATGTTCTGTGAACTAGTGGCCTCATGGAGACCAAATAACACAGCAGACGGGTCTGGGATGAAGTTCAAATGTATATCTATAGAATGTTCTTGTGTTGGACCAGTCAGAGTCCAGATCTTCATCCCAATTGAAAATCTCTGTCGGGACTTGGAAAAAAAACGCTGTTCCGACGCTTTCCTTCCAATCTGACTGAGCCGGAGCTATTTTACAACGAACGGTGGGAAATAATCAGTCTTTCGACTCCAAAAGACTTTCGGTTGTGGTTTCGGCCAAAAGAGTATTGAGTCAGCAACACAGACTTTTTCGGGTTTTATTTTGTAAATCTGTCACATAGAAACACATTCAAATACATTTATTCGCATTTGTGCTTGTGATTTGACCCAATGTGGAAAAGTCCAAGGGGTGACGAGTGCTTCTTCACTGTACCTCACAAGGTCCACGCCTTCGCCCGTCTCCTCTCGCACCGACACAATCTGCCCTCCGATGTTTGACGAACACCCCAGGCGAGTCCCACACGGCGGCGGTGGAGCAACGCCCTACATTCCCCGCTTCGCGTTACATTTGGACTCGTCGTTCAGTTGAAAACGGCTCTAATAAAGTCATAAATCACCCTTTTCTGTGTGACGGTGTCGTCTATCAAGTCGTATGTGTGGCGGGAATCTCCCTCGTGGATCGATGCCGTTCCAGGACGGTCTTCATATTTGTGGTAACAATTGAATTAATCTCAATTTCTATAGCCTGGAAATAACTTGCAAGCAAAAGATTTGGCTTCCTGTGTGAAGACGCAAGAAAGAAAGAAAGAAAGATTTCTCCTGTAAACACATTTAATCAGCGACGGAGGGCGACGCCATTTAAAATCTTGCCTCGGGCGCCACATTGAAATCAAGGTCAACGTCTGCATCCGTGATCTGAAGTCGTCTGCAGAGAAAATGGGGGAAAAAAGAAATGAACAAGCAGGTCGAGAGTCAACAGAAGCTGTTGGTTTGTATTAATATAATGAGTGGCGGCAATCAAAGCAGGAGTGAGACAAGAGAATTATTTCCTCTGCCGATCACAACCTGGAAAAACACCAGAAGGAGCCAGAAGGAAGCAGGGGAACCTTGACTCCAACCAAAATCTCCCCGAAAACCTCATTTCGTCGTCTGAAATGAACAAACCGACACGGGACTCGGCAGTTTTGCTCCCGGCGGCGTCGGCCGGCGATTTCTCAAGTTCAGTTTGTTCACGTTCACTGAGCCCCGAGATGAAGACCAAGGACAAACACGCTTTGTGAAGACGCGCCAGCCGTGGCGCCCCGCGGGGGGTCCAGATGGCCGAGAGCGGCGTTCGGGTCCAGGTTCATTCAGAGGTTCAACACGCAGATGAGAAAAACGACTCTCGGTTTTTTAAATGTGCCTCGTTTTCTTCTGAATTTCTGAACAAATGCATCAAAATAAGAATCTGACCAGTCCGTGTCAGTAATTCAATTCAACTTTATTCATAGAGCACGAAATACAACATTCAGTCATTTCTCGGTGCTTTTAACAGAGAAAAGAGGAATTAATAACACAACAGTGTCAAACCCTTCATTTTACTCATCTCCAGATCTTATTCTGCTCAGATATTCAAAATCCATTTTCACAGAAACAACCTGAACAAACCCACAACAAGAAACAAGCAGCAGCAAAAGTGCCGGAATCCTCAAAATCGGAGCCTTAAAGACAAAGATCTACAGCGCGGATTAGAAGGTTACGAAATGTTTTGGCAAAACAGAAGAAATCAAAAGAGGTGGGGGTGTCGCCTTGTTTGTGACGCAGGCCTTAAAGTCCTGGTGAAATGTAAAACACTACTTTGCAAAAAAACGATAGGTGGGGTTCTACTTGTAAGGTTCCTCCGACTCTGCCCCACCACTGTTGTCGCATAACAAAGTTATTTGAATTTTGAATCTCCAGCCGAGGAAATCGGGGGAATCCTTCTTCTTCGTGGGCCATTGTGGGCGGAGCCTATGCGTGACGTCACGAGTTGTGCAGATCTCCATCTGTTGTGTTTATATCGGCTTGTTTCCTCTTAAATATCCAAGTTTTTACAGTGTTTTGAAGTTATAGTCGGCGTTTTATGAGCCTTGATGAAAGATTGAGCCTGGAAGAGACCAGAGAGAGGAGAAAAGGAGCACGGGCGGCGGGAGCGGCTAGCCGTTAGCTCGCGCGGCTAGTAGACGATCAAGTAATACCTGGACTCATCTTCGGTGATTCCGCGCAGTCGGAAAAGCTCTTGGACATGATCCACGTCGTCGTCAAAATTCTGATCCTCCATAATGTAAACACAACTTGGGCGTGTGCACAACTCGTGATGTCACTCTGTTATTGTCAGAAGCTCCGCCCAGCAGAGGAAATAGCGCCGTTTAGCGGCTATTTTCTCGCAGATTGTCGTGTTTTAACATTTTACCCTTCAGCCAGTTAGCATGAAAAACGTCCCTAGAAGCGACACCAGAGTGTTTTGGAGGTCGAATCTTCATTTCACTAGGACTTTAAAACGCAAAATCATTGTTTAATAAGATACGTCTCCGAGAAAGACAAACGTCTTTTTATTTCCTCAGTAACAAAATAACACAAAAAAGAAATTTTGGCACGACAAGAAAAAAAAACAAAGCTCAACTTTTTGGTGTATTTCTGAATCAGCAAAAGTACATTATTTCTAGCACATATATGTCTATATTTGCCATTTTTGCTTATTGTTTGAAAGCGCATGCACGGGTCCTTTAATTGGTGAAACATTGCAAGGCTTAATTAAAAGATGTGTGAAGCAGATGAGGCTCTGTAATCAAACTAAAACAGCCAACGGCCTCATTTTCCGTCTCCACCTTGACTTTCTACCGCAGATTTTTCTGTTAATTTTCACGCGTTCCCAGATGCTCCGTGGCCTATTTAACATTTCTGCTGAAGAGCCTCATTAGTGAAATTAGACGCGATTTGTTTCCCCCGTCCGATCCTTTCATCAGAGCCTCGCCTTCCCTCAAAATTGGTCGAATTTCGTCTCCGCCGCAGCAGAAAGGAACTTCGGGACGATTTCAACATCTGCGCCTCTTCGCAGTGGAATCCTGCACGCGAAGGTGGGGGGAGGCAGAGAAGGGAAAGAAAAGAACGTGTGAACAGAAAGTAGGGCGTCGTCGGGAGGAAGGGACGACAATGAGGGAGACGTTCTTCCCCTCCAAAAAAAATCCTGCGTTTGAGACAAACTATGATGAAATGATTGCTGCCACGCAGGCAGAACTCGTCTGGGAGGTTATTGATTTCCCAGCTGGTGTCAGACGTCAGGAAAATTTAAAAAACTCTCTGCGTGATGCAACAGACACGTTGAGAAAACTGTATTTTTTTTTTTTTTTAATCACCGTCTTCAATATGTATCAGGAAATCTGTGGTAAACAGGAAACGACTGTTTCCCCCCGGTTCTTCATGGAACAGAGAACAAAGAGATGTTGAAATAAGGACCTGAAGTCAAGTGGCAGCAGTTTGTGGGGACGCTTATTTGGCGTCGAGGAAACGTTGGACGACATCTTGAGACACGGCGGCGGCGGCATCATGTCAACGGGCTGCTTCTGGTAGATCCTGTGGAGGAGCCGGGAAGTGTCTGATCAAATCCCTGGTTCTGGATTCTGCCGCATTATCAACACTCTTGATTAAATGTAATGATAATAATCATAATTATAATAATAATGAAAATGATAATAACAATAATAAATATAACAACAACAACAATAATAATAATAAATATAATAATAATAATAATAATAATAATAATAATAATAATGATGATAATAAAACAATAATAATAATAAAACAATAATATAATAATGATAATGATAATAATAATAATGATAATAATAATAATAATAATAATAATAATAATGATGATGATGATGATGATGATGATGATATAACAATAATAATAATAATACAATAATAATAATATAATACTACTACTACTACTACTACTACTACTACTAATAATAATAATAATAATAATATAATAATGCTACTACTACTACTACTACTACTACTACTACTACTACTACTACTACTACTACTACTACTAATAATAATAATAATAATAATATAATACTACTACTACTACTACTACTACTACTACTACTACTACTAATAATAATAATAATAATATAATAATGCTACTACTACTACTACTACTACTACTACTACTACTACTACTACTAATAATAATAATAATAATAATGTAATAATACTACTACTACTACTACTACTACTACTACTACTACTACTACTACTACTAATAATAATAATAATAATGATAATAATAAGTTTAATATAATAAGTAGCTACCTGACCTACCTCGTTATCGTGGATATGAGCTAACATGCTAACTCGGCTCATCAAACAAATGTGGCGCTGGTGCTCGTTGCGCTCTACCGATGTAGCTCTAGTTTTATAGTTTACAGTCACTGCAATAACAATCCATCTTCATCGTCCGCACATACAGACGTCTGTGAATTCAACGTTTTTAATGTTTGGAACATATTATTCTCTGCGTCAGCGCAACTCCTGTCCTGACAGAGAGAGATAGAGAGATAGATGGATGGATGGATGGATGGATGGATGGATGGATGGATGGATAGATAGATAGATAGATAGATACTTCATGTAAACAAGGCCTCTGTACACGTCATTCAGTATCGTAGTAAATCCGGCTTGAGGAGTATTAAAAATTATAAACATAAAAACTAAACAACAAGTAAAAGACTAATAAAGTAAAACAATAATTACTTCATAAGATTTTAAAATTAGTCAAAATGCAACAAAAACCGACGAAGCGTTCATGTTTTGTTTGCTTTTCTTGTATTTATATTTCTTGAGAATTCGCGCTGTATCAAGCATTTCTTCTTTTCTGTATTTGTCGTCATTTTGCATTAAAGTTTTGACTGAAGTTTTTAGGATTAGTAGTCGAGTAGTACTGGGCAGTAAATTTAATTTTTGTCACAGTTGGACATCTGTTGCTTTTCGCTCCAATAAAAACCTAAAAAGCCGAGGTTTTTCACCCGAAGGCCTCGTTTCTGCGGCGTCGCCCGGCATCGTTCTGACACCCGACGAGCTCGTCGTGCAACTCGGAGGCACTTTCAATAAACCGGAGCTGGAATTCTTCGCCGTTTCCTCTTTTGCACGCGAGGCGAGAAAACATCTCGTCTGTTTCAAAGGCGCAGGAGCGAAAAGACCGGCTGACAAGCAATTTCAATTTATCAATGCAAATCACGTCAAGCCGCCTCACAGTTCTCGCTTATCTCTGAATTTGTGTGTGTGTGTGTGTGAGTGTGTGTGTGTGTGTGTGTAGTTGTGCACCACCGCACACGTGTAGCAACGGCGTCTGTCATGCTAGCTGTTGTGACCCTTCGGTTATTGCTTCTCCCTTTTCCCCCCGCGGCGATGGGATCGCTGCCGTTGATGAGTTTAATGATTTAATCCAGAGGAGACAACGGCTCAGCAGCCTGCCGACACACACACACACACACACACACACACACACACACACACACACACACACACACACACACACACACACACAAGCGGTCGCTCTGACATTATGATGAATTGAGAATACAAACACAAGCGTTCAGACACCCATGCGTAGTATCACATTCGTCAATTTACTCACGTATTGCACACACGCAAGCGCACACACACACACACACACACACACACACACACACACACACACACACACACACACACCACACACACACACACACACACACACACACACACACCATACAGTACAACAGCAAACGCAATGTGATTCTATTAGATTTTTCCGTGAATTAACTCCAAACTGCCCGACGGACGGCGCCGCACATACAAAAACACATTCAGGCCGCGTTTACACGCAACCGGGTTTTTACATAAACTGATCCCCCCCCCCCCCCCCCCACCCCCCACCCTCGACGTTTACAAAAAAATAAAAGTCTTCATTGACACGGACCCGAGTATTCACCTGATTCAGAGCTACCGTGGCAAACTAGGCTGAAGGAAGCATCAGTGTTTCCTAGGCTGAAGGAGGTTCTAAAGGAAGCATCAGTGTTTCCTCGGCTAAAGGAAGCATCAGTGTTTCCTCGGCTAAAGGAAGCATCAGTGTTTCCTAGGCTGAAGGAGGTTCTAAAGGAAGCATTGAGCCTCCTTTCCTTAGCTTAGCGAGAATTCCAACGCTCCTCATCATGGCTGCCACTTAAACGCTTCTGGGGTTAAGGAGAAGTGGATAGGAAAGGAGATAGGAGGGACTATAAGGAGACAGGAGGGACTATTTGGATGTACCCTATATATATATATATATATATATATATATATATATATATATCGCCATTGTTTGTCGCTACCCCATTAGCCACGAGCTAACTAGCCTAAAGCGACTCCGGACAGCGCCCCCTAACCAGCAGCTGCTGTAAGTGTGCGGCAGTTTATGATCCGATCTCAAAAGTGCACGTGAACGCCCCCCGAGACCATTTAAAAAATTTTTAAATATACGAAGACAATGCAACGTTTTACGGAGCCGTTTTTTTTTGTTGCTTTTTGTTCTTTACCGCCTGTCAGTGAAAGACAATCTGCTCCTCATCGTCTCCTTCCTGATTCGGCTTTGGACAAAACCTGATCCACTCTGCAATCACTCAGCCCCCCCCCACCACCACCTCATCACCCCCCCCCCCCCCCCCCCTATCACCCCCCCCCCACCTCATCCCCCCTGGAGACGATCAAATGACCTTCACTTGTTTCAGCCCTGTGATCAACGCCGGCCACAATGAGTCACCTCCACCACACCGACGGAGGAGGGGGGGGGGGAAATAAAGGGGCGGTGCTGTTCTTAATGACATGGGGGAGGGAGGGGGGGAGGGGGGGGGTGAGGTGGAGATGGGCATGTGGGAACGGAGGGATAGAAGTGAGAGGAAGAAAACAAAACAAAAGCCTCTCCATTGTTCAGCGTCACAGAGGTGGAAAAATCCTCCCCGGGAAATACCCCAGTCAATTAATTATCAGCTTTCCACATGTGGCGGGGGGGAGGGGGGGGGAGGGGGAGGGGGGGGGGGGGGGGGGGGGGGGGTGGCGACACCGCTGGGAGCCCAGCGACACAAAGACAACGCAAGAGAGGGAAATACTGAGATGGAGAAACTAATATTTAGTCATAAAGGGGAAAAAAAAAACCCCACCATTATTTGTTTTTTTAGGCGGCAGCTCGTTTCAGTAAAATTCCGTTTCGCTTGCTAAAGGACAAATCGATCATACGAGGTTTAACATTTCTCTTGGTTTCACGTTGACACGAGCTGCAGAATCAGTTCCGCTGCAAAGCTGGAGGCTGAGTCTCTACGGAGGGACGGTGAGGCTTTTTAGGCGACGTCACTTCTGTATCTCACTGTTTCTTCACGATGCATAGTTGGTTTTTTTTAAACAGCAACAGAATGACAACTGAAACACTTTTAAAATTGAAATTTTGGGCTTTTTTTTTTGACACGCAGGCCTTTAATGCTGTTTTAAAAACATCTAAGGTAAAATACCTGAACAACTCTTTTTGTAAATTTGCCTTTTTTTCTTAATGTATTTGACAAAAAGTTGGTAACGTTTGACATTCACCCACTGAAAAGGGGAAAAAAAACAAAACTTCTGAAAGGAGATCCGCTCCGTTGAACTTTACTTTTAGCTTTTAAAACAACCGCAGCTGAAACAAAGTGCTGCACACAAATAGACATAGAAATCTAAAAAAAAAACAAACCCAACAGCTATTAAATGGAAACAAATAGAACAGGAGTCGACTCTCAAGCTGATGTTTTCCATTTTGTGTTCTTTCAAATTATGAAATAAAAATCACGTCATCAAACGAAATCAATACATGAACGAAGCCATGTGGAGTTTGGTGCCTTGCCCAATGTGGACCGGTGGAGATGGTAATCAAACCTGCAACCTTCCCACTGGGAGACGACGTTCTATATTCGTCATTATATTATCTATGTGGCAGAAATCTCAGATGGTTCGTCTGTGACATTTCTGAACGGGGGAGTTACTTCTCCCCTCCGGCCTCGTTGGACGACACTGGGGGAGAAAAAAACAAACAAACAAAAAAAAAAAAACAACAACGTGGCAGACTGCAGGCTGGTGTGAAATAGTTTGGCACGGCGGCGGTGATTCATGGTGAATCGGCCGGGAGGTGAGAAGTGACGACCAGCGTGACGCTCGCGGCCTTTCCCAGAACAAAATTATTATTTTTATTTATTTATTTATTTGTTCATGTTATGTCATGCCATTTCACAATACATATATATATATATATATATATATGTTTTCATTTTCATTTTATTATTTATTTCATTCATTTAAAACGATGCAACAGCAGCATTTCATATGAATGAAAAGGAGCAGAAAGAAGTAAAACTTATAATGTTCTGCCGCTTATCAACACTAAATCATTTACAGTTCCAGTTTTTTCACATGCAGCCATTTTTTCCCAAAACATCAAACACGAAATACATAAATAATGTTGATCTGCTCCTCCGCAGTGTCGTATTTCTGTAACATTGATGATTTAACAAGTTTCTTAAACACGTCAATGGATTTAGAAGTTTAAATTTTACAATCAAGATTGTTCCACAGACCGACTCCTTTCATTGAGATATATACACTATATATATATATATATATATATATATATATATATATTTAAAAAAGGCTCTAATCTATGTTTTTGAAAATGATTACGAATTAATTTGGTGAATTCACGCTTATATAAATATGTTAAAAAGGACTTTTATGTTGAAAGCGTTTTAAGGCGGAACTGAAGTTCCGAGGGTTTTTGGTTCCCACGGCGGAGTTTGCAGGCGGACCTGAACGCAGCGTGACGTAAACAGACTTTAAAGGTAAATATTGCGGCGTTAAAGGACGAAAACTAAAGACTCTCTTCGTGACATGCGGCGAATGAGGTACAGTTTGTTCATACATGTTTGTATATTGATGTAATTTGACCCGTACGGTGTATTTTTTCACCAGTTTATACTTTTCATTTCGTGTTGCTGCAGTTCTCATGTTACTACTTTTACTACTACTACTACTTTGTTTTCCAGCATTATTGATTTGAAGTATATCAAAGTATATTTGACTCATTTGGACTGATCATTAAGTACATTTGACACAAAAACACATATGTTGCATGTTTTTGCCTCAAATGTACTTAATAATCCTTCCAAGTGTCTTAATTGTGTATTAAGGTCGTCAATATTGTTTATTTTTAGTGTCTTTGATATGACAAATAGAGGATAATAGATCATAATAATAATCAGCTTGATTTATGTGTCTAATGGCCTTTTTCTGAGGTAGAAAAATAAAATAGGACAAATGTTTGCTTTATAATTATTTCCCGGTATTTCCACACCATAACGTGGATATGTTGGAATGAGGGAGTTGTATAGTAACTTGAGTGAATTTTGATCAAATACTGATCTGATTTGACACATCATGTCAACATTTTCCACTAATCTTGACTTGAGGATATTTATAAGTGGCTTCTAATTGAGCTTTTCATCAAAAGTAATTCCTAAAAAAGAATATTTACATGCACTTCACATGCTGTACTAAATACACATGCACTCGATATTTGAAAAATATATAAAATGTCAATTAGAAATGACAATACGTAAAAGAACATTGATTTTCTTGGGAAAATTCTGAAATGTCATTAAAAAGCGAGTTGTCCTACAAACACAGGTGTTTTTTTTATTTTTTATTAATTATTATTCTGCAGGAAATCCTCCTGCGTGTCTCTATCAGCTCTACATCTACTGTGTTGGATCTTCTTTTATCGCTGCAGCTCAGAGGCCAGAAACATGCCAACTCTGCACAGCCCCCCCCCCCCCCCCCCCCCCTCCCACCTCCACCCCTGGACATCCACACACGCACCACCTCCCACTCCAGCTCTCTCTTCGGTCTCTGTGGAATAAAAGCTCTTTTCATGTGTGTGAGCGGTGGACAGTATCTCCTGCACTCCCTCGCTCTCTCCGCCGCACAACTTCCAAATCCGTGTCCTTCGAGGTCTTGTTATGTTCCACGTCTGCAGATTCATAAAGCGTCGGCCTGGAGTGTTCAGCACCGCCGCCGCCGTCGCCGCCGTGTTTGTGCGGCGCCCGCATCAATTATTGATGTTGCACGTTCGCGTTTCCTCTGTTCTCTCTAAATAACAACAAGCGGTGAAAGTGGTGGAGGAGAACGGGGAAGGACAGGAATAATAGAAAGCCGTCGTCTGGAGGAAGTTGATGAGGACATTGGTAGTTTCTAGAAGTTGACAAGATTGTGCAACATGTCAGTTCAGTGCCAGAAAAAGATGCTTTGTTCCCTTTTAGCTTTGTTATCTGTTGGATAACTTGTAATAATATAATAATCATGATACCAAGCTTTTGATCTCTTCATTAAATGGTGACTTATTGAAGCAGATATTTAATTTTGGATAATTTACAGTATAATGTGACATTTTAATTTAATTTAATTTTTTAAAATTGTATTTCATTTAATTTAATTTAATTTTATTTTATTTTATTTTATTTTATTTTATTTTATTTTATTTTATTTTATTTTATTTTATTTTATTTTATTTTATTTAATTTAATTTAATTTAATTTAATTTAATTTAATTTAATTTAATTTAATTTAATTTAATTTAATTTAATTTAATTTAATTTAATTTATTTTATTTTATTTTATTTTATTTTATTTTATTTTATTTTATTTTATTTTATTTTATTTTATTTTATTTTATTTTATTTTATTTTATTTTATTTTATTTTATTTTATTTTATTTTATTTTATTTTATTTTATTTTATTTTATTTTATTTTATTTTATTTTATTTTATTTTATTTTATTTTATTTTATTTTATTGATCTGATCTGATCTGATCTGATCTGATCTGATCTGATCTGATCTGATCTGATCTGATCTGATCTGATCTGATCTGATCTGAATTGAATTGAATTGAATTGAATTGAATTGAATTGAATTGAATTGAATTGAATTGAATTGAATTGAATTGAATTGAATTGAATTGAATTGAATTGAATTGAATTTTACTAATCTAATCTAATCTAATCTAATCTAATCTAATTCAAGACATGTCTTTCAGCCTTTCAGAAAGCGACATTTTGCAGCCGTTTCCGTGACGACGTAGTCCGAGCATTTTCAAAAAGTTGCGTTTCCGATGGCTAATATGTAGCAATTTTAGCCACGTTGAAGATGCTTCAACCCGCCAACTTCAACGTTCTGCCATTTGGTCACAAAGCCTATTTTTTTATTTTTGCTTGTTTGTTTGTTTTCAATCCAGTTGAAGCGTTTCGTTCGACTCGAAATGCAATGAAAGTTTTGCCCTTTTCTCGTCAACGTCGCGTAAGAGAGGCGCAAGCTAGTAACTCGGGTTTGTTGGGAAAGAAAATTCTATTTAATTGCATCATTGAATAAAATGTGAAGTGAAAAATAAGACGTCGTTTCACTCTTTCTTTTGTGGTTTTGTTCCAGAGATGATTAGTTTCGGGGGGGTCGAGGGTGTGATGGCCAATTAATGGCCCCCGATTTAGGTCAAGTGTTCCTTCTATAAACAGTAGAAGACTCATTAGAATCTGCTCTCTGGAGACGAGTGAAGTACAACTCCAATCAATCACGGAACCCTCATTAAAGCTCACCCTCTGGATTTTTCCGCCCCGTCACATTAATAGGCAGATAAAGGAACTTTTTTTTTTTTTTTTTTTTTTGTGCGTCTGCAGAACGAAGAGCTCAATGTGGCTAAAACTGGATGAAACGCTCTTTTCTCTGAAGATTAACGGTCATTAGGCGCCAATAAGGAGCCGCTGCAACAACAAAAAAAAAAAGATAGCCTTTGTTTTTTTTGGTTTTTTTGTTCTTGACATAATCGGGTGGAGTGTGTGTGTGTGTGTGTGAGTTGTTGAAAGTGTGTTGCGTGTCAGCGCGCCCGTCAGCCAGCGAAGAGATGACACCACCTGCCACGATGCCGGGCGGATTTAGCTCTTTCAGGTGCGGCGCCGCCGTTCTCCGTGGCGGGGGAAAGTATTTCAAGGGACGCAAAAAGACACTTCTGATGTCGTAGCGTGTCTTTGGCGAGACGCTGCGGCGCCGCGTTATGTAATACCGGTGCATTGTGGGATCACGTGATCGATGTTCGACTCGATATGCGATGACTTTTCACACGTTGCAACAGTTGTTAGAAAATGCGGGTGCGTAGAACCGCGTTGTGTAATAATGGTGCAATTGGTGATGTCATCAATGTTTGTTTTTGTGTTTTTACGCTTCGTATCGTCTAAATCAGTGTTTTTCAACCTTCTTTGAGCCAAGACACACTTTTTACTTTGGAATCATCTGGAGTCACACCACCACCACCCGGAAATGTTAAAAAGTTAAACTCTGTAGCCTCTATTAACAATATAAAGTCTTTCTCATCACAGTTTTATCAACAGGAATCCAGTAAATCCAGAAAGCAAGGACTTTTTTTAATAGTGCCTCCCTCAGTGTGAAACCTGGACCTGATGGATGAAGAGCTGAGATCCTGGTTTTCAAAAACTTCTCCATCACTGTCACTGACACAGTACTTTGATACAAGATGGTAGCAGGAGGTGGAGATGAACCACACTGACGTCTGTCACTTTACATTTCACCGGCAAAGTTCTGTGCTGCCCTCTAGTGGTGAAGAGTATTTATACATGATTACTCTGCAAGGCGTGTTTGAGTGTTACACATTACGTTTAATGTCTTTTGCTGGACGTGTCCTCGTACGCAGTGAGCGGCTCTGGGTCAGTCTGGGGGGGGGGGGGGGGTCGTCTCTTAATCGCAGGTTTGATTGCCCGTGTGTTGAAGTGTCCTTGAGCAAGACACCGGAGCCCAGAGTGCTCTCTGCGGACGGGCGGAGCGCTTTCAATCACCGCTTCAAAAGGTAAATGTGATTAACATTATAAACTGTTCAGTGGAAAAAAGTGCTATAAAGGTGACTTCTATTTAACATTTTCTACACGTGTTTATTATATAGAACCCCCCCCCCCCCCCCCCCCCGAGCAAAAAACGAAAATAAATGAAGGTATGTAAATTTGATCAAGTTAGAGAATGCAAAGTCAGACAGCTAAAAAACAACAACAGTCGTGTTTGTTTGAAACCCCCAGTTTTCAGCTCAGTGCCCCACATGACATAACGGTGGGACGGCGCCGCTGTGTTTACCCCCGCCAGCGCCGCCTGGAGCACTCCTCCTCTCTGTGGCGCCGCCACGGCCACGGTGGAGGAGTTCTTACGCAGAAATGTGACGGATGTCAACCCAAAGTTTCCTCGAAAAAAAACAGGACGTACTTTCTTCCAGCGTCGGTACGGCGACAACCAGTGACTTCCTGTAAAGAACGCCAGACGGTTGGAAACGCTTCGGTCCGGTTCGGATAACGGCTCCAGCAAAACGGCGCGATATTCGGGTGTCTTGAGACGAAAGATCGGATCGTGGGGGAAACGTTGATAGATTCCGCCGTCGCGGCTCAGATCGGTCCGAGGTGGCGGTCGGAAGGTCGCGACCTCGGCCGGATTGTGTCTGAGAGTTGCGGAGTCGTGGCGGCAGCTGCTTCACCAAACTAACTTTCAGTAACCTTAAGTGTGAATTGTTGAAAAAACTACGAAAACCAGACATTTTAATGAACTGGATATAATAATAATAATAATAATAATAAAAAAACACTGGATTTTAAAAGAAGACCAATCAGGGTGAAGGTGAAAGTTGCTTCACCCTAGTAGATTGTGGATAAATAAGCTTATTTATTATTATTATTATTGTTTTTTTCTTTTTCTCAATTAGCTTTTTTAATTTGATTTAATTAAATTTTATTTAATTAAATTTTATTTTATTCAATTATATTCAATTTTATTTAATTTAATTACATTTTTATTTCTTTTTATTTATTTATTTATTTATATATTTACTTACTTACTTACTTACTTACTTACTTATTCATTAACCTGCAGGATTTGTAAATATCGTTTCCAGTGTCTCTTCTCCGTCTTACACTGACGTCTTTGTCGTCGTCTTTCATGTCTGGATGTTGTGAAGTAAAATAAACATAACAACAGAGGGAGGCTCAAGTTGTTTGTTTGCAAACAGTTTGCAGGACGTCCAGTTCTGCTCTCACAGACTGAATCCGTCATGGCAACGTGTCAGTACATCTGTCTGTAGAGATGCTGGAATGTTGTTGTTGTTGTTTTTGAATAAATCTTGATTAAGCTGGAAAACTTAGTGTTATTCTGATGATATGACGGCTTTTCTAATCAAGGCAAGGATGACTTTTTTACATAATCCACCAAATTATTACATTTTCTTAAAAAAAAAAAGAAAAGTGTTTTGTAACAACTGTTGCAACATGTAACAAGTTGCTACAACATTTATTAAAATATGCAGCAGATTGTTACAAAATGTGGCGTTACTACATAACTTGATGGTAACGTGTAACAAGTTGTTACAGAATGACATCTTCAATTGAGCATTTATTACATTGTTGCATCGTTATTACATAATGCTCTCCGTGGAGTGTGTGTGTGTGTGAGTGTGTGTGTGTGTGTGTGGCGGTCTGAGTGGAGACGCTGATGAATGACTGTGATTAGCGGCGAGGACGAGGCCGCCGCCTTCCTCGGGCCCCGCGGGCTTCTGGGACGCCGCCGGCGTCGGGAGGAAGAGTCACCCGAGCGGAAAATGGCTTTCATAAAAGTGGCACAGACCCACCGCGCCGCGCCGCGCCGCGCCGTGTTCACGCACACACTTTCAAACACACCGAAGAAACGCGGCCGAAGTGCGACTAAAAGGTGTTTTGCTGCACTTGATTCGACCTTTTTCTTCTGTTGGATTAAACCTCATGACTTGATCGACTTTATGACTGTAAAAAAAAATAGAAATACAATGTTGAAGTGTTCTACCTCCTTTTTTCTTATTTTGTTTTTAAATTAAATATGACTGTGCTACTTTATTGTGTGTTGTTGACCTTGTTTGTTATTGTACTTCACTGCTGTCACCAGAGGGGGCGCCAGAGATACTTTTCTTTGGCTCGACCGTTCATTGGCGGTGCCGGGGATTTAGGTTATAACGTTGTTATGTGACAGAATTCGCACGTCTACAAGCAAATGACCTCTTGTTAACAGGAAGTCGCAAGTTCAAAGGTCAACGCATGCCCTGCACCGATTGGCTGAATAGAGACACACTGGTTTGTTTGGGGGGTAAAAAAATAAATGAATAATTGAAAACACGTTTTATTGGTGTATTTATTAATAATAATTTATTATATCCACACATTAAAAAAAAAAAAAAACCTAAAAAACGAACTTTAACATGTGGAATTGTTCCGTTTTTCTCCGTTAAATAGAAATTGTATAGAAACGCACTAGAATTGAGGCGTTGTGACGTTCCATCTGAGATGAACTTAATTTAAGAACTTAGTTTAATTTAAGTTATAAATGAGGACTGCGGTGAGTTTTTACTTCCTGTAGGCGCCGTGTTGCTGTGATGATTCCTTCCTCGAACATTTAAAATTGAGCTTTTTGTATTTTCACCAGAGTGTTTCCCCATTTTCTGTAGTTTCAGGTCTCGTCACGTTGTTGTGGATCTTGTCTCTCGCTGTGTTTAGAACATAACCATGTTCATGTCCTGGTTTGTTTTCTTCACGTGAAGCTCAAATCTTTGTATTTTACTGCTGATTCTGATTTACTTATGTAAATTCTTACCGTAGCTTCATGTCGTTCCAGTCAGCTTCCTGTCATTTCTGGATTTAATGTTCCATATAAACCAGAAAAGGCTCTTTATGATATATTTCTTTATTCTCGATGTGAGGCTGGATCGTCTGCGAGGCTCCAGGTCGACTTCTCTGACTCTGCTTGTGACTTTGAGACAAATCACAGAAGGTTTTATTATTATTATTATTATCTCATAGCGTATACACACTTTTTAATGTGATCAGGCTCTAGCTGGCAGGCCGGCGGCGAGAGCGCTTGGCATCCAGTCGGAGGTTAAACGCAGTGTGGTCAGTCTGCGGCCTCTCATTAGGTCTGTGCAGTCTGGAGGGTTTACTGCTGAGCAAGCAGGAAACAATGACCACAATTTATTTTCTTTCTTCCAGCCGGTGAGCTTCTCTTTTTCTTCTAACCGCACACAGAGAGGAGAGTGGCTCCATTTTTCAAAAGCGAACAGCAGCTGCATTCCTATATTCAGTGTTTTTCAACCTTTTTTTTGAGCGAAGACACACTTTTTTCTTGGGAGAAATCTGGAGGCACACCCGTCAGCGCGTCCGTCAGCCAGCGAAGAGATGACACCACCTGCCACGATGCCGGGCGGATTTAGCTCTTTCAGATGCGGCGCCGCCGTTCTCCGTGGCGCTGATGGAATGAGGACGGGGGAAAGTATTTCAAGGGACGCAAAAAGACACTTCTGATGTCGTAGCGTGTCTTTGGCGAGACGCTGCGGCGCCGCGTTATGTAATACCGGTGCATTGTGGGATCACGGGATCGATGTTCGACTCGATATGCGATGACTTTTCACACGTTGCAACAGTTGTTAGAAAATGCGGGTGCGTAGAACCGCGTTGTGTAATAATGGTGCAATTGGTGATGTCATCAATGTTTGTTTTTGTGTTTTTACGCCTCGTATCGTCTAAATCAGTGTTTTTCAACCTTTTTGAGCCGAGGCACACTTTTTACTTTGGAAACATCTGGAGGCACACCTCCTCCACCTGAAAATGTTAAAATGTTTAACTCTGTAGCCTCTATTAACAATATAAAGTCTTTCTCATCAAAGTTTTATCAACAGGAATCCAGTAAATCCAGAAAGCAAGGACTTTTTTTAATAGTGCCTCCCTCAGTGTGAAACCTGGACCTGATGGATGAAGAGCTGAGATCCTGGTTTTCAAAAACTTCTCCATCACTGTCACTGACACAGTACTTTGATACAAGATGGTAGCAGGAGGTGGAGATGAACCACACTGACGTCTGTCACTTTACATTTCACCGGCAAAGTTCTGTGCTGCCCTCTAGTGGTGAAGAGTATTTATACATGATTACTCTGCAACACACTGTGAGAGCAAAGGTTTTTTAGAAATTTTTTTGAAAATGGATCATTTCCAACGGCTCACCTGACGAGATCTCACGGAACACCGGTGGTTGAAAAACTCTGCCTATATTTACGTCCAGGCGCTCGGAGGCTGAATTTTCCCAGCGGAACTCAACGTTTGATGTCGTACCAGAAATGCGCTCGTGCCACAAATCTGACCTTCGACAGAAGTGGGTTTTGGCCGCCGAGGACTTTTGACATCGGTGTTTCGTTGTTTGGATCAAAGCCTTTTGTGTGCGTGTCGCTTCAGATTAGCCGCTGTAAAGAATGCGGTTTGCCGGAATAAAGCATCAGGGCCCGTTTCCACGGCAACGTGGAGTCCAAGTGGAAACTTTTTGGGGTTTTCATTTCTACGTAGAGAGACGCACAGTAGAGGTAAAAGTCCACTTTTATTCAAGGCGTTTTACTGAACAAAAGATAAAAGAAACATTTCCAACGAGGAAAGTTTCCCTCCAGTGGATCAGAGAAAAACACAACCAGCCGTCTTCTCCTCCGCCACATCACTTCCTGTTGCTTCCTGCTCCGCCTCCCAGAACTCGCTGGCCAATCAGCACAGAGCATAGAGGACAGGTGAAACACTGACAGTCTTAATTGAAGTACTTCCATTTCAAGCGTCACTACAAAACAAATTAGAATTGTTGTTTTTTTTTACGAGGGGAGTTAAATCATCACAAAATATTTAAAGGAGTCATATTCTACAGCTTTTCAACAATTTCACCCGAGTCTTATCGATCCAGAAACCTCGTATTCAAAGGTTCTTGATTTTCCCTCCATTAGAATATCGGATCCTAGGAGCTGCATTCAGAATCTGCTGTGTCATGTGTGAGCTGGACTGGCTCCGCCCCCACACACACGCCCATCTATGGGAAGAGGAGGAAGTACTTCCTCTCGTGGCGCCATGTGCCAGAGTAGAGCTGCCTGATTGTGGGAGGAGTTAAAAGGGGGGAGGAGCCTACCTTGATTGTGATTGGCTGAACCCCCCGATGACACTATATAGGGTTTGATTTCTGATTGGCTGCTTGGAGCAACACACTTTTGAAAACCTCTATAGGAAAGTGAGTTTTTCATTGAATATCAGCTTTTTAATGTCGAACCACCTTGTTTCCCTGAAGGCTCAAGATACTGGGAGGAAGCTGATGCTTCATAAACATTCTAGAACAACTTATCCTGCACATGCTCAGTAGAGGGACAACGTTTCCCTCCGTGACTGACGAGCCACGTCAGAGCTTTGTCTGTGATATCAGGAAATACAGTCAAAAAAAGCTTCTGACAATCAAATAAGAGGAACTAAGAAGCTGCGTCGGTTTGGCAGCCGGGAAGACAAGAGGGTCCAGTCGTGCCAAGAAATAATTCAGGTGCCGCGGCAGGGACTGTACATGTCCTACTTTTTAATTCCACTTCCCCGCTGCTGTTCCACCTACTTTAAAAAAAGTACTTCTTGGTCAAGAAGATCCACAATGGCACTGGGTTGACGTGATCGTAATCTATTTATGCAGCTTTTCAACACTTTTCACACGAGTCTCGTTGGTCCAAGAACGCTTTATTCAAATTGACTCATTCCCTCTGAACAGTGTGCAGAAATAATGTGTTTTAAATCAACTTTGGGGATTTGCTTTAAGGTTTTAAAGGGTTAATATGATGCAAAATGTACTTTCTAATTTCTAATTTACTCTCCAGACCTGGAACGACGCCCCAGAAGTGAAGAAAGTCTCTCTCTCTTTTAAAAAGTGTGTTGCTCCAAGCAGCCAATCAGAAATCAAACCCTATATAGTGTCATCGGGGGGTTTTAGCCAATCACAATCAAGGTAGGCTCCTCCCCCCCCCCACAATCAAGCAGCTCTGCTCTGGCACATGGCGCCACGAGAGGAAGTACTTCCTCCTCTTCTTCCCCATAGATGGGCGTGTGTGTGGGGGCGGAGCCAGTCCAGCTCACACAGACACAGCAGATTTGGAATGCAGCTCCGAGGATCCAACATTGAAACGGCTGAAAATGAAGGAAAAGCTGATTTTGAGGCAAAAAAAATCCCCAAAGAGCTTTGAACAAAACGTTTTTTGGAGCAAGAAGCATTGAAAATCTGAATTATATGACTCCTTTAAACATTTAACTTTTCTACTTAACCCTCCTGGGCCTCAAGCATTTTGCGCCGTTTTTCACTACAATTGATTTTTCCTTTATATCTCAGTTATAAAATCCTTAAACTTTGCCTTTTTTTGGTGTCACTTTGTTCCGGACCACCTCATAAGTGCAGCTCAAACAAGTGTTGTTTTCAGTTTGGCATTACTCTCTTAACCCAGTGGACCTAAAAACACCATGAAACTAGAAAGGCGGTTGGGGAAAAGCACAGATTTATTGATGATCAAATTCCCCGACGTGCTCAACGAATCATTTAGTTTACCTGTGAAGTAAATCCAAACTATAATGAACTAAAATCAACTAAAAAGAAAACATCCCTCCTTCTGCTCTGATCACATCTTAAACCTAAAATAAATCCCGCCGTCGTCCCTCTTCTCTTCACGTCGTCGTATTCGATAACGAACCCGACTCGCTGAGTCTGTAATCCAGGATTTGTTCGGACCGGAGAGACAGACAGACAGACAGACAGACAGACAGACAGACAGACAGACAGACAGACAGACAGACAGACAGACAGACAGACAGACAGACAGACAGACAGGTCCGGCCTGGACTAATACAGTGAAGCACAACACACAGGTCGGGTTTTCCCCATTCATGAAGCAACACTGAGTCACTGCTGCAGAGTGCTGCCGGCCATTCAGCAGGATGCATTTCTTTCTTCTTTTTTTTTATTTTACACTCTCATGTTGCCTCCACTGTTCCTTAAATAACCAGGCGTCCTCCCCCTCCCTCCCTCCCTCCCTCCCTCCATCCATCCCTCCATCCCTCCCCCCTGCAGCTCCTCTCCACATGGTTACAGTCAGATACATAAACCAGGCATCAGCATCAGCACCGCTGCTCGTGTGGAGCTGCACGCGCTGGAGGAGGAGGAGGAGGGATGGAGGGAGGGAGGAGGAGGGATGGAGGGAGGAGGAGGAGGAGGGGGGGGGAGACGCACGGAACGCACATCGCACCGCCGCGGCTCGTCGCTGCCACTGCAGCCGGTGCAGCGATCCAGGCTCGCGGCTCCCTGATCTCCCTTCCTCCCTTCCTCCCTTCCTCCCTTCCTTCCTTCTCCTCCGCCGCAGCGGAGGCGCGATGGCTTGAGAAGGAGACCGAGGACGAGCGACGACCACCCAAAACATAAGAAAAAAGAAAAAGAAGGAAAGGAAGAAAGAAAGCCAGGGGGGGGTGGGAGGGGGGGGTCAAAAAAAAAAAAAAAAAAAAAAAAGAAGAATCGCGAGGATGTTTCTGACTTGTCTCTCTTTCCCCTCGTATGTGCGCGCCCGCGCGCGTCCGCCCGTCTTGGCCGCGAATTGCTGCAGTGCCGCTTTTTTTTTTTTTTTTTTCCTTTCCAGGTGTGTGTGTGCGAGAGAGTGCGTGCATGCATGTGTGTGTGCGTGCGTGCGTGCGTGCGTCGGAGCCCGGCGTGATTCTCCCCCGACCTGAGACCTGAAGCGCCGGGGAAACCGCGAGTCTGGATGTCACATGTGCTTCACCGGCGGGGACGGGGCGTCTGCGAGCGGGATTCTGTGGAGGATGCTGCGGCAAGTGATACACAGAGGGCTGAAGGCGTCGTTCTACTGGCTGGGCTTGTTCGTCAGCAGGCACCCCGTCTTCTTCCTCACCGTGCCCGCCGTGCTCACCATCATCTTCGGCTCCACGGTGCTGAGCCGCTTCGCGCCGGAGACGGACCTGGAGGTGCTGGTGGCGCCGACGCACAGCCTCGCCAAGATCGAGCGCAGCCTCGCCAACAGCCTGTTCGCCGTCGACCGGTCGAAGCACAAGCTGTACTCGGACCTGCACACGCCGGGCAGATATGGCAGGCTCATCCTGCTGGCGAGGTCCGGGGGCAACATCCTGGAGCTGGCCGACCAGGTGCTGCAGGTGCACAAGCAGGTGCTGGACCTGCGCGTCAGCTACAAGGGCTTCAACTACACGTTCGCGCACCTGTGCGTGCTGAGCCACCGGGACAAGCGCTGCCTGCTGGACGACATCGTCACCATCTTCGAGGACATCCGGCAGGCGGTGCTCGCCAACAGCACCTTCCTCAAGGTGCCCGTCAGCTACCCCAACACCACGCTGAAGGTGAGGGCGCGCGCGCGGGCGCGCGCGTGCGTCGCCTCTGTTGGGTTGATTTTTTTTTTCTTTTTGGATTATTTGATGCACCATGCATGTGTCCCCCGCCCCCCTTACCCCCCCCCCCCCCCCCCCCCCCCTCCAGCAGAGGACGGTGACTGTGCAGCAGCATGTGAGAGCAGACTGGCCCTCACAGCTTGCCATAATTTTCTGAATGAACCGCTTGTGGGCTTGTATTCGCTGCAGATTGCTTCATATATCAGGCGGCTGGGGAACCCTCTGTAGAACATGCACCCCCCCCCCCCCCCCACCCCCACCCCCCCTCTCTCTCTCTCTCTCTCCCACCTCCTTGCTGGTGCAGGTGGATTGTTAGGATTCCATACAAGCGGCCCCCTTTTTCTGCACACATGCATGCACCGGCAGGAAGGGATATCCTGACCCCCCCTCTACACCCCCCCCCCCCCCCTCATGCAGTGTCTCCCTCCCTGCAGGAAGCACATGCAGCATGACTCGGTCTCTCCCTCCAGTCTTTCTTTGCACAGTCAGATTGTGAGTGACTGGAAACGAGGCCCAGCAGGAGGCGTCGGACTCTGTTGCAGGGCTTCGTCGTCGCCGTCGCCAACGCCGACGACATCACGTTACATCATAACACGCTGCGCCGGTTTTTTTGCGTCCCGCCGCATGCATTTCGCACACGTTTTAGTTTTTTAATTTTTTCAATTTTCATCCGAACTACGCATATTTGTTCACGTTTATACGAGATACGACTGCACGTTGGCCGGATTGGCCGAGTGGCCTCAGTCGGAAGGTTGCAAGTTCGATTCCCCTTCATTTGGTCCGGGTGGCGTTCACGTTGCACTTTTTTTTAACCGTCCCGCAGTTACACCAGCCGCCAGTTAGGGGGCGACAAACAAAACGGACGAAACGAACCCTGAACCAGGACCGCCGCTTTAGCTCGTGGTGGCTAGGCTAGGCTAGGCTAGGCTAGTTAGCTCGTGGCTAATGGGTAGCCACGAACAACAATGATATATGATCTTCTTCATAGAGAGTCTTCCTCATCACTCCCCACTTTCTCTTTCTGCGTCTGCTTCCTATTCGAGCGGCGACAGACTTTGTTGGTTCACTACCCAGAATGCATTGCGCTCTGCGTCGCGCCCCCCCCCCCGCCACAACGCCATGGAGACATTCCTCAGGGATTTTTGGTTTATTTTGACACGGTAGCATTTTATTTTACTGTTATTTATTATTATTTTTTTAAAATAAATAAATTAAATGAGAACTATTTCTCATTTTACAATGACTTGCTGGTCCAGAGGAAACACGGTCAGGAGGCACAATGAAAAAACACATTTCTACATGCGTGGAATGAAACACAACCTTGAAAGAAAGCAAGTCGTATTTAGTGTTTTCCACTGACGTGTATCAAGAAACATTTCTAAACACTAAAAACAGGCGCAGCGATCTTTCAGTCCCGGTTGTCTGGTGTTTGTGGATCAAATGTAGAAAGTCTGAAGGCGTATTGCAGATGTTCTTTAGTCTCTTGTAGCTGAAACCAGGAGGCTGAACCAGGCTGGTGGATCTACTGGAACTCGTGTCGTGAATGTTGAGACGGTAGATGTGCAGGAGGACCTGAAGGAAATGAAAGCTGCAGGTTTGTCCAGGTTATCGGGGGAATAAAGGCCTTGGTCTGTAGATTACGTCGCCACAGTCTTCAGATTCAGTAGAACCGTCTTCAGACGTCACGGCCGATCGTCCAGAACTTGTCTTCACGCTCCAGTTGGGGTCGTTATCAGCTTCGGGAATTTCCTCTATTCTATTCTATTCTATTCTATTCTATTCTATTCTATTCTATTCTATTCTATTCTATTCTATCATATTCTATTCTATTCTATTCTCCTCTATTCTATTCTATCCTGTTCTATCCTATCTTATCCTATTCTATTCTATTCTATTCTATTCTATTCTATTCTATTCTATTCTATTCTATTCTATTCTATTCTATTCTATCGTATTCTATTCTATTCTATTCTATTCTATTCTATCGTATTCTATTCTATTCTATTCTATTCTATTCTATTCTATTCTATTCTATTCTATTCTATTCTATTCTATCATATTCTATTCTATTCTATTCTATTCTATCCTATCGTATTCTATTCTATTCTATTCTATTCTATTCTATCATATTCTATTCTATTCTATTCTATTCTATTCTATTCTATTCTATTCTATTCTATTCTATTCTATTCTATTCTATTCTATCATATTCTATTCTATTCTATTCTATTCTATCCTATCGTATTCTAGTCTATTCTATTCTATTCTATTCTATCCTATCGTATTCTATTCTATTCTATTCTATTCTATCATATTCTATTCTATTCTATTCTATTCTATTCTATCCTATCGTA
Organism: Blennius ocellaris; assembly: GCF_963422515.1. Classification (NCBI taxonomy): domain Eukaryota; kingdom Metazoa; phylum Chordata; class Actinopteri; order Blenniiformes; family Blenniidae; genus Blennius; species Blennius ocellaris. The sequence goes on along the minus strand of NC_137667.1, from coordinate 1,835,976 downwards.
TTCTATTCTATTCTATTCTATTCTATTCTATTCTATCGTATTCTATTCTATTCTATTCTATTCTATCCTATCCTATCCTATCCTATCCTATCGTATTCTATTCTATTCTATTCTATTCTATTCTATTCTATTCTATCCTATTCTATTCTATTCTATTCTATCCTATCCTATCCTATTCTATTCTATCCTATTCTATCCTATCCTATTCTATTCTATTCTATCCTATTCTATTCTATTCTATTCTATCCTATTCTATTCTATTCTATCCTATCCTATCCTATCTTATCCTATCTTATCCTATCCTATTCTATTCTATTCTATTCTATTCTATTCTATTCTATTCTATCGTATTCTATTCTATCCTATCCTATCCTATCCTATTCTATTCTATCCTATTCTATCCTATCCTATCCTATTCTATCCTATTCTATTCTATTCTATTCTATCCTATTCTATTCTATTCTATCCTATCCTATTCTATTCTATCCTATTCTATTCTATTCAGTGTGTGAGAATCCCAGTAACATGGTCAGTCTGTGGAATGCAGACCACCACAGGTGAATGACTGTTAACACAGCTGGATGTCGTAGACCAGGACTTAAACAACTCCTCTGCTGCGCCCCGATTTAAAACACAATTGAACTGGACGGCCATTAAAGCCATTAAAGCCATTAAAGCCTGAATAATTCACTGAAATGTGACATTGATTTTGGTTCAAAATGATTTGTGTCTGTGAACCGCAGGTTATTTTCTTTTATTGTATTTTAATTCATTTTATTTATACATTTTTCTTGTAAGCTATGAGCTAAAGTAAGCTACACGCAGCCTTGACTTGCTGCTGCTGCTGCAACGGGCCGCTGATTTGAATATTCTGTAAATTGCGCATTTGTCCATTTTGTCTATTTTTGTTTTTTTTCTGTTATTGTGTTTTGAAGAAAGGGGCGTCTTTGTGCTCCTTTTTAATCTTGTAAACATTCAGTGGAATGAACTTCATGGAATGTGAGAAAACGTTAAATAACATGATTGAAATGAATAGAAAGAAAGAAAGAAAGAAAGAAGGAAAGAATTCCAGCAGCTCATCTCGACCGTGTTCTTTTGCTAAAACTCTTGAGGAACTATTATAATAGTTGATTTTCTGTGACTTCACGTCACTAAAATGCTGAAGCCTCTTGTCACCGGCGACCGTCGCACATCACTGTGTGAGAGACTGAGCAAGGAGCGTCTCCATGGCAACGCTGATCTCCTTTGCTCTCCTCCATGAGGTCATCCGCTTCGTACGGCACATTTGTTCTCCTCCGTTTATTGGGAATTTATTGGGAAATAGTTTGTCGGAATGTAAAGATCAGTCCTGGGATGATGAGGAGTTTTTGCAAAAAAGTTACTCCAATCCATCCATCCATCCATTCATCCATCCTTCCATCCATCCATCCATCCATCCATCCTTCCAATCATCCATCCATCCATCCTTCCAATCATCCATCCATCCATTCTTCTGTCCGTCCATCCATCCATCCGTCCGTCCATCCATCCATCCATCCATCCTTCCATCCATTCATACATCCTTCCTTCCATCCATCCATCATCCATCCATCCATTCTTCCATCCATTCTAACATCCTTCCATCCATCCATCCTTCCATCCATCCATTATTCTATTCTTCCATCCATCCACCCATCCATTCTTCCATCCATCCATCTATCATCCACCCATCCATCCATTCTTCCATCCATCCATCTATCATCCACCCATCCATCCATCCATCTATCATCCACCCATCCATCCATTCTTCCATCCGTCCATCCTTCCATCCATCCACCCATCCACTCTTCCATCCGTCCATCCATCCATCCATCCATCCATCCATCCATCCATCCATCCATCCATCCATCCATCCCTCATCCATCCATCCATCCATCCATCCGTCGCTGGACTCCTTCAACAAGAGAGGATTTAGTCCAAAGGGAACCACGGAGGTCTGATTGATGGTAGTTTTAACTGGTTGTTTGTCTGTTGGTCTTTAATGGCGATCGTGTGCAGGATTTATTAAAAGCTCCACTCAGGTCATGCGTTGGGGTCGTTAATGGGAAATGGATTTCACTCACGGAGCACTTTTCCTGCTGCATGAGGAGTCCCCGGAGCGCTTCACACTGGTAATCACATTCACTCACCGCTAGCATGCAAGGCGCTCAAGGCGCTCAAGGTGCTCAAGGTGCTCAAGGCGCTCAACCGATCTATGGAACAGGTGCTTATTGAGGTGATGTGACAACGACTATAAAAGACGTTCTGGAATCGAGAGCAGGCCCGTTGCTTTTGGGTGTGTCCGCTGGTGTTTAGCTCTTTTTACTCCTGAGCCGTGCTGCATGCTACAGGCTACATGCTAACGGCTACAGGCTACATACTACATGCTAGAGGATCCATGCAACATGTTACAGGCTACATGCTACAGGCTACATGCAACATGTTACAGGCTACATGCGACATGTTACAGGATAAATGCTACAGGCTACATGCTACATGGTTTCGGGGCTCAACATGCAACATGTTGCATGTAGCCTGTTGCATGTAGCCTGTAGCATGTTGCATGTAACATGTTGCATGTAGCCTGTAACATGTTGCATGTAGCATGTAGCCTGTAACAT
>NC_137667.1:1748337-1828337 GCF_963422515.1 Blennius ocellaris | reverse complement strand
TAAAATTAAAATTATTATATTTGCCCAAAAAACCCTCAGTCACCTGTATCTGGGTATCGTATGTTTATTCAGGATTAAAACAATTTGTCATCATCTGGAAATTGTTTTGAGTTTACGTGTCTAAAGTATCACTTCACATAAGTTGGACTCGTTGTTTTATTGTGAAAGGTGTTGCGTCATGTGACCTCCACAGACGCATTAATTAATTCTGACCGAGGGTGATTTTGAATGTCATTTTTACCAATTTAGTATTTTTAGATCAGCCTCTGTCAGTTTTCATATTTATACTTTAAAAAAAGAAAAAAAAAAACCCATGGCGGCCGGATTAGATCCTCTGGCGGGCCGCTTCTGGCCCCCGGGCCACGTCGTGGCTCTGTATGTTATTCACCATCTACTCACACATGTGCAGAACATCTGTTTACATCTGGTCCCATGCAGCCTTTCTGCTGTCTGTGTGGAGCCCCAGCATTTTCAAAAAGTTGTGTTTTCTCGCAGTATTTAAAAAGTTCCACCTTGGGAACCATTTTAAGAAGGTTGTGTTTTCAGTCGCTCCGACCAGCTGAAACGATGCGAAGCGAATGTTTTCACACTCTGTTGCGCGAAGCCACGCGTCAGGAATCTGGAAGATTTTTGATATTCGTGAAAAAAAATGTATTTGGGGGCGGCCAAAAGCACGTTCCGCAAATATCAGGACTGCCCACTGATACGCCCATTTATGAACCATTACATCACATAAGGAATTCCCGGAATGACGGGGGAAAACGACATTCATGACTCATCGTGCCTTTGTGCAAACGCATTTTTTGCCGAGTCATCAGATCTAACGTTCGATCCCTTTGGGATTCTCCGCAGGATGGCCGGGTGTCCTTCATCGGGCACCAGCTCGGCGGCGTGTCGCCGCCCAATAGCCGCGACCAGCAGGTCAAGGTGGCCCGCGCCGTCCAGATCACCTACTACCTCCGCAACCACGGACCCGTGGTGCAGGACGCCATCGCCGAGCGCTGGGAGAACGAGTTCTGCGCCCTGGTCAGCCGGCTGTCCACCGCCGAGGCGCCGCACGCCTCCGACCAGCTCCACATCCAGTCGCTCACCTCCTTCAGCCTGTGGCGGGACTTCCACCAGACGGGCGTGCTGGCCAAGGGCGAGGTGCTGGTCAGCCTGGTGCTGGTGCTGCTGGCCGCCACCGTCTCCAGCTCCATGCGGGACTGCCTGAGGGGGAAGCCCTTCCTGGGCCTGCTGGGCGTGCTGACCATCTGCATCGCCAACGTGACGGCCGCCGGCATCTTCTTCATATCGGACGGGAAGTTCAACTCCACGCTGCTGGGGATCCCCTTCTTCGCCATGGGTGAGCGGATGTGCGGGTCGTGACTGCGGTTATGTTGCCTCGTGTGTGTGTTTGGCGGGTTCGGCTCAGTGGCTTATCGGGAGGCGACACTCGGAGCGGGATTAGCGGAATTGTGATGGGCTTTCCCTCGGATTGTATGGCGCTAATACGTCCTCGTTGTTTTCCTTATTTATTTATTTATTTATTGAAGAAAAAGAAAAAACAAGTAGAAGTCCTTTTAGTTATTCCTCCTCCTTTGCATTGACGGTTTTAGACTAAGTGATTCCTTTGATGTTCTTACTGGTTTGAACGTCTGGATAGACGAGATCAAAAAGGGTCTTTTGCGTCAATGCAGCGGTGTCAAATTACAAGCACACTGGCTTTCATGTTGCTTTGAGTGTTTGCTTTCAACAGAGCTCTCATAAACTGACGTCAGTCTGATGATGTAGATTTCGAAATTTAGCATTCATCTAGTTCAGCTGTTCAACATTTATACAATAAGGACACGGTAAGTATCTCCAGTTGTGTTATTGGGGTTTTATTGTTGCGTCAGCTGCTCGTAGCGACGTTTTTATACATTTACAACCACTATGAACAAATGTGGTCTTAAAATGATAATTTTCTGCAGGACTTGTTGACATGTTGTTGTCAAACCGACTGTTCTATGTAATAATTAAGTTCCTCATATAACATATTTAGGCGCCAGTTTTAGTTGTTGATATACATTTCTGACACTTTGTCAGATACTTTTTTGATGGAAATTTGTCATTTCACCCATAAAAACATCCATTTCCAGCATTTAAATTTTGCAGAACAAACCCCGGCTTATCTTAGCGTTAACGCTAGCATAGCGTTAGTCGCTGCCACGACTCCATCTTGGATATCCCAGAAAGCCTTGAGGCAGGTTTCCCGAGATGACGTCAGTCAGCAAAATATAAACAGTTTGGATACAAATTCCAGTTTGTTTGTAAACAAATCCACTTTGGTGTGATCGATTTAGGAAACTGCAGTTTGGAATGAGCGTTGATGGGCTTGTTTTCACCTTTTAAGGAATTTTTTTTTTTTTTTGCGGTAGAGTCGCTTTAAGTTCGTGACGTTTTCGAGTGAAAATGCGAAACTTTGAAGGCTTTTTGTTTGTTTACGTGACAACAGTGGTCGGCGCCACTAAAAGTGCAACTTTTTTGAAAACTGGAACTTGTTTAGAATTGTTGTAGAAAACAGGGGCAAAATGCAACTTTTCTGAAATATGCACCGGCTTCATGAAGCTGCCGGAAACAGGAAGTGCCCTTGTATTTTTTGGTTCAACCTACTTTTTACATAATTCTACAAAATCTGAGTTTCCAGTATTATGATATTCTGTAAGATCAGATCTTTCTTTTTAATTTGCTTACGAGAGGCCATAAGCACCACGGCCAAGATGAATGACAAGATGAACTTTTAATACACATTCAGTATTTTGGAATGCGTCTGTATGCCGACGATACTCCGATAAATGTCTTTAATCTGCCTTTTGACTTTAATAGACCCTGGATTTTATTATTTTTTTCCCAATATTTTCTCTTTTTCTTTTCTGTTGTATCATTTCACAGCTTATTTGCTGAAGTAGTGGAAAATAAATCACCTGTACAGCGACCAGGTGAAACAGGAAGTGACGCAATCACTGCGTCGTTCACGCTAATTGGAGGAGAATCAGCTTAGGATACAGGAATTAGAGCGCCACATCACTCTGAGCTGCAGAGAGGAGTTATGTAATTCTTAGTTTTAAGTCATACTCATTTTTTTTTTTTTTTTTTAACTTTGCAGGATTATTCCTGTGCTAATGATCTCGCCTGCAGCTCCTGGTATCTGGCGAGCTGCTAGCAAACATCTGCAGCGAGGCAGAGCCCCCCCCCCCCCCCCATCCCCCCCCGGTGATTCATTGGTGGTTGGTGATATAAATCAAACACCTAATTATCTTTCCCGCGACTTCGAGGGTTTGTTTTCCCTCCGCCCTTAATTCCTCGGCCTTTAGATGTAATCTGGAGGAGGTTCGGGACTCGAGAGACACAAATGTCCATCTCTCGTCTTCACGGTCAGTCTCTGTTTAGAACAAGACAATGTGGTGACGTCAGTTTAACATCGTGACGTAGAGAAACAACAACAGGCTGGTTGACGAGGCTTCACAGTAAAACAAGTTAGAAGGATGTTGAAATATTCTGCGAGGATTCATTTCTGCTCATTTTGGACTCTTGTGTGAACCGAGGTGGTTTGTTTGGTCGTCCCTCACATCGTTGTTCTGGTTTTAATAATAACAATAATAATAATAATAAACACAAGAAATTGTGTTTTCTGGATACATTTGTACATGTAGTATTTGGATACGCTTTCTAAATTGTGAAAATCCTTCCTTACACACGTTTGTGGCTCATAATCTAAAAAAACAAATACAACTTTTTCTCAATTGAATTTTGTTTTGTTTTTCCAGTATTTCAATAAATGAGTAAATGATTGTAGAGTCTCATAAGTGAGGTTGTGCTGTAAAGAAAGATCAAAGTTGAAGAGTCGTAAATGTTGAAATTATGGAGATAAAAGCGAACGTAGTTAAAAAAAACGGCAAATTGACCCGCGGATCCCAAAGTGTTAAGTCGGTCTCTGGATGTACATGACAACCAATAAAAATAAAATGAAATGTTTATTTTGGGTTGCAGACCGCTGGTCTATCACATTAAACCGAACTGTCAAAATAAAAAAAATTATAAAAAAATAAGTTGTGCGAGCTAAACATGTTAAAAAGTGGTATAACAATAGAATTACGTCCGAGTTGTTTATAGAAGCCTCAGGTTGAAAATTAAAAATGTACTTTAAATGGAACCATATTATTTCTTTCATCATTTGGGCCACAGAAGAAAAAATACGTCAGATTACCATAGTAAAAGTGCTTTTATGTTGAAATGAAGGTTATCCAATGGGAGCAGTAATTCATGTCCCGCCATAAATGTGAAGAAATGGATTGTCTGAAAATATTTCCACGTCAATTACAGAAAAAAAAAAATCTTTTAATTTGTTGATCAACAAAAAAACATTTGCATTGTGTGAAAATAAATAAATAAACTACATTCACGGTTGTCGTGTGACGAAATGTGTTAAAGTCGTATCAATACTGACTTTCCCTTTGACTTTTAACTAAAAAAAATTTAAAAACATAAAGTAAAAGGATTTTCACAACTCTGCTCCCAACAACAATCACCAAATAGTGCGATGAGACATTCCGTCCCTCTGAAGCTGCTTTGGGCTCCTGAGCAGTGAAGCTCATCTCTCATCAAAGCCTCCCTTCTCATTGTAGTAGATCTCATCCATCACTCTCTCAATGGCCGCCGCCGCCGAACGTCGTAGTGGAAGCAGCGTTGGGCCGGCCACGTCCCGCCATGTGTCTCCGGACCGTCTGTCCCCCTGGCGTCTTGCCGGCGAGACGGCCAATTACTGGCGAGCCCAGCTTGTCACTTCCAGCCTCGCCGGAGACGTGACGGCCGTGAGAAGTGTGAAATAGAGAGGAGCGCCGTCTCATCAAACATACATGTCCCTCAGTGTCCTCGTATCCTCAGTGTCCTCGTGTCTTCAGTATCCTCATTGTCCTCGTGTCCTCAGTATTCTCGTGTCCTCGTATCCTCAGTGTCCTCGTATCCTCATTGTCCTCGTATCCTCATTGTCCTCGTGTCCTCAGTATTCTCGTGTCCTCGTATCCTCAGTGTCCTCGTATCCTCATTGTCCTCGTGTCCTCAGTATTCTCGTGTCCTCGTATCCTCAGTGTCCTCGTATCCTCAGTGTCCTCGTGTCTTCAGAGTCCTCAGTATTCTCGTGTCCTCATATCCTCAGTGTCCTTGTGTCTTCAGTGTCCTCAGTATTCTCGTGTCCTCGGTGTCCTCGTATACTCAGTGTCCTCGGGTCTTCAGTGTCCTCAGTATTCTCGTGTCCTCAGTGTCCTCGTATACTCGGTGTCCTCGTGTCTTCAGTGTCCTCAGTATTCTCGTGTCCTCAGTGTCCTCATATCCTCAGTGTCCTCATATCCTCAGTGTCCTCGTGTCTTCAGTGTCCTTGTGTCTTCAGCATCCTCAGTGTCCTTATGTCCTCAGGTATTATCGTATCCTTAGAGTCCTCGTGTCTTCAGTGTCCACAGTATTCTCGTGTCCTCAGTGTCCTTGTGTCTTCAGTGTCCTCAGTATTCGCGTGTCCTCATATCCTCAGTATCCTCAGTGTCCTCAGTATTCTTGTGTCCTCAGTGTCCTCGTATCCTCAGTGTCCTCGTGTCTTCAGTCTCCTCAGTATCCTCAGTGCCCTTGTGTCCTCAGTGTCTTCGTGTCTTCAGTGTCCTCCTGTCTTCAGTGTCCTCAGTGTTCTCGTTTCCTCAGTGCCCTGAGTGTCTTTGTGTCCTCATATCTTCGTGTCCTCATATCTTCGTGTCCTCAGTGTCCTCAGTGTTCTCGTGTCCTCATATCTTCGTGTCCTCAGTATTCTCGTGTCCTTATTGTCCTCGTGTCCTCAGTGTCCTCAGTGTCCTTGTGTCCTCAGTCGCCGGGCAAAACTGAGACACTGAAGGCACTGGCACGAGACGTTGTGTCCCTCCTGCGTCCTGCCTCATCGATGTGTCTCCCGTCTTCACCCGGGATGATTTACCACCAACAACCATTTTTCTCTTCTTTATTTATTTATTTATTTATTTGTGGACCTCGATGTGGTTGTGGACACATATCGCTGTCCGCTGCCCGGTCACGCCTCCCGTCTCTGGGGACGCCTGGCCGTGTCCACGTGACCGACGATCGATCGATCGATCGATCGGCGTGGCGCTCGTGTCTCGAGTGGCGTTGGGACGTGACGGCGTCGGGGAGGAAGTGGCGACCCGGGGCGGAAGTTCAAAGACCAAATAACATGAAAGTAGACAATTACTGGAAGAGCGCGAGCCTTTTGGACACAGGCAGCGAGGGACGGGAGGACAAACCGGAGCGATTCTTCTTCGTCCTGTCCTGGTGTCTCAGTATTGATTTTATTTAGCGTCTCTCTCTCTCTCTCTCTCTCTCTCTCTCTCTCTCTCTCCCTCTCTCTCTCTCTCCCTCTATAAACTCAGCTCTTAGTATTCAGTCCCACGTTTCGCCGCATCTCTTAATTGGAGCCGTGAAATTTGCTCCCCGCCGCACGAGAAGCTTTGTGTGTGTGTGTGTGTGTGTGTGTGTGTGTGTGTGTGTGTGTGTGTGTGTGTGTGTGTGTGTGTGTGTGTGTGTGTGTGTGTGTGTGTGTGTGTGTGTGTGTGTGTGTGTTGGAGGCAGGTGAGAGTGGCTGCAGGGGCATTAAGGCCCAAGAATCACAGTTTAATCAAAGCGGACACCGCGGCATCTCGCCACGTTCCCACGGCGACGGCGGGGCCTATAGGTGGACCCCGGGGAGGACGACCCTCGCGCCAGGACAACCCGGGACGACGGGTGCCCCGGGACAATAAAGCTCTAAATCCAGAGAAAGGAGGAAACGGAGAGAACAAGAGGTTCTTTGATCGTCCCGACGATTGTTTTAATTGTGACAAAGGGACCAATTAAAACACGAATAGAAACAGTCCAGGGAACAAGAAACGATGGCAAAATTACAGTTTCTCATTTTACAATGTAGATCATCAACTATTTATGTCCTTTATTATTGAGTTCTGGTGTTTTCATACCTGGAGCTCCAGTCACCGGTGAGGAACGGCTCCTTTTTCATTCCCTACCAAAAAGGAACTTTTTTTTTTTTTTTTAACCGTTTCCATGGCGATGGAGTCGGAGCGAACAAAGTTCCACCTCAAAAAGTTGTGCTTTCGGTTCCTCCGGCCACCGTTGCCGTGGAAACGCCACAACCCTCAAAACACAACAAACGTTTTGCACATTCACTTGAAAAGTCGCCTCGTTTACTGTATAATTCTCAAAGAGAGTGTGTGTGTGTGTGTGTGTGTGTGTGTGTGTGTGTGTGTGTGTGTGTGTGTGTGTGTGTGTGTGTGTGTGTGTGTGTGTGTGTGTGTGTGTGTGTGTGTAATCCATTTTTAATGGGACCTTCAGCAGGAAGTAGGGTCTCTAAAGAACCCCGCTTAACAGCTCTAAATATAGACCTAGAGAGCATAGAGCGCCTCTCCTTTAAATAGATCAACAGTAAACAAGTCAAACTCTCGTCTCTCTGTGATGTAATTCCTATTTTTTTATTTATTTTTTAGCTTGTGCTCTGTGTGTCACAAATCTCTTTTGAAGTCGTCTCACATCAAAGACGAGGCGTTGACAGTCGAACGTTATTTCGGGATGGGCGTCGGAGTGGCGCATTATCTAAAAGGTGATATTATTGGACGGCTGGATGTGACGAGTTCTCGTCTGGTGGTTTGAGTGTCGCTGCAGTGAAACAGCGAAGCGTCAGCGCTTTCTCCAGTTTGTTTAGATTCTAATCGAAACCCTCGGGGCTTCCAGGAGCAAAAACTTCATAAAACATCAGCGTCTCCGGTGTTTTAATTCCGTCTGAGAATCTGATGACGCAAACGTCTGCATGAGGGAAATGAGAAACAACGTAGCTTGATTTTTATTTTTCAGAGAAAGTCCTTTATATAACGGCTTCTCCATTGAAATTTTGCTTTCATCATCATTTCTTACAGGAAACTAGAGCTACACTCGGTAGAGCGCAGACCGGCACCAACGCCACATTTGTAGCGACTCGGTAGCAACGTCACTGTGTGAAACATTGAGCAGGGCAACCATCTCCATGGCAACAGGCTCCTCCTCCTCTTAATCTGCTTTGTATTGGAACATTTTTTCGAATTTTTTTCGCGGCGGATTTATTTGAAAACGGTGACATGGTATCGTCCCCTAATTCTCATCCCTGAGAATTTCATGCAATTTGGGCAAGTAGGTTTTTTTTTTTGCTAAAATTTGGTAAAATATATACGGTATATATATATATATATACAAACCAAGAAAATAAACACGCAGACGAAAATACAACTGTTTCAGCAAACTGCTGGCGTTTTAGTAGACGGTCAGTAACGTAGCAAACGATATAGACATTAGCAGTAGGAGCACACGGAGAGTCGTATAGACCAGAGTTTTTCAACCACACTGGTGTTTCCTCCAGACCTCGTCAGCTGAGTCGGGGTTTAAAATTATCCAATTTCACATTTTCTTTCTAAAAAAAACCTTTGCTCTCACAGTGTGTTGCAGAGTAATCCTGTATAAATACTCTTCACCACTAGAGGGCAGCACAGAACTTTGCCGGTGAAATGTAAAGTGACAGACGTCAGTGTGGTTCATCTCCACCTCCTGCTACCATCTTGTATCAAAGTACTGTGTCAGTGACAGTGATGGAGAAGTTTTTGAAAACCAGGATCTCAGCTCTTCATCCATCAGGTCCAGGTTTCACACTGAGGGAGGCACTATTAAAAAAAGTCCTTGCTTTCTGGATTTACTGGATTCCTGTTGATAAAACTGTGATGAGAAAGACTTTATATTGTTAATAGAGGCTACACAGTTTTAACATTTCCGGGTGGTGGTGTGCCTCCAGATCTCAAAAAGGTTGAAAAACACTGGTATAGATAGACGTCCGAGTTGGATTTTTAACGGCAACCGTCACAATAAAACCACCAAGTCGCCATGACAACATGGACGCCGACGTTCTCATTGGCGTCATTGTCCGTCTGCTGAAGAGCTGTCGATCGTCGAAGCGTTTTTGAAAAGTTTCACCCAAAAACAACAATTTTTTTTACTCAAAAACACGTAAAACGGAGCTTTATTTTCTCTTTTTTTTTTTTTTTTTTTATTTGTTTTAGTTTTTCTTCCCCAGGAAATGTTTACTTGGATGAAGCATCATGACATCACGGCTTCTTTCCTGGGCAGCTGATCAAATCTATTTTACGTTGGGGGGGGGGAGGGGTGGGGGGGGGGCGGTTTAACGAAACACACCTGAGTCTCATCAGGGGCAGATTAACTCCGTCCGCTAACTGGTGATTATTTGCCGTGAGAGGCTGAACACTCATGAGCACCTGCTGCCGTGATGAAAGCCTCGGGCCACGTTTACCCGGGTATTTGAAAGAAAAAAAAAACCAACGGTGATGTTTTTTTTTTCTCTTTCGTCTCGTTCAAACTCAAACGCAGCGACGAATCGCCACAAACGACGATTCTTGAAAACCCAGTGATCTGGATAAAACTGCAGGTACGGACAAATGTTAAAGTCTTTCTTTCTTTTGATCCTTTTGAAACTGCAAGAATTTGCCAGTCTATTCTGAAATGTACGTATTAAAGGAAATCAGATATTATAAAATCAGCTCTTTTTCTGAACGAGAATTTTTCTGAAAAAACCTCAAAAATCTGTCGTTTTTCTGAATTTCTAGAAAGTGACGTCTTCTTAACATCCTATTTTCTAAGTGTTTGGGGGGAAACTTGCCGACGCCAAAGTGGGATTGTGCAGAAAGCGACGGGCTCCAACTTCCTGTCTCTCTGTTCCAAACTGTCGCCGACGTCACTTAATAAAACTAAAAGCAGGAAGAGCCATCGACCCGACTCATTACATCGGATTAATCCTTTATACTTAATTAATTTTTTCTTCCCTCTGTGTCAAACGAGGGGGAATTTACAACGCCGTCGGGGGGAGGGGGAGGGGGGGGCGGGGTCAGGGGGGTCGGGGGGGGGGGGGGGGGTCCCCTCGTCCACGTCTCTGCATTTGACAGGAAAACGATTTAACATCCTCGACGTGCCGACGACCCGCCGCTTACTGAAATATTTACACGGTGGAAGGAACATTAAATTGATTCCAGTGTGCAGGAATTCACAGGACGACACACATAAATAACCGGCGGGGGGGGGGGGGGGAGGGGGGGGGGGGCTTGTAGATTCACGTCTGATGTTTTTTGAGAGAAAGAATCCCACAGATTGTCTCACATGAACGAGCCTGCTAACGCATCGTGATTCTGCTCATGTATGATAAAGAAGAAGTCAAGGACCAGACGCTTTAACGGGAAAATGCGGCGATTAAGTGAATATGACACCTTTTTTTCACATTTTGTTTTTCAACATTAAATAGAAGAAAGATGCTAATCTCTTGTAGCAAAGCTCTAAAACTTGAGTACTAACTCTGGAAAATCTCCACTCTTGTTATATATTGTGGAAAAAAACAACAAGTTGCTGTGATTTTTTTTGGTAAAATATATTTATTTATTTATTTGTTTATTCTTAATTTAAATTTTTTTATTTATTTATTTATTTATTAGGCAAATTGTTTATTCTTAATTTTTTTTAATATATATTTATTTATTTACTCTTAGTTTTAAAAATTTATTTATTTATTTACTTATTTATTTGGTAAATTCTTTATTCTTAAACATTTGTAATATATTTATTTATTTATTTATTTGTTTATTCTTAATTTTGAAAATGTATTTATTCATTTATTTGGTAAATTATTTATTCTTAATTTATTTTAAATATATTTATTTATTTATTTATTCTTAATTTTAAAAATGTATTTATTCATTTATTTGGTAAATTCTTTATTCTTAAAATTTTTTGAAATATATTTATTTGTTTATTTGTTTATTTTTCATTTTAAAAATGTCTTTATTTATTTGTTTGTTTCTTTCTTTCTTTCTTTACATTACCAACATTTTTCACAATCGCACGAATTGCATGAATCTTTCGGGGATGATTTTTTTTTCACTCTCTACAAACCTATCGGATAAATCTCGAGGGTGTCCTGGGGTCAAAGGTCAAGGTTATGAAAAGGTCAAAAAGGTGTTTTCATCTCAACGCTTTCGGGTTTTAATCAACATAACAGAAGGAGCGGTGGATCAAATAACCTTGTTCTAACCACTCATCACCAGCTGTTTTGTTTTATCCTCTTTTATGATTAATCGTCTCTGATAACTTATGTTGGCTCTATTTTTATATATACATTTGTGATGCGATAGATTTGTATGGGAAGAACTTGTATTTTATCTATTTATTCCAAATTTATGCCATACGTTTGTACAATTTTGTGTTTTTGATTGTTCACCATTATGGTGAATGATCACTATTTCATGTTTTTTATAGTTTTCTTTATTTATTAATTTTTTTTTTTTATATTTATCTAGGACCTTTTTGGGGTTTTCTTTTTTACATGTCATCAAAATTATTAATATATATTTGTATGTCATTCATTCAATCCATTGGTTTCCATGGTGACAAATGTGGCGCTGGTGAAAGTATATATATATATATATATATATATATAATTTATTTTTTTATTATAATAAAAAAAATTGTAATTACTATTTATTTATTTATTTTAATTTATTTATTTTATTTATTTTATTTATTTTATTTATTTTATTTATTTTATTTATTTATGTACTATATATTCTCACACCCGTATTTGTTTCCTGTTCTTTCAGGCCACGGAACCAAAGGAGTGTTTGAGCTGCTGGCGGGCTGGAGAAGAACCCGGGAGAACCTGCCGTTCAAGGAGCGCGTGGCCGACGCCTTTGCGGACGTGATGGTGTGCTACACCATGACCAGCTCCCTCTACATCATCACGTTCGGCATGGGCGCCAGCCCCTTCACCAACATCGAGTCGGTGAAGATCTTCTGCCAGAGCATGTGCGTCGCCATCCTGGTCAACTACTTCTACGTCTTCTCCTTCTACGGCTCCTGCCTGGTGTTCGCCGGGCAGCTGGAGCAGAACCGCTACCACAGCGTGTTCTGCTGCAAGATCCCCTCGGTGGAGTACCTGGACCGCCAGCCCACCTGGTTCAAGACTATGATGAGCGACGGGCACGACCTGTCCACGCACCACGACAGCGTGCCCTACCAGAACCACTTCATCCAGCACTTCCTGCGGGAGCACTACACGGAGTGGATTACCAACACCTACGTCAAGCCCTTCGTGGTCATCCTCTATCTCATCTACGCGTCCTTCTCGTTCATGGGATGTTTACAAATCAGCGACGGCTCGAACATCGTGAACCTGCTGGCGAGCAACTCGCCCAGCGTCTCCTACGCGCTGACCCAGCAGAAGTACTTCAGCAACTACAGCCCGGTGATCGGGTTCTACATCTACGAGCCCATCGAGTACTGGAACTCCACGGTGCAGGAGCACCTGAAGACTCTGAGCCACGGCTTCAACAAGATCTCCTGGATGGACAATTTCTTCCACTACCTGCGGGTGGTGAACGTCAGCGCCTCGACGAAGAGCGACTTCATCACCATCCTGAAGGGGTCGTTCCTCCGGAGCCCGGAGTACCAGCACTTCACCGAGGACATCATCTTCTCCAAGAACCGCGAGACCGACGAGTACGACATCATCGCGTCCCGGATGTACCTGGTGGCGCGGACCACGGAGAAGAAGCGCGAGGAGGTGGTGGAGCTCCTGGAGAAGCTCCGCCCCCTGATGCTGATCAACAGCATCAAGTTCATCGCCTTCAACCCCACCTTCGTGTTCATGGACCGCTACAGCTCCTCCGTCATCTCGCCCATCCTCACCTCGGGCTTCAGCGTGCTCACCATCCTCATCCTCACTTTCTTCCTGGTCATCAACCCCCTGGGGAACTTCTGGCTCATCCTCACGGTCACGTCCGTGGAGCTGGGCGTCCTGGGCCTGATGACCCTCTGGAACGTCGGCATGGACAGCATCTCAATCCTGTGCCTTATTTATACGCTCAACTTCGCCATGGATCACTGTGTGCCACACCTGTACACTTTCGTGCTGGCCACCGAGCACACCAGGACGCAGTGTATCAAGTTGGCACTGGAGGAGCACGGGGCGGCCATCCTGCAGAACACGTCGTGCTTCGTGATCGGCATCATGCCCCTGGTGTTTGTGCCTTCCAACCTGACCTACACACTGTTCAAGTGCTCCCTGCTCACCGCCGGCTGCACCGTGCTGCACTGCTTCGTCATCCTGCCCGTCTTCCTCACCTTCTTCCCGCCGTCCAAAAAGAGGCACAAGAAGAAGAAGCGGGCCAAGCGGAAAGAGCGGGAGAGGGAGCGCGAGCGGGAGCGGGAGCGCGAGTGGGAGCGGGTGGAGATCGAGTGCATCGAGGTCAGGGACAATCCCGATCACGTGACGAACGTCTGAGTAGCCCCGCGCTTGTTGGCGGTCAGTCGCCGGGAGCTACTGGCGAACAAGAGGTACTCTCCAATGCCGCGGCGCTTCTGGAGGTGCGGGGGCGGAGTTCCGAGGCGTCCCTTGAGACACGGGTGCCCGTCGCACCCAGCCAATAGCAGCAGGGCCGGCCAGAGTCGAGCGCGGCCCCCGCCGGTCGGTCATTTGGTCCTCCAACCTGGACAGTGCGTCGCACTGGCACAAACCGCAACATGCTCATGGTGGTAAAGCTTGTTCCCGTCTATTCGGCATCAAATAAAAGAAATAAAAAATGATGTAAAGAAAAAAACCAACCTGTTAGTCACTAGAACGTGCGCTTGCTAAACGTGAATCCTAAACACGCGGTACGTCAGACCATCTTAAACACGAGCAAACCCGCGTCCATCAGACGAGGCGAGCAGCGCCAGCAGTCCGTCCAGCGCCACGCCGATTCAAACTGTGGCCGCGGCGTTCGTCCTCAGACGGTGATACAACAGAACGAGTCAAAATTGTGCGTAAAGTAGAGAACGAGTGGGCCGAAAGCAAAAAGCGCATGCGTTTCTCTTAACATTACAAGGGACAGCTGAACTGGGCAGATGGAATACACTGTGTCCATTAGGAAGCGTTAGCTCAGCCACTTTTTTGGGGGGGGGAGGGGGGGTTTGGTTTGCAAAAGTTGCCGGAGGTCGTCCGTAATGTCAGGAAGACCTGAAAGAGAAGCGATAAGCGGCAGCGGTGAGCCACATTCTCAGAGTCTGACTGCACCAGAGCAGTAAAACCAAAAGTGAGGAGCCGATCTGAAGGCGTGAAATGCTTGGAACTTTTTCCCCGGAAAGTCTCAGAGCCCGTCCAGGAAATCTGTGTTCGGCTTTCAATGGCGAAACAGTCGACGACATCGGAGGTTCTGATTGTGATTCAATACAAGCAGTGGAGCCAAATAAGTGTACAGAGACTAGTTAGAAAGATTTCCGTGACAAGAAAACATTTTTAAAAAAAAGTCTCATTAAGCTTGAGGAGTCGTATAAATCAACCGGGGTTTCACGAGTTAAATGCACTGATCCGAGTGTAAAAGTGAGTTAAAGTAACAGTCCTTCCTCGTTCTGTTCCAAACAAACAAGAATTATTATCCAGTGGAATCCACGGCTCCGCGAGCTATAGCGTCGATACATCCGTTCCCTCTAGAGTGCCACAGGAATGAGATAGAAGACAAATCGGTTAGCGATTACGTCGTTTCGGGGGTGTGGGGGGGGGGTAGAAACGTCAAACTACCGTTGGTGGTTTTGGCACAGAGCAGCAGTTGACAAATAGCGTGACAAAAACGTAGGCAAATAGCATGAATGCATTTAGCTACCGTAATTTCCTATTACGACTGCAGCACCCGGAGTTACGTGATGCGCCTGAACGCATCGCCCACCTATCAGGCATGAAACTCGTCAACCTACATAAAAATCCATGAGTTAGCCGAGTCGTCGTTTAAGCCGCAGGGTTCAAAGCGTGTGGTAAAAAAGTAGCGGCTTATAGTCCGGATGTTACGGTAACTTCTCCAATGTTGACGAACTGGCTGGACTTCATTACGCCATGTGACCTCAGCCATCGATTCCCATGAACGTATTATCATCTGCCCTCGCTAATTACTGCACCCAAATAAGAAGACGTCACGCCGCCACCATTTTCTCACAAAGCAATATCCCTGCAAAGCCTAAACCTAACTCCCTTTTATATAAACCTCATAGTCATCAGCATAGACACTAATATCAATATCATATTTTGGACACAGCAGTCGTATTCGGCAACTTTATTTAGATTTTAATAAAAATAAATCTGTGTGTCTCGTTGGGTTGATAATCTCGTGAAAAAAAATATGCAAGTCGTATGAGGGATTTTTAATTTTTTTTTAAACGTGATGCAAATTCCGTTAATTGTCGCGACGTTTTCAACCCATAGAATCACGTCATTCCCGTTGCACTCTGGCGAGGGAGAAAGCCACTTTGATCTCTTCACGGATCACTTCAAGCCGACACGTCAAACGACATCTCATTGACAAGAACGCACCGTTCAGTATTCTGCCTGGCGGCGGCCATCTTTACTGAGGGCAAGGGCGCATTATCCTCATCTGCCGGGGGGGGGGGTCGTGATAGGAATCTCAAAACGAAGAACACTCAAGGCCGGGCGGGCCTGACGACAGATACCCATCTCCCGCCGACCTCTGGCAGGCAGGGCGGCGGCGGCGGCGTGTACGCTCGGGGTGGGGGGAGGGGTTGTGTTTTCCCAAGAACCCAGACCTCATTCATGTCAAGAACGTTCATGTTGGACCAAACGTCACCATGGAAACGGTTTGACTGGCGGGTGGGTGCGTCCATGAGAAACTCTCTATATGCTCGACACTGTTAAACCTCGTTTACAGGAAAACAAACTCAAGCTAAAGGTAGAAAACTCTTTTTTTTGTTTTGTTTTTGTTTTTTTTAACTCATGTTTTTTTTCAACCCTCAACAATGATTCAGGGGAGTTTGTGGACGTAACCGTGCCGAAGTGACGTCGCCCGACTCAGACGTGAGGAATCCCTGCGGTCGGGCGGCACTTTGTGTTACAAGCCATGAAAAAAATCTCACGTGAAACAAGAAGGCATGAAAAATGTGTGCAAAACGAGAAAGAAATGCAATTTACCTCCCCGAAGATGGACTACGTTTGCATGGCACTGTCTTGTATGTATGCATGTATTTCAGTTCCCCGTATGAAGTCTATATTTCTTCATTTATTTTGATTTACTTTCAGATTTACCGCGATTATTTTTGGCTGCGCTGTGTAGAAGACTTAAGTTTCTTGTTTCGGTACATACCCTCTAACACCACACGCTGCAAAAGAATCAACCGAGTCATATCTGTTTTCAAAACAAAAAGCCAGAGAATATTCCTTGTGTATATATATATTAAAAAAAATAGCCCTGTAAATTACTCTTTTTCTATATATTTTCTAAGAAAACGTATAAGAAAGATTTTTAACGACAGAATTTTCATAAGAAAAAGAACGAAAACGACGGAGGGGGTAAAAAGTTGAACACAGTAGGCCAGTAATAAACAGTGGAATGTTATCAGTATACTAAAAATCCTTGCACACTGCAGTGTCCATATTTGTTCACGATTCCAATTTTTTTTTTTTTTTTTTTTTTCAAATAAGCATTTTAACCACATTTAACCATTGGTCTGTCTGCACTGCTCACATTTAGAATTACTCAACAGCCCTTTCATAACCGTTGTAACAGTTTGTCAGACTTTGTAATAATCACTATAAACTGTTATTTAAAAAAAATAAATAAATACTAAAACAAAAAACGTAGGTTAGCGATTTAGACGGAATAATGTGGTGATGCACTTGTATGGCAGCTCAAGCTTAGCACAAAGATATCAGTATTTTGGCTCCAAGAAACTCGTAGCCAAATATTAGCCTGCGATTTGCTGCTACTTCTGTATCCTGAAACACTTTTCATCGTCCGTTTGTTTACCTTTTTTTTTTTTTTTTTAAATCCTAAATGGTCAAAGTAAAAATCACAGCTGGAGGAATTATGACAAATTCAACATGCAAAGGTCCTACCAATGGCTCGGCTCTATTTTTTATTTATTTGTAAAGAAAAACACTCAACGATGTAGTGTTTGGCTCAAAAAGTCAAGAAATACTGAGTCGTAGACTTCAGTGGCAATAAGGTTTAAATAACGGAATCACACGATTGGCTTTGTACAATTGAAGAACAAAAAAAACCAAACGCATGAACTGAAAACGACGTGATTATATTCCTGCGGCGATTTAATCTTGTGGACAGTGACTGAAAGGACTCGACGATCGTTTACGTTTCATGGTTTTGTGGTGTTTTTTTTAATAGTGTTTTTGGCGACATTAAAGGGCCCTTTTACACATTTGACCCAATTGACCTTTTGGCTAAGCCCCGCCCCCTTTTGGTCATTTGCGTTCTGGGAGTACGAGTCGTGGAGCTGCGGACACCGAGGCCCAGTTTACCCATTCTCGAGTGAAAACGCCAAACTCATGTTGTGTTTCGGGTGTCTGTTTCCACGGCGACGCTGCCGCCACTGAAAAACACAACATTTTGAAAACGCTCTTGACTCCGTATTGTTTAAACTTACCGAATGTATTTTTCGTACATACGTAGACTACAAATAAGCCTTCGGGCCGATGAGTCAAGGGGAGAATATGACTCCCGGTCCGTATTCTTTTATTTTGAAAGTCGCCGTAAAAACAATCCAACTTGGTCGTGTGTCCATGTGAACGTCCATGTACTCCCATTGTTAGTGTTTATAGCGTATTGTTGTCTGTACGCATGTATGTGCAGTTTGAATTAAAAAAAACAAACAAACGGCACCCTCTAGTGGCCCCGGCATGGCAATTACATAGTTTTCAGCACTTGACTGCCGTTCCATTGTAAACGTAGGTTATTTTCAAAAGTGGCGCTTTCCACGCAAAACTTTCCCGATGCATTTCGCTTCGTCATGGATTGGAGCAGCGGAAAGTACGCAGAGGAATAGCAGCTGTAGTTGTCATGGAAACGAAGCTTCGCTCGTTGGCGCATCGGTTTGACCTTGAGCCGTATGAACGACAGCGTATATTATATATATTTATTATACATGGAGGCAACCTGGACTGACATGAGACGTTGTAAAACTGAAAGGAAAAAAAACAAAAACTACTTATGTAGCCATTTAAATGCTACGTGGGCTAGCAAGCGAGCTACAAATTTATTTTTGTGGATTTTCTAGCCTGGGATCTGTACGTTTAGCATGAGTGGGGGACCTCTCCAAGATGGCGGCGGTGTGGGCACGTCGCGTCAACGGGCGCTAATAGGCCGTGTTAATATCTGTGGTTAGCCGCGCCTCATTCGCCAAATTCTTCTTGAAGATCTTTCTTGTCCGACGCCTGGCGGTTTCATATTTGACGCACTAGCATTAGCATTCCAACGCCGTCGTCTTGGTGTGCTCGCCACTGACGTGTGCAAAAGCAACCAGCGGTGTCGGCCTCGCATGCTAACGACATCTTTTTTTAATTAAAAAAAAAAGTTCCCACGTCAGGATTCGGTGGAACCAAATTCCGATACTTGATCCATCGGTAAACATCGTCATAGGAAAAAGAGAAGAGGTGACTGTAAAAGCAGAAGTCGCCACGGTTCCCACCCCTGAACACACCGTTGTGCCCTTGAGCAAGGCAAAGAAGTAGCAAGCAGTCGGTAACAGAATTCTATTGGGGAAGAAAAGGCAGTTCTGGAAGCTGAGTTGAGAAAAGAAGGAGTTTAATTGATTTGATGAATAGTGTCGTTCCTCCTGTGTCATTACGCTCTGGTCCCACTCCCGATCAATAGGGGGCGGTAATGCTCCATTTACTGGTTGCCCACCGCCGTTAAAATACAGAAGAAGAAGAAGAAGAAGGCCGCTACAAACCAAACTGCCCCGAGGCGACGTCCAAGTCGAGGCTGTAAACAAAAAAAACCTTTTAAAGGTCACGGAACACAAAGTGGAGTTTTTATTGTTGTCGGATTAAAAAAAGAGTATTTTTTCGAGTATTTCCTTGCGATGGAAAGGTTTTGTTTTTGTCTTTTCCTCGAACGCCGCCGGCCTCCACGCCGGAACTTCCCTCCTCCAGGCCTCCTGCTTCCTGAGTCTCTCCTGCCAGCTCTTGTCTGTTGCCTCGGTTTTTTTTTTTTTCGTGCCAAGCTTCATCGGCCGGGGATATTTTTGGCTCCCACCTTTTCCTAATCCTGTCGTGATTCCTCGTCGGATTCCTCATACCTCCCCCTCCTCCTCTTCTCCGTCACCTCCTTACACCACCCCCCCACCCCTCCTCCTCTCTTTCTCACCTTCTTTTTACACTTTCCCCGCTCTCTCCTCCTCGCCTCCTTCCTTCAACAACCCTTTATATATATATATATATATATATTTACCCTTTCTATATCACCAATCACTTCGAGAATTTATTCACTCAGATATACAAACCAATGTAATTCTATATCGGGAGTCTTCTCTCTCCACGTTATTAACATTTCTGTTCTTTCTCAACGCGCTGCAGTGGGTGGAATTCCTCACCGACGGTTGCTGTGATAACGACTTTGCCTCTTTGTCTCCCCGCGAGTCTTAAAGGTACAGCGGGACAGATTTCCATATTGTCTCATCTTTGTCCGCACTTGACGATGAGCCGCAGGCGTCCACGTTGTGGTGGGGCAAGAATTTTCCCCGCGGGAACACGGGGATTGATCATAGTTTCATCGATTGTCGCAGATCTTTCTTTCGTGGTGCTGGACATTCCTGCACCCGGCGCTGTGTTGTGCCTAGTGCTCCTGCTGCGAAGCCACAGACAGACAGAGACATAACCACCAACCGTTTTATCTCTGTTGATAAAGTATTTTATCGTGGTTTTTTTGCCGATTGTGACTCTGAGAAGGAAGATTCCTCAGTCCAGCACTCTAGTTTACGTGATGCACCTGAACGCATCGTTGACGGCAGTCCAGACGAGACGAGCTCACCAAAACCACAAATGTCACTTTTGAGGCCAGTCCTGGAGAAGCGGAGGCTAAAAACAGCATGTGGAAGTAGAATCTGGCGGCATGAAGCCCGTTAACCCGTAAAAATCCATAAATTAGCCGCGTCGCGTCACAAACAGGGTTCAAAGTGTTGAGGAAAAAAAAGTCGCGGCTTATCGTCCGGAAAAATACGGCATGTATTTTTTTGGTGCACGAACCTTAATGGCGCCGGTGGAGACGTGTTTTCCTGTGACACGGGGATTGATCATATTTTCATCAATTGTCGCAGATCTTTCTTTCGTAGTGCTGGAAATTCCTGCACACGGCGCTGTGTTGTGCCTAGTGCTCCTGCTGCGAAGCCGCAGAGAGACAGATTCACAACCCCCACGCGTTTTTTCTCTGTTGATAAAGTATTTTATCGGGTTTTTTTGCCGATTGTGACTCTGAGAAGGAAGATTCCTCAGTCCAGCGCTCTAGTTTACGTGATGCACCTGAACGCATCGTTGACGGCGGTCCAGACGAGACGAGCTCACCAAAACCACAAATGTCACTTTTCAGGCCAGTCCTGGAGAAGCAGAGGCTATAAAAACAGCATGTGGAAGTAGAATCTGGCGGCATGAAGCCCGTTAACCCGTAAAAATCCATAAATTAGCCGCGTCGTGTCACAAACAGGGTTCAAACCGTTGAGGAAAAAATAGTCGCGGCTTATCATCCGGGAAAATGCGGCATGTATTTTTTGGTGCACGAACCTTAATGGCGCCGGTGGAGACGTGTTTTCCTGTGACACGGGGATTGATCATATTTTCATCAATTGTCGCAGATCTTTCTTTCGTAGTGCTGGAAATTCCTGCACCCGGCGCTGTGTTGTGCCTAGTGCTCCTGCTGCAAAGCCACAGACAGACAGACAGACAGATACATAACCACCAAGCATTTTATCTCTGTTGATAAAGTATTTTATCAGGTTTTTTTGCCGATTGTGACTGAGAAGGAAGATTCCTCAGCCACGGAGTCCAGTAGTCTAGGTTACGTGATGCACCTGAATGCATCGTTGACGGCAGTCCAGACAAGACGAGCTCACCAAAACCACAAATGTCACTTTTGAGGCCAGCAGAGGCTAAAAACAGCATGTGGAAGTAGAATCTGGCGGCATGAAGCCCGTTAACCCGTAAAAATCCATAAATTAGCCGCGTTCAAAGCATTGAGGGAAAAAAAGTCGTCGCGGCTTATCGTCCGGGAAAATACGGCATGTATTTTTTTGGTGCACGAACCTTAATGGCGCCGACGGAGACGTATTTTCCTGTGACACGTTTGTAAAGATAATGTTTGTCTTTGGTCACCTGGGTAGTGGACTGATAACGAGAAACTTTTTTACCACGTGTGAAATAATGCAAATGAGTAGATTGTCGAAACAATTAGCCCGAAGCGTGGGGGGGGGGGTTGTTGTATAGAGAGGAGGAGTCAAACGCCACTGTAAATCCTACTTCATTCCAGCTTGAGCCTACAAATTTAGATGAAGAAGCATGACGAACATCTACACGGTTTGGACTGACCCTCTGGTAGAATTTATACAAATTAATACTCCTCATTGGGTGACGAGTCAAGTATTTAATGGTCGTGTGTATTTTTCTCCTTTTTCAAGTACATGTGAGTTCAACTTTTCTCTCGGATGTCATGTAAAATACCACAAACCTTCCCAACAAGCAGCTAACGAACACATAGTCTTCCATACATGCAAACTTATATCAGCAGAGAAAACCTCTTGAAAACTTTTTTTTTTTTTTAGTCAGGCTGAAATCACCTGGGATTTCTTTTTGGTTTTTTGTTTATTTTGTTTTCCAAGCTTTTTTTTTTTTTTTTTTTTTTTTCCCCCCCGCAGTGATGGCCCAGCGGTCAGACCGGCGGCGAGACGGCGATGCCGCGGGAGCGTCGCCCTTTCAGTTTGTCAGACGACGTATGCTTTTGAATGCTCCGAAGTATTTTACATGTAAACTCCTTTTTCTACTGCCTGCTATGTCGAAGCTATAAATAGTATGCATATGATCAATTTTTTTCTACCTGAGCGAAAAAAAAAAAGATGAAGATTTTCATTAAAGAGCTTTTGTCTATGAAACGAACAAGAAAAGATGGCTACTGTCTTTCATTGTTGTTGTTGTTGTTGTTGTTGTTGTTTTCATGATGCAGACCCATTGATTTAAAAGAGTCATATTATAAAGATTTTCAACACTTTCACGTGGTCTCGTTGGTCCAAAAACCTCGTATTCAAAGTTTATTGCTTTTAATTGATTTTCACTCCAATAGAATATTAGTCCTAGGAGCTGCATTCAGAATCTGCTGTGTCTGTGTGAGCTGGACTGGCTCCGCCCCCACACACGCCCATCTATGGGGAAGAGGAGGAAGTGCTTCCTCTCGTGGCGCCATGTGCCATTGTGGGTGGAGATTGTGGGAGGTGTCAAAAGGGGGAGGAGCCTACCTTGATTGTGATTGGCTAAACCCCCCCGATGACATCATATAGGGTTTGATTTCAAAAGAGAGAGAGAGAGAGGACACACTTTCTTCACTTCTGGGTCGTCTCGTTCCAGTTTTACTGTATTAATTTTGGAAAATCATGAGAAAGTGAATTTTGCATATTATGACCCTTTAAGTCACCAAAAGATTTAATTTAAACAAATTTTATTCAAAAATATCCTCGAACAAGTTCTGTAACATTCCGAGTTCTGTTAGAGCCTTCAAACCCGTTTACACAACGTTTTCCATTGAAAACATCACTTTTCGAAAACTCCGCCTCCGGAAATGGCAGAAACGCTGCGACGTGTCCATGTGCTCCATGGAAATAGTTCAATTAGCATCATTATGTCTTTAGTTTGTGTATAATTACTGCTGCCAAGCCACTTTCATTTTTTAAACCAGATTAATCACAGATTGCTGTGGATTAATTTCGATTAATCACAGTTAAATAGTCTTCATGTTTAATCTATTTCAATCGCAAACATTTTTTTTCACATGAATGTGTTCCTCTTACTTCTTCTTCTGCAGCGACAAAGACAAACCAACATGGCGACTCAATCACAAACTTTCTTTCTTTTATTACCGAAACAATTTGGCACTAAAATAAAAGACCCCTCAGATTAATCATGATTAATCTACTCAAAGAATTAAAAAAAAAAAAAAAATTATCTTTTCTCCGGGAAGAGCCTGACGGAGCAGAACGACTCGAGGCTTTCAGTTGCTGACGCAATCGCCATTATTTGAACAGGAGTCTGGAAGTGCAGCCGATCCATTAACTAATTAATCACCGGAGAGAAAATAAAGTTTGACATCTAAAGAGAAGCGCGGCGTCGACAGAACGTCTTCACTTGAGCAGATTGAGGCCGTAAAGGCGTCTCCGAGCAGATTGACTGCACCGTGGACTTTTGTCTCTCTTGTGCGGGACAGCGGGACACTTTGTACAGATCAAAGCTCGTACGTCTCAAAGACAAACCACTTTTGCACGACGCTCAGTTTGTCAATTCAGAAATCAGAGATTTGAGCCAGAGATTTTTTTGGAGGTTTTTTGTCATCAGTTTGAATTTGATTTGGATCAAGCTGCTGAGACTCCAGATGAATTGATTTTTTTTTTTTTTTTTTTTGTATTGTCCCACAAAACTGGTGCGAGATCCTCCAGCTCTGCTGCCAAACGACAAGAATGGCAAGAATTTCCAAGAAAACATTAAAATAAACAAAAAAAAAGACAATGAGCTGAGATATCAGTGACCATAGATATAAAACACTAGATGCCTCACTTCGCTGCCTGTGACGGGACCCACAGCGCCGCCATCTTGGAGAGGTCTCCCTCGCCGCTAAACATAAAGACCCCAGGCTAGAAAATCCCCAAAAACATTCGTAGCTCGCCTGCTAGTTCACGTAGCAACACAAGTAATAAGCTCAATCACGTGGAAACTTCAAGGAAAAATAACTCGCATTAGCTTCAAACTAGCATTAGCTTCAAATCCACGCTGTCAGGGTGAGTTTGTATACATTCAAACGTTTGAAAAATCTTGCGCAATCCATATTTTATAACTGAAAAACGACTCTGTCGTGTGTGTCGGGATTATCAGTCATTGTTTTATTGGCCAGAAATTGTGAGGAATGTGGTTTTAGATAAGTTTCATGTTTACGCAGCGATATTCTAGAAACGACGTCCAGCCACGTGGAAGTGGGAGAAAAACGATGTAGTTGTCATGTCGGGCCACTAGAGGGTGCTGTCATAAACATTTACAATGGGAGAGAACGCGTGTTAGCATGGACCGACGAGCAAGTTGAATTGTTATTTCGGTTGACTGTCAAAATAAAAGTACCAAGTCCCAGGAGAACATGGGAGTCACGTCACTCTGGAGGCAAACGTTGTTGTTATTGTCTCTACTGAGCATGTGCAGAACTGTTTCCTACGGCCCTGGTGCACATGTACAGTAATAACAATGTAATTACGATATAATGCTTTTTTTTTTTTTTTAATACACGCAGAGACGCTTCACATAGCAAAAATAAAAGACAACAATTAACTAGAATAAGACTAAACAGTCATCCCCAAACATTTGCGTTTCCGGTTGCCCCGGGCACCGTTGCCATGGAAACGGACAGTTTGCTGTGGAAGAAGTGGCGCGTTGGCATCCCGACGTGTCGTCCTAATTTAAAGAGATGAGAAAAGCTCAGCAGATAATGAGAACAGTCCATCTGGCAGAGCGAGAGGAAGGTGGCAAAAAAAAGAAGAAGAAGAAGAAGAAGAAGAAGCAGGCGAGAAAAGAGAGAAGGAGCGAGAAAAGAGAGAAGGAGCGAGAAAAGAGAGAAGGAGCGAGAGTTGCTGAATCTTCTCAATCTGGCAGGTTTTCTTCTTCTTCTTCTTCTTCTTCTTCTTCTTCTTCTTCTTCTTCTTCTTCTTCTTCTTCTTCTTCTTCTTCTTCTTCTTCTTCTTCTTCTTCTTCTTCTTCTTCTTCTTCTCTAGTAACTCCTTCTCTCTCTCTCTCTCTCTCTCTCTCTCTCTCTCTCTCTCTCTCTCTCTCTCTCCCACCGCCTGCGTCTCTCGACCGAAATGAAATATTCATGGAAGATCTGGATTCTTCATCTCGCCGGCCGCCGCTCCTGCTGCTCCTCCTGCTCCTGCTGCTCCTCCTGCTCCTCCTGCTCCTGCTGCTCCTGCTGCTCCTCCTGCTCCTGCTGCCCCTGCTGCTCCTGCTGCTCCTCCTGCTCCTACTGCCCCTGCTGCTCCTCTTGCTCCTGCTGCTCCTCCTGCTCCTGCTGCCCCTGCTGCCCCTGCTGGTCCTCCTGCTCCTGCTGCCCCTGCTGCTCCTCTTGCTCCTGCTGCTCCTCCTGCTCCTGCTGCCCCTGCTGCCCCTGCTGCCCCTGCTGCCCCTGCTGCTCCTCTTGCTCCTGCTGCTCCTCCTGCTGCCCCTGCTGCTCCTGCTGCTCCTCCTGCTCCTACTGCCCCTGCTGCTCCTCTTGCTCCTGCTGCTCTTGCTGCTCCCGCTAATCCTGCTGACCCACTTGCTCCTCCTGCTGCTCCTAATGCTCCTAATGCTCCTGCTGCTCCTCCTGCTCCTGCTGCTCCTGCTGCTCCTCCTGCTCCTGCTGCTCCTCCTACTCCTGCTGCTCCTGCTGCTCCTGCTGCTCCTCCTGCTCCTGCTGCTCCTCCTGCTCCTGCCACGGCGAGGAGAGAGAGAGCATCACCTGCTCGCCAAAGCCCCACCTGCCAGCTCCCATCATTTATTTAAGGGGCTGCTGCATATATAGAGAGGCAACCAGCATACCCCCCCCCCCCCCGACCCCCCCCCCCCCCCCCCCCCCCCCCCCCCCACCCCACCCCACACACACCCCCCAATGGCTTCTCCTCTCACCCACGCAACAGAGCTGAATGCAGGAATAAATGGACGAGGGAGAAAGCGAGGGGCCTGCTTCTGGTTGCAGATAGGACTGGAATTGGAAGGGGGGGGGGGGGTGTAGTGAGGAGATACCACTGAATGACCCCCCCCCCCACACACACACACACACACACACACACACACTCCAAGGAGCAAATATGTAGGGAAAAACTAAAGTCTCTCACTGAAATGAGGATTTATTTGTTCACTGTTTCTATCAGTCACGACCAGGAGGCTCCAGCAGCTTCCAGTAAAGCTCACGGGCTCCCCCTGGTGGAGGCTTTGCACCAAACAGCCGCGTCTGATCCGTCAGTCACAACCTTTTTTATTTTTTTTATCTTCTTGAGGAACCTAAATTTCAATCCAAGGCGAAAAATTCCTTGTCGGAAGTTTTATTCTGTGTAACCTTCTTGGTGTCTTTTTCTTTTCTTTTCTTTATTTTTTAAGTCCATGTCTTTTATTATGAAAGGGTGAATGTGATCAACTCAAGAAAACGAGTGAAATGCATTTACAGTTCAAGTTTCCAATCTCAGACTAAACCGGTATTTTTTGTGATTATTCCTCAGGCATAAAACAAATATATATATATTATTCCTGTTAAAGTCAAGCGGGCTCCTCGACCCACATGAGTCGTCGGCCGTCAGCGCCCCCTGGTGGAGGTATGACAGTTACAGGAGATTATTTAGTGACACATTGGCTCCTATTACAAATCTTCTACTGCAGATCAACCGAGAAAACAGAGAAATTCATCTGTCGACATGCATTTTTCCAGTCGAACATCTTGATCTTGAAACATCTTGAACAATTTGCAGAGACTCTCGTCCACGGAGGAGCAGAATCACGAGATTAATTGACATTGACGTGATCAGATTTGATTATTGTCATGATTATACCTTATTTCATTCCATCCCAATCCAACATTTTCGTATAAATAGAGGCATTTGTCAAGGTAGTTCTGAATTCAGCCAGCCGTTCTTACAGGTGTGAACTATAGTGGTGAGATCAAAGACTTCTAATTGTGACTCAAAGGAGTCACATTATGTAAAATATATTCTGGTTTTCCAGCAGTAATAATCGTCTCCATACCTGGAACGAGTGAGGAAAGTGTGTCTTCTGTCTCCCCGGCTCGTTTCAGGTTTTAACCTCCAGGACTAAAAAACGTTCGATTTGACAAAAGCACCATAATTTAAGTTTTCTTGATTTGATTTTAACATTGAAAAGACCAGGTTGTAAAGGAAAAGCAGCTCTTTGATTTAGCCTTTTGAATAACTGGTTACAAGATTAAATAAAACACTATGAACTGGTTTTCTAATCTGTTATTCAGATTGTGCAGATAAACTGAAATATTGCTCGTAATATGGAAACGTGAAGAAAATCTTACAATGAAATGAGTTTTTCTCCACAAAACAAAGGCAGACGATGTCTGTTGTCTCATTTTGCCCAAAATAATCCGAACTCTTACAGGCAAACGGGCTTTTCCACCCACTGCTAAGTGTCTCCAGAAAACAAATGATAAGAATAAAGACTTTCTGTTGGGACCGAGACAAACTCGTGTTGTTCACGTGTTTGGCCACTTGGGGGCAGCAGCGGAACGCAAACAGCCCCAGTTTGACCTGAACACGGAATAAAACACAAAAGTCAAACGTTATTTTAGTGAAAAGGAGATTTAATCAAGTCTAAAGCAAATTTACGATCTAATGTTTGGCGTTCATCCAGAGTCACAGTGATTTGGATGATAACAATAATAATAATAATAATTATTATTATTATTATAAGAAGAAGAAGAAGAAGAAGAAGAAGAAGAAGAATACCATTTAAAATAAATAAATACATAAATAAATAAATAAATAAATAGATAGAAAGTTATGAAGGCAGAATTGTGTGATGATCAAAGTCAGAGTGTGACTGGACTGTTTTCTTTCTGCTGCACTAAACCGGCTTTGATGTATTTTTAAAGAGTGTTCCAGTGAAAGGTAACCTGAATACATGTTTAAACACGAAGCAGGTTTGTTTGCAAAGAGAACATTGATTCTACGTTTCTATTCAAAGCCAGTTTACAAGACTTTGAGTGAAAATGGAAAGGAAAAAAAACAAAAAAACTTTCCTTGCGTTTTGGAGCCACTGAAAAGTCACTGTTCTTTTTTTTTTTTTTAAACGCTCGGGTTCCTGTCTGTATTCTCCATTTGATCCAACTTGTAGACGAACATTGTTGAAGTTCCTCCTCTGACCGACAGGCTTGCGATGATCAAACCGCCGAGTCGGCGCTCTGGTCGGATCTGTTGTTCTGATGCGACGAGCCACATCTCACGCTGAGATGATCAGCCAATCACAGTCAAGGTAGACTCCTCCCCTTTTTGACTCCTCCCACAATCAGGCAGCTCTGCTCTGGCACATGGCGCCACGAGAGGAAGTACTTCCTTCTCTTCCCGTACATGGGCGTGTGTGTGGGGGCGGAGCCAGTCCAGCTCACACAAGACACAGCAGATTCTGAATGCAGCTCCTAGGATCCGATATTCTAATGGAGGGAAAATCAAGAAACTTTGAAGAAAACTATTTTTTTGGACCAATGAGACCCGGGTGAAAGTTTTGAAACGCTGGATAATATGACGCCTTTAAAAGAATTTGTAAAAAAATAAAATAAAATAAAATAAAATAAAATAAAATAAAATAAAATAAAATAAAATAAAATAAAATAAAATAAAATAAAATTGAATTAAAAAAAAATAAAATTCTGCTGCAGAATCTTTAAGTAGGATTTTTACGTTTTTTTGAATTTGGATTAAATGAATTGCGTTGGACCGGCCTGAACTTTTCTGTGTCGTCTTCTTATGCCACAACAAGTTTATTAAAACCCCACATTTGTCCACCAGGGGGCGCAGCAGGAAAAGGTCGCAGCTTCAAACCCTCCGTCACAACAAGTCCGACCCGGTTTGTTTCAGCGGTTTTAAATAACACACATTCCTCCATTAGGGGTTATTAAAGGGGCATTTCAGAGCCTGACCTACTTCCTTTAACCACATTTTCAGTTCGTAAACTTCGTTATTCCCGCTGGTAATTCGAAACCTGCCGCCGTGACGTACGACCGGCCGGTCCTCCGCGGCTTGTTGAGGTTTTATTGATCAACGACTTAAAGGGTAAACCTGCCTCCGGGATTTATCATTGACTGGATGCTTCACAGAGGAAATAAAACAAACCGCGAGCAGCTTTGAAATGTGAAATACCAAGAGACTGCAAGTCTGCAGTGTGTTATTCCATCATGAGTAGTGTGTGTTCTACACGTACACTAGAATTACTAAAAGAATTTTAAAAAGCGTAGAGATTAAGGGAAGACATGCCTGAGGAAGAGGCAAAATTGTTCAAAAGAAAAGAAAAAAGAAGGCTGAAACCTGTAAAATCTGTGAAAAAAAAATTACAACGGCTGAAAATATAATGAAATCTTTACCATTTTAATTTGAAACGACATGTATGCAATTTATTTTGGCCGTATATCAAAACTATGCATGAAATAACTAAAGCTCATCCGTATTTTAAAGGTAAACCTGTTTTGCGGCTCCACCCCAATGTAATTTCAGTGGAAAGTCGTGTTTTCTTGCAGAGAGTTCACAGTTGTTTTTATTTTACGGCGCCAAGAGTCCGTAACAAATGGATGAATTGGATTTTTGAACACGACTAATTCATAAAGCGGCGCCACGTTCCGTTTAAGTCCAGCATGACGGAGAAAAATCTCAATTTTACAGGTGAAAAACACATTTTTATTACCGGAACGGAACTCTGTGGAGCGCAGACCTTCGCCAATGCCACATTTGTCGCCATGGAAACCAGTGGATCACAAGGTTATTTGATCCACCGTGTCGCTTTCTCATGGGCGATGTCGCGATGTTATGTTTCCATTCTTTATGTCTTACTGGAACGCACCACTAGAGGGAGCTGGACTGTGATTGGCTGAGAGTGGAGGGGGCGGGGTTTGCAGTGTGCTAGCGGGCGGCTAACAATACGCGCGAGTCGTAACAACAACGGCGGCCTCCCTTTATTGACGTTTATAGCGAATCGTTGTCTGTGTGTTGTTTTATTAAATAAACAACCAACAGCGCCCTCTAGTGGCCCAACATGATTACTGCACGGCGCGCTTTGACTTGAAACGTCGTCGAGGCCGGTGTCAAATTACAAGCCTCTGCTGCTTTGCGTTGGAAAAAGGAGGTTTTCCGGAGGCAAGTCGGCCCTGAGGGACGAGATGCATCTTTTTGAAAAGGGAAAAATGGAAATCTGCTGCAAATCGGCCCTAAAATACAAAACATCATGTTTTCTGAACGTGCGATTCGTCCTCCGGGAACTCAACCGGAAAACGTTTACATTTTGATCCTGCACTTCTCGTCCCTGGGCTGGAGCCACGAGGACGAATCCCAAATCCCACCAACGTTTGTTCCAGAAGGGTCAATATTATCTCGCCCATCTGCGCCGCTCGCTGCTCTGAAGCCCCGTCGTTGAATGCAACTCTCCACATTTCACCGATTTTTATAGTTTAACACTAATTCTGCAAAATAACATTTTTGTTTTATCTAAAATATATGATTTTATTACTATATCATGGCCATGCAACACTATTTTGTGCCCACAAAATACTACACTATAGCCACAAAATACCATTTTTGACTATGAAAAAGTATATTGTGGCTATAAAACACTATTTTTGGCCATAAAAGGGTATTTCATGGCCACAAACTACTTTTTTTTGCAATAAAATGGTATTTCATGGCCACAAACTACTACAATGTGGCCCCAAAATACTATTTTGGACTAAAAAAAAACTATATTGTGGCTATAAAACACTATTTTTGGCCATAAAATGGTATTTCATGACCACAAACTACTTTTTTCTGCCATAAAATGGTATTTCATGGCCACAAACTACTACAATATGGACCCAAAATACTATTTTTGACTATGAAAAACTATATTGGGGCTATAAAACACTATTTTTGGCCAGAAAATGGTATTTCATGGCCACAAACTACTACAATATGGCCTCAAAATACTATTTTTGACTATAAAAAACTATATTGTGGCTATAACACTCTAATTTTGGCCATAAAATGGTATTTCATGGCCACAAACTACTTTTTTTTGCTATAAAATGGTATTTCATGGCCATAAACTACTACAATATGGCCCCAAAATAAAATTTTTGACTAAAAAAAACTATAATGGGGCTATAAAACACTATTTTTGGCCATAAAATAGTATTTCTTGGCAACAAACTACTACAATATGGCCCCAAAATAAATTTTTTGACTACAAAAAACTATATTGTGGCTAAAACACTCTAATTTTGGCCACAAAATGGTATTTCATGGCCACAAACTACTACAATATGGCCCCAACATACTATAAAATGGCCACAAAATACCTTCTATACCTCCTACTTCGTTTTTTTGACCATGAAAAACAATATTGAGGACATAAAATACTGCGCCATGGCCACCAATGTAGATATTTTATCGAGGTAAAAAAGAAAACAACTTTAAATATGGAGTTTTAGTTGTTAATGTCACTTTGCTGTTGCTTCACTGGTCCAGATCTAAACGGACTCAAACAGCAACACTTTGTGTCCAGCAGGTTCCAGATTTATCAATCGTAGTTTGACTCGACGACCAAACATTCGTCGACACGGGACTTAAAAACTCAACACGCATGCAAAGTGGCTGGTTTTTAAAATGTGCAGGAAAAACTTGACATTTCAAGTTGCACATCAAAGCGTCGAGGCGAAAAACACCTCGTCTAACTCTGGTGGTTAAATTTAGAGTGAAGAGGACGTCAGGTGGTGGAGACAGGACGACCTGTCCAAACAGCACATCGCTCTTCTGCACATGCTCAGTCGACGCACAGGAACAACAGTGTCGTGACTCCCGGTCCATATTCTCCTGGGACTAGGTGCTTTTATTTTGGCAGTCACCATAAAAAACACTCCCAACTTACATGAAAGTCTTGTGTTCTCCCATTGTAAATCTTCATAGCGTGTCGTTCTCTGTTTTCATTAACAAAATGAGCAACGGCACCCACTAGTGGCCAAACACGACAACTACATTGTTTTTGGCGTTTCTGCTGCGTAAAACTGACGTTTTCACTTGAATTATGGTCCTGTAGGATTCTAAAAATAAATAAATAAATAACATAAACATCCATAAATAAGTACAACTATGTATTTCCAAGTGCGCTGTGGCGGGAAATGAGAGTCACTGACCTCATCGCAAGCAGCTCTTCAGCAACAACAGAAAATAAATTGCATTTATTTGTCCCTGACGTACTCAAAGAGCTCGGGTCAGGAGGAAAGAGTTCATGTGAAGGAGTCTTGATTTAATTTACGGAGGCCAAGTCAACTACAAGTCACGTTCTGAAGTTATCGTCCTTTTTGAGGATCTCAATCTTGTTCCAGGAATCAGGAATGTGCGTTGGCTTTGTGAAGTGTTCTAAAAAAAAAAACAAAGATGAGAGGCAGCGGTTTAGCTTCATACTCTCAGGCAGATCACCGCAACAGGTTTTGTTTGTTTTGCTTTGTTTTTTTTTGTTTTTTTTACCTAACCTTTCATTTGGTTTGGCAAAACTTCAGAAACTCCATCAAACCGCCTGGAAAACGTCACGCAGTTCCACCGGCTGCTGGTTTGGGGGCGCTGTCGCCTTAAAAGGACGCGAAGACGAAACACGGACCAATGATTGGTCCCGTCCCTTTAGCCTCTGGTGGCTAGGCTAGTTAGCTCGTGGCTAATGGGTAGCCACAAACAGAGCCGATATAAAGTCTTCAGATTAGATATCAACAAGAGTCTTCCTCACTACAATACTTCACAACTTTTTCTTTCTGCGTCTGCTTCTCCTTGATTAGCTTCGTTTGTTTACTACCCAGAATGCATTGCACACTCCGATCATTCGGGACCAGAGATATCTGGTTTGCTCCGGTTCAGACCTCGTGAGAGATTTTTATTTTTTCCCCCGAAGAGACTCTGGTCCGGATCAAAGAGGAGAACGTGAACACGCCTTAACCTTTAACCTTTAACATCCCAACAAAAGCAAACTTTAACCTGCAGTGGAGATCAAAGAGCAAACCTCCCAGGAACATTTGATCGTATCATCATGGACAATTACCAGTTTCCTTTGACCTTAACCAGGTCATGTGGAACAAAGTGAGCCTTGGCTGGTGAGCCGACGTCGGCGTTTGCAGAATTCCCCGTCCGTCCTCGTGGTGTTTGAAGTTCTCCAGTTGGAGACGTGGGCAGCGAATTGAGCGCCGCCACTCGACCCCATGATGACTCCAATCGATCGGATGTACTCGCGTCACATCAGGTGGAAAGACTCACCGCCCTCAAGTGTCTCTGGTTCTAATTATCACACACGCGACTTTTACCAAGTAGATAATTAAGCGTTCCGTTGCGAGCGAGGACTTTAATTGGGCAAGAAAACACCAAAGCTATTAATCAAGCCCGACAGCCTTTATGCCGGCTGCGACCTTTGATCTACTCCAAAGCTGCTGGGATTCTTCCCGCTTCCACCCACTTGATTTCCAGAAAAGCCGGGAGCCGTTGAACCGCTGCCAGAAATCAAATCCCCGGAGAACCCATCGTTTCCTTCCACCCAACACCAGCGAGCAAAAGCTCCATGAGGTACCTCGTGGGTTCAGTGAGGTGAAGGTGAAAAACACAGGCGCCAGAAAACAGGGCACATTTTTTTTAAATATTGCTCATCTTCATTCCAGAAATGTGCATACAGGAACATTGAACATGGATGACAACTCAGGCTTGTGCAAAAAGGGGGAAAACAAAACAAATGGTGAACCAAGTAAATGTACATTTCTTTATAATGGGAACAACTCCTGCTGAGATTTAGATGAAAAGATCATTGAGAGACCCTGGAAAGAGACGTTTCCTCGTCGGCGACTTCGGCAGAGTTGCGTTAGACGGGCGGCAGCGGGATGAAGAATGTCTTTACGCCGTCGAGAGACCAGATAATGTTCAGTGGCGAGAGCCACCGATCCCACAAATTGCTGTGAAGTTGATTAGCTCCGCGTAGAACCAGGAAACAGAAATGGAGCACCGGGTCGTTAAACCGGGTGAAAACGAAAAGATTTAAAAAGATTGGTCATTCTCAAACTGGGCGACTGAATATGAAACTTTTTGAAAACAGCTCCCAAGGTGGGTCCGTTCTAAAATTAAGTAATTAGCTCTTTTGCGCTAGTCGATGGACAATAACAACGAGAGCGTCCCAAAGTCCATCTTTTCCTGTTGCCTGTCACAGTAGCCCAACTTGGTTGCCGAATGTCTGCGGACTCGCCGTGGTTAATGTTTTCGGCATAATTGATCGCTGCACGTGTGGTTTCATTACAAAATAAAAGACCCGACAGCACCACCTGGTGGCCTGGCCATGCTAAATACATCGTTTTAAGTGATTCTGCGGGAATTGGATAAACAATTTTAGCCACGAGCAACTGGGCTTCAGAATAAAGTCCAGAATTAATGTTTATATTTCCCTCTGCTTTTCCGTTTCGCTGACAAATTCATTTCATGACACTCGGCAATACTTTGCGAAACTTTTCACCGGCTGCCGCAACAGAAGGAGCTGCTGTCGTATCGCGTTGATCCGGTGAGGTCAAGCTAACGATTGTCAGACTGGAGGTTTATTGAAAAACCCTGATTGTCATTTAATGCACATTCGTCCACCCGGGGATGAGGAATCACAGAGAACGACGATCCTCACGAACAAAAAGATTGCATATGGATTAAAAAAAAAAAAAGAAATCCGCCTATACCAGGCTGTGGCGGCTCAGTCGCTAGAGCGGATTGAAGGTTCAATTCCCTCCTTGAGCCCACCTTGCATGGTTTGCGACTCACATTGCAACGTGCTTCGAGGGGCCTGGAGCGCCGCATTACGTAACAACGCTGCAATATATAATAATGTAACACGTGTTCGACTCACGATGCAACAATGCCACGTTTTGTAATAAAAATCTTGAACGCATTACGTAATAAACTTCGCCTCATCTTGTAATAACTCGTTACACGTTGCAACAGTTATTCCAAATGCGGGTGTGTCGAGCCGCATTATATAATAATAGTGCAATGTGTTATATGGTAGTGTAAGTAGAAGATCGTCAACGTTGAATTCGTCTCGTTTGGGAGCAACGAGCCAACATTGAAACCTTAGCGGGAAAATTTCCCGCCAAAATTGCATCGCAACAAATTTGACTACTGGTGTGACTTTTGTGAGTTGTGCCATGGATTTTCACGATCGCTGTTAATGAGCGTATCAGTGACACTTTAAATCATGTTTATCTTGTCGTGCCGCTGGCGTGTGGCGCCCTGGAGCTCTATAGCATGTAGCATGCAGCATGTAGCATGGAGCGATCCGCCGAGCGACATCGGGCTAACTCTGCTGGTCCAAATCTCGCTGGTGATTGAGTTGCTGGTGTACAATATTGATATTTGGGCAGAACATCGCTCGCTGGAGTATTCCGTACGGCACCAACTCCGATACCGACGCCTAATAAAATGATCCGTTTCTGCGTCGCTATATTGCTACTTGACTTTAGCGTCGTACTTAGCATGCAGCCATGGGAGAGGGAATCTTTTCATCTAACTCTCAGCAACACGAACACACAAGGATCATATCTCTTCAACGTGACATTTAAACGAATCCGGTATATCTTGCAAGTGCTGAAAAACCAACAAACACATTAAAAACAGTCCCTGAATCAGCCATAAATATACTTGTGCCCATGGCCGTCAACGTAGGTACAGACACCGGTGGGGGGGAAAAAATACAGTTGGTTCTCTAATGCGTGTCTGTCCACAATTCACTACATATAAAAGTCAGGAAAGTGTTATCAGTGCTTACTTCAATGCTCCTTTTTGTTGTTATTTTGTTGGGGGTGTTTGTTAGTTTTTTTTCTCAAAGTAAAGTGCTCTTATCCTTCTTGTGAAGTGTTGGACGTCAACCGGTTTGTCTCGAAAAGGTTCGATCGACGCTGAAAGTGACAATATCGTGTCCAAGCGTTGACAATCTCATCGTGTGCATTTGATACAGAACATGAGGGAATGTGATACAGTGCTCCCCTTCCCAATACCGATATCTATTGCCTAGAAGCCACTGGGTGTACAAAATACAACAGCCTGTACAAAAAAAATACAACTTTGATCTCAACACAAACCTGATTCACATGGCTCATATTCTTCGTCGTGACGTTCTCATTTGCAGATCAGCTTCTAAAACATCGTCCAAAAAAATACAAATAAATATATATATCTATATATATATATCCAGCCTCCGCAGTCTTTGTAGAACATCCCGTACTTTTGCAGATGATTTGGCTTGACGTGACTTTGGTTCGGGAACGACGAGCCCAACGACCCTCGCGATCGGGCGGCGGCGGCGGCGTCGTATCCAAAAATACCGAAG
The DNA here is from genome assembly GCF_963422515.1 of Blennius ocellaris. NCBI lineage: Eukaryota > Metazoa > Chordata > Actinopteri > Blenniiformes > Blenniidae > Blennius > Blennius ocellaris. Next base: position 1,792,087 of record NC_137667.1, on the reverse strand, counting down.
GAGGACGAGTCGAGATGCTCACGACGACACGTCGCTGGTCTGGGGGGGAACCACGGTAAAACACAAACTCCACAGGTTCAAGGAGAACCCCCGTGGGGGTGAAGGTGTAATTCCAAGGAAGAGGCGGTGGGGGCGCTGCGGGAAAACATCCAGTACGTCTACCGTACCCCAAAAAAAAATAGATATGGAGAGAGATTGCGATATACTCGGTGAGAGGTTGATGATGTCACAGCAGATGACAGGCAGCGCGTGATTGGTCAAGTGCAGGGCACAAAGGGCAGGGAACAAGGCAAACGGTCCAAAGTAGACGAGGTAAGAAGGTCACTGAGTCTCAAGTTTAGTTTTTTTTTTTAATCTCACATCTCGATGTGAGTGTCTTTGGCTGCTGGTGGCGGTGGCGGCGGTGGCGGCGGGTCCTTTAATGAGCCGGAGATGGTGTAAAACCTGCGGGGGGGAAAAGAAAATACCGTCAGGAAGTGTTACAACACCGCGACAACAAGTAGAGGTACACTCGATAGAAAAACCCGGAGTTTGTATCCATCAAAGTGTTTAACGTCATCTTCAAAGGGAGATCAAAGATGGCGTCAACATTTGACCGATTCAGCCAAAAAAAACAAACAAAAAAACAGACAGTCGGACTTTCTCAAAGAAAGAGTCTGAAATGTTGCGGAACGGATCGGATCGTATGAACGGGAATCTGCGGTATCAAACAAATCCCACCGTCCTACATGTCAAAGTGTCCCCGAGCAAAGGGACAGAACTTCTCAGGTTCCAGTGGACGTATGGCAGCCGCCTCCGTCCACGTGAGCGTGAACGTGTGAATGTGCTCCTTTCAAGCAGAAATGTGACTATTATCGCTACGTCAAGGCCGCTAGCTGGACAACAAGAGCCGTTTTTTTTTTTTTTTATTAAACCTACTGCAGATTGAACCTTTACGCTTCAGATTTCAAACGAGCTTGTTTCTTCTTTCTGAACATTTATTGACCGTCATACCTGCCTTACGAGACATTTCTTGTTGAATTCACTCACGTGCTGATGCTGAATGGGAAAGGATGATCTTAAACCTCCAATATTGTATTAGCGCAAAACTACGGTGGCCCAGAAGGGCCAGTAGCGCTACTATGGAAGTAAAACCGTGCCATCGGATTCTAAATTTCGAATTTCTAGCTCTGAATTTTTTTTTTTTACCATCGAAATCAGACTTTGAATTTTAAAAGCTGTAGAATTTCAAGTACGTATCTTTTTTTTGCTTACGATTTTTTTTTTTTTCAACATCTAAAAATATTCAGTGTGTAAAAATTCAATGTGTCTAAAAATACAGTTTTACTTCCATACACTACACAACAGGAAAAAATGTTGCCAATTGGCAAAAATGACCTTGGTCAGAATTTGACCCCCGACATTAATGCATCTGTGGAGGGTCACATAACGCAACACCTTTCACAATAAAACGAGTCCAACTTATGTGAAGTGATACTTTAGAAATGTAAACTCAAAAATATTTCCAGATGATGACAAATTGTTTTAATCCTGAATAAAAATATAATATCCAGATACAGGTGACTGAGTGTTTTTTTTTTTTGCAAATATAATAATATCTGATTTCCTTTAATATGTATATTTCAGAATAGACTGGTAAATTCTTGCAGTTACAAAAGGATCAAAAGAAGGAAAGACGTTAACATTTGTCCATATCTGCAGTTTAATATGATGTTTGACTTGTTGGGCCTCCAGAGGTCAGAGGTCAGATCAGGTTGATGTGGCTCCTTGACTGAAATCAGTTTGACGTAAATCATTTCTTGTGGTTTCTGTTGTTGCTGTGCTGTCGCCCTGCCGCTCCCCACGGCCACCGACCTTGAATTTCGTGGGTTTTCCAGGCTGCAATAAATGAGCGTCTCACGAGGCACAACGGCCGGAGAGGAATTTCTGCCACATGCCAACTGCTTACCAAACAGCACAAACTGTAAAACAACACAAATATTGTTTTGCTGAATGCGACGTGAGGCCTGGGGGGGGGTGGGGGGGGTGGGGGGGGGGGGGGGGGGGGGGGCAGGAGGAAGTCAGCTGGCTGCTACATGGATTCCAATCTAATTCATGACGTCTGCTGACATCAAGCGTACGCTCCAGTCCCTCCCCGGACGCCGCTTCGCCGTTTGGGGGATTGTTTGTGGATTTTGTTGATTTGACCAACTTTCACAAGCAGAGCACATCGTCCACAACACACGAGTGGAGTCATACATCGCAAGACGGAGCGCTACTGCAAGTCCTCCATCCCTACCGCGAGTCCTCCATCCCTACCGCAAGTCCTCCATCCCTACCGCGAGTCCTCCATCCCTACCGCAAGTCCTCCATCCCTACCGCAAGTCCTCCATCCCTACCGCAAGTCCTTCATCCCTACCGCAAGTCCTTCATCCCTACCGCAAGTCCTCCATCCCTACCGCAAGTCCTCCATCCCTACCGCAAGTCCTCCATCCCTACCGCAAGTCCTTCATCCCTACCGCAAGTCCTCCATCCCTACCGCAAGTCCTCCATCCCTACCGCAAGTCCTCCATCCCTACCGCAAGTCCTTCATCCCTACCGCAAGTCCTCCATCCCTACCGCAAGTCCTTCATCCCTACCGCAAGTCCTCCATCCCTACCGCAAGTCCTCCATCCCTACCGCAAGTCCTCCATCCCTACCGCAAGTCCTCCATCCCTACCGCAAGTCCTTCATCCCTACCGCAAGTCCTTCATCCCTACCGCAAGTCCTCCATCCCTACCGCAAGTCCTCCATCCCTACCGCAAGTCCTCCATCCCTACCGCAAGTCCTTCATCCCTACCGCGAGTCCTACATCCCAACCGCAAGTCCTCCATCCCTACCGCAAGTCCTCCATCCCTACCGCAAGTCCTTCATCCCTACCGCAAGTCCTTCATCCCTACCGCAAGTCCTTCATCCCTACCGCAAGTCCTACATCCATACCGCAAGTCCTCCATCCCAACCGCAAGTCCTCCATCCCTACCGCAAGTCCTCCATCCCTACCGCAAGTCCTTCATCCCTACCGCAAGTCCTCCATCCCTACCGCAAGTCCTTCATCCCTACCGCGAGTCCTACATCCCTACCGCAAGTCCTCCATCCCTACCGCAAGTCCTTCATCCCTACCGCAAGTCCTTCATCCCTACCGCAAGTCCTCCATCCCTACCGCAAGTCCTTCATCCCTACCGCAAGTCCTCCATCCCTACCGCAAGTCCTCCATCCCTACCGCAAGTCCTTCATCCCCTCTGCTGTTAGACTGTACAACAAGACTGCAAAACACTATGTGCAATAACCCCTGTATCTACACCACTTTATCTACACCACTTTATCTACGTCACTTTATCTACGTCACTTTATCTACGTCACTTTATCTACGTCACTATATCTTCGTCACTTTATCTACACCACTTTATCTACGTCACTTTATCTACGTCACTTTATCTACGTCACTTTATCTACGTCACTATATCTTCGTCACTTTATCTACGTCACTTTATCTATGTCACTTTATCTACGCCACTTTATATAAGTCACTTTATCTACGTCACTATATCTTCGTCACTTTATCTACGTCACTTTATCTATGTCACTTTATCTACGCCACTTTATATAAGTCACTTTATCTACGTCACTATATCTTCGTCACTTTATCTACGTCACTTTATCTATGTCACTTTATCTACGCCACTTTATATAAGTCACTTTATCTACGTCACTTTATCTACATCACTTTATCTTCGTCACTTTATCTACGTCACTTTATCTACGTCACTTTATCTACGTCACTTTATCTACGCCACTTTATCTACGCCACTTTATATAAGTCACTTTATCTACGTCACTTTATCTACGTCACTTTATCTACGTCACTTTATCTATGCCACTTTACGTCACTTTATCTACGTCACTTTATCTACGCCCCTTTATCTACTCCACTTTATATAAGTCCCTTTATCTACGTCACTTTATCTACGTCACTTTATCTACGTCACTTTATCTACGTCACTTTATCTACGCCACTTTATCTACTCCACTTTATCTACGCCACTTTATCTACGCCACTTTAGATAAGTCACTTTATCTACGTCACTTTATCTACGTCACTTTATCTACGTCACTTTATCTACGCCACTTTATCTACTCCACTTTATCTACGTCACTTTATCTACGCCACTTTATCTACTCCACTTTATCTACGTCACTTTATCTACGTCACTTTATCTATGCCACTTTACGTCACTTTATCTACGTCACTTTATCTATGCCACTTTATCTACTCCACTTTAAATAAGTCCCTTTATCTACGTCACTTTATCTACGTCACTTTATCTACGTCACTTTATCTACGCCACTTTATCTACTCCACTTTATCTACTCCACTTTATATAAGTCCCTTTATCTACGTCACTTTATCTACGTCACTTTATCTACGCCACTTTATCTACGCCACTTTATCTACGCCATTTTATATAAGTCACTTTATCTACGTCACTTTATCTACGTCACTTTATCTACGCCACTTTATCTACGCCACTTTATATAAGTCACTTTATCTACGTCACTTTATCTACGTCACTTTATCTACGCCACTTTATCTACGCCACTTTATCTACGCCACTTTATATAAGTCACTTTATCTAAGTCACTTTATCTACGTCACTTTATCTACGTCACTTTATCTACGCCACTTTATATAAGTCACTTTATCTACGCCACTTTATCTACGCCACTTTATCTACGCCACTTTATCTACTCCACTTTATCTACGCCACTTTATCTACGCCACTTTAGATAAGTCACTTTATCTACGTCACTTTATCTACGTCACTTTATCTACGTCACTTTATCTACGCCACTTTATCTACTCCACTTTATCTACGTCACTTTATCTACGCCACTTTATCTACTCCACTTTATCTACGTCACTTTATCTACGTCACTTTATCTACGCCACTTTATCTACTCCACTTTATATAAGTCCCTTTATCTACGTCACTTTATCTACGTCACTTTATCTACGTCACTTTATCTACGCCACTTTATCTACTCCACTTTATCTACGTCACTTTATCTACGCCACTTTATCTACTCCACTTTATATAAGTCCCTTTATCTACGTCACTTTATCTACGTCACTTTATCTACGCCACTTTATCTACGCCACTTTATCTACGCCACTTTATATAAGTCACTTTATCTACGTCACTTTATCTACGTCACTTTATCTACGCCACTTTATCTACGCCACTTTATATAAGTCACTTTATCTACGTCACTTTATCTACGTCACTTTATCTACGTCACTTTATCTACGCCACTTTATCTACGCCACTTTATCTACGCCACTTTATATAAGTCACTTTATCTACGTCACTTTATATAAGTCACTTTATCTACGCCACTTTATATAAGTCACTTTATCTACGTCACTTTATCTACGTCACTTTATCTACGCCACTTTATCTACGCCACTTTATATAAGTCACTTTATCTACGCCACTTTATATAAGTCACTTTATCTACGTCACTTTATCTACGTCACTTTATCTTCGTCACTTTATCTACGTCACTTTATCTACGTCACTTTATCTACGCCACTTTATCTACGCCACTTTATCTACGTCACTTTATCTACGTCACTTTATCTACGTCACTTTATCTACGTCACTTTATCTACGCCACTTTATATAAGTCCCTTTATCTACGTCACTTTATCTACGTCACTAATTGACCACTTGTTAGGACTGACCCTGCACTGCCAACACTGGTATTATTTTTTACTACAGTATGTTTATTGTACTTTATTCTACACTTTGCCCCCCCCTACCCCATCATAGTTTAATTTCCTTGTATCTCATCTTACTGTATATTTTGCTCCCCTTAGAACTTATTATACTTTATTATAGTTTGTGATTTTTATCTTATTTTTTATTTTAGTGCTATTTTATTTTATTTAGATAGTTGATAGATAGATAGATTATTACTTTATTCATCCCCGAAGGGAAATTGTTTTGTTGCAGCAATCTGGTACATACAAATATTATAAAATACAATAGAATAGAAAATAAAAGTAAAAAATACAAAAATAAAAATATCTGGGTATAAGACATAAAGTGAAACACAGAACGGAACATGGGCACTTAGAAATAAGCAGGAGATCAAAGCAAGATAAATAAGCACGAGTTAAATTATTACTTTTTACTGTAAATACTTTTGGCCCTTAGAGTTCTTGATAATCATTGTATATAAGATACTTCTATTCTTTGCACATTTCTTGTCTTTCCTACTCAAGAGTTTCCTTAAGAGCAGAATGTAACAAGTACATTTCTCCTTTGTGAGATCAATAAAGTCTTATCTTATCTTATCTTATATTACTGTGTTGCAGCTCTGCAATATGAGCTCCTTGTTAATGTCCTTCCTCAAGGTCAAGCATAAAACATCCAATTGAAACGGTTCCTCTTGTGTCTGAGGTTCCCTCGCTGTTGTTTGACGGAACAGCAGGGGGTAAACACCAGACCCCGAGTTTATCCAGGAATTAAAAAAAGAAGCATGCATGTCGGTGCAGATGGATTAGAATAGAATTCTGCAACCGTTACGACCAAAAAGAGCCATTTTGTAATTTTCCACCAACTAAAATGTGTCTGGAGCCACAAAACAAGTCAAAAGAATAAATTTTTTTTTAAATTACTAAAACATGTAGGTTGTATTCATTTAGTGCCATAAGTACAATTTAGATGTACTTTATTATATTTTCAGCTACTTTTTAGAGATTTTTTAAAAGTAGATTTTTTATCATGGATGTTTTTCCCCAAATTTTGCGATTTTTTTTGGCATTTTTGCTATTTTAGTTGTTTTAGCTCAACTATTTATAAACTCTGTGTATTTTTTTTCTCGTGGTTAAAGCAGTTATAGCTGTATTCGCAATTTTTAAATTTAGTTCCTCGTTCTTGTTCTTATTTCCTTTTTTTTTTTAATAAATTTTTTCCTTCATTCTTTGTTCTTTCTCTGAACCGCCATTTCTAAACTAGCAATTTTAATAATTCCTGTTTAACCATATTCATATTAACTATAATTTTATTTGCGAGAGAGAATTTTTTGCAATTTATTCCCATTTTTTTTTGCAATTCCAGCTATTATGGCCGTTTTAGTTGTTTAACCTTATTTATCAATTTGAACTGGGAGATAAGAACTTTTTTTTTTTTTTTTTTTTTTTAAGGGAAAAAAAAAAGAAAATCAGTGTGGTGTATAAACAAAATAATTTTTTTTTAGCAAAACTTTAATTTGCAGGTTGCAGAATCCGACATGAAGCAACCAGACAACTAAAGTACACGAGTGCGTTCAGTGAGAATAACAGAAAATAACAAGAAGGCCGTTGCTGGGCTAATCCCCCGCCGGAGGGCTGTATATTTTCTCACAAAGCCAGCTCTAAGGCAGCACACTTGGTACACTAGAGGGTGTTCCATGGGTCCTAGTAGATCATTATGTAGAATCTGAAAGGTCTTCTTCATAAGCTATGTCAAAATACGTCTCCAGAGCCCAAAAGGTGTTTTTATGCACTTAGTGACCCTGTGACCTGATATGCAAATTAGGTCATGGTCACCATGGTGCCCCTTCTCCCCAGGTGGAGTGTCCATGTGTGAAGTTTGGTGACTGTGGGCCCAGGAACTGCTGAGAAATGAGGAGAAATGTTTAAATGAAAATACATGTATTGTGCAACCATGACGAGCAAACTTCAGACCCTACCAATCTTCAAGGTCAAGGTCAGGTCACTTGGTGTACTGGAGGTTATCCCTGGAGTGTGTATCATGTGTGTATAACATTTCAGAGCCCTAGCTCAAAAACCTAGGCCTCCAGAGCCCAAAATGTGTTTTTAAGCACTTCGTGACCCTGTGACCTACTTAATATGCAAATTAGGTCAAGGTCACCATAGTATCCCTTCCCCCTCTGAGATGTATCCACATGTGAAGTTTGGTCACTGTGGGCCCAGGGGTTGCCGAGATATAGGTAGAAACGTTCGAACGGACGTACGTACGGAGACTGTTTCAAGATCCCCCTTCGGGGCCTATCGGCTACGGCGGGGGATAAAAAGTGTTTCACCTTGACTTCCTAAAATGCCGTTTCTTCATGACCCTGACGCAGCAGGACGAGCAGGAGTTCTTCAGGTCGACCAGCTGGTAGATGATGGGGTTGTACATGGCCGACGACTTGGCCAGTAGGGTGGGGACGACGGAGACGGGGATGGGCACCGAGTCCGGCTCGCCGAACGCCGACACCACCGACACCACCGCGTAGGGGATCCAGGCGATCAGGAAGCCGGCGCAGATCAGCATCGCCACCTGCAGGCGGGAGGCGGGAGGTGGTTTTTTTGGGTTTTTTTGTATAAAAACCGCGGAACTCGTGCGCGAACGACTCGCCGCTTCTCGCCCCCCTTACCTTGGTGAGCTTGATCTCCAGGTCGTGGTTGTGTCGGATGCGGGCGTCGAAGCTGGAGACCTCCTTGGTGGACGACTTGACCTTGGAGATGATCATGACGTAGGAGAAGACGATGATGCCGGCGGGCAGCACCAGGCAGAAGAGGAGGATGGCCACGACGAAGGTCTGGCCCGACAGGGACGCCTGCGCCAGCCACCAGTCCAGCGTGCAGGAGGTGCCGAACGGCTCCGGGGCGTAGCTGCCCCAGCCCACCAGCGGCATGGTGGCCCAGAAGGCGGCGTACAGCCACACGAAGGCAAGGCACAGGAAGGCGTGGTGGCGCTTCAGCCACGTGCCTGGGAAACAACAACAACAACCAAAACAACAAAAAGGTCAAGTTTGTTAGATTTAGATAGAGATAGAGATAGAGATAGAGATAGAGATAGAGATAGAGATAGAGATAGAGCGATAGAGCGATAGAGCGATAGAGCGATAGAGCGATAGAGAGAGAGAGAGAGATAGATAGATAGATAGATAGATAGATAGATAGATAGATAGATAGATAGATAGATAGATAGATAGATAGATATAGAGATAGATAGATAGATATAGAGATAGATAGATAGATATAGAGATAGATAGATAGATAGATAGATGATAGATAGATGGTAGATAGATAGATGGTAGATAGATAGATGGTAGATAGATAGATGGTAGATAGATGATAGATGATAGATGATAGATGATAGATAGATAGATAGATAGATAGATAGATAGATAGATAGATAGATAGATAGATAGATAGATAGATAGATAGATAGATAGATAGATAGATAGATAGATAGATAGATAGATAGATAGATAGAAAGATAATAGATAATAGATAGATGATAGATAGATAGATAGAAAGATAATAGATAGATGATAGATAGATAGATAGATAGATAGATAGATAGATAGATAGATAGATAGATAGATAGATGATAGATGATAGATAGATAGATAGATAGATAGATGATAGATAGATAGATAGATAGATAGATAGACAGATAGATAGATAGATGATAGATAGATAGATAGATGATGGATAGATAAGATAGACGGACGGACGGACGGACGGACGGACGGACGGACGGACGGACAGACAGACAGACAGACAGACAGACAGACAGACAGACAGACAGACAGACAGACAGACAGACAGACAGACAGACAGACAGACAGACAGACAGACAGACAGACAGACAGACAGACAGACAGACAGACAGACAGATAGATGATAGATACACACACGTCTATATTGTGAATATTAAAACATTCAGAATGTAAAATTTGGGGCTGAAAATAATCCTGATGTCTGTATAACATAAACTGTATAATGTGTTTAAGTTAAGTTTAAGTTTATTTCAGACACAACAAAATAAAGAGAAACTAACCATCAAACAAAACGCAGCAGTGCAAAAACAAAGAAGAAACCGAAAACTAAATAAATAATAGACACTGATCCGACATGTCCCAGAAACCTGTATTTCTATACGTGCTGCCAAAATATGAGCCAATAAACATTTTGACTACTTGTTGAGGACTAAAGAGTTGTTGTTGTTGTTGTCCAGCGACGTGTTGGAGGACAAGATGTATAAAGATGTGTTCCAGGAGTGTCGGGGTAGGGCGGTGCGTGGCGCCGGGCGACGCACCGTATCGAAGGTGGCAGATCTTCAGGTAGCGGTCCAGGCTGACCACCGTCATGGTGATCAGGCTGCCGCAGCCGAAGAAGAAACCGGCCCAGCCGTAGAACCGACAACCTTCCCAGCCAAACAGCCAGCGGTGGGAGAAACTGGACACCACGAAGAACGGCTTGCCTGTCACTGCAGGAGGGGGGGGAGGGGGGGGGGGGAGGAGGGGGGAGGAGGAGGAGGAGGAGGAAGAAGTCATGAAGGTGCAGGAGGAGGAGGAGGAGGGGGGGAGGAGGAGGAGGGAGGGGGGGAGGAGGAGGAAGAGGAGGGGGGGAGGGGGGGAGGAGGAGGTCATGAAGGAGGGGGGAGGAGGGGGAGGAGGAGGAGGAGGAAGTCATGAAGGTGCAGGAGGAGGAGGAGGAGGGGGCGAGAGGAGGAGGAGGAGGAGGAGGGGGGGAGGAGGAGGAAGAAGTCATGAAGGTGCAGGAGGAGGAGGAGGAGGGGGGGGAGAGGAGGAGGAGGAGGGGGGGAGGAGGAGGAGGAGGAGGAGGGGGGAGGAGGAAGAGGAGGAGGAGGAGGGGAGGAGGGGGGGAGGAGGAGGAGGAGGAGGAGGAGGGGGGGGAAGGGAGGGGGAGGAGGAGGGGGGAAGGGAGGGGGGAGGAAGAGGAGGAGGAGGAGGAGGAGAAGGAGGGGAGGAGGAGGGGAGGAGGAGGGGAGGAGGAGGGGAGGAGGAAGAGGAGGGGGGGAGAGGGAGGAGGAGGAAGAGGAGGGGGGGAGGAGGAGGAGGAAGAGGAGGGGGGGAGGGGGGAGGAGGAGGAGGAGGTCATGAAGGAGGGGGGAGGAGGGGGGGAGAGGAGGAGGAGGAGGGGGGGAGGAGGAGGAGGAGGAGGGGGGAGGAGGAAGAGGAGGAGGAGGAGGGGAGGAGGGGGGGAGGAGGAGGAGGAGGAGGGGGAAGGGAGGGGGGAGGAAGAGGAGGAGGAGGAGGAGGAGAAGGAGGGGAGGAGGAGGGGAGGAGGAGGGGAGGAGGAAGAGGAGGGGGGAGGAGGAGGAGGAAGAGGAGGGGGGAGGGGGGAGGAGGAGGAGGAGGTCATGAAGGAGGGGGGAGGAGGGGGGGTGGAGGAGGAGGAAGAGGAGGGGGGGAGGGGGAGGAAGAGGAGGTCATGAAGGAGGGGGGAGGAGGGGGAGGAGGAAGTCATGAAGGTGCAGGAGGAGGAGGAGGAGTTGGAGGAAGGGGGATGAGGAGGAGGGGAGGAGGAAGAGGAGGAGGAGGAGGAGGGGGGGAGGAGGGGGAGGAGGGGGAGGAGGGGGGGGAGGGGGAGGAGGGGGGGGAGGAGGAAGTCATGAAGGTGCAGGAGGAGGAGGGGGGGAGGAGGAGGAGGAGGAAGAGGAGGTCATGAAGGAGGGGGAGGAGGAGGAGGAAGAAGTCATGAAGGTGCAGGAGGAGGAGGAGGAGGAGGGGGGAGGAGGGGGGGAGGAGGAGGAGGAGGAAGGAGGAGGAGGTGGAGGAGGAAGGAGGAGGGGGGAGGAGGAGGAGGAGGAAGAGGAGGTCATGAAGGAGGGGGAGGAGGAGGAGGAAGAAGTCATGAAGGTGCAGGAGGAGGAAGAGGAGGTGGAGGGGGAGGAGGGGGGAGGAAGAGGGGGAGGAGGAGGAGGAGGAGGAAGTCATGAAGGAGGAGGAGGAGGAGGGAAGGGAGGAGGAGGAGGAGGAGGAAGTCATGAAGGAGGAGGAGGGAAGGGAGGAGGAGGAGGAAGAGGGGGAGGAGGAAGGAGGAGGAGGAAGTCATGAAGGAGGAGGAGGGAAGGGAGGAGGAACAGGAGGAGGAGGAAGTCATGAAGGAGGAGGGAAGGGAGGAGGAGTTTAACGAGGTGACGTGGAAGAAAGAGAAGAAAGAAAATAGTAACTGATCAACAGAAAAAACTTCACTCGTCATTTATCGTTTATACGACAAATCAAACATCACGTTTTTCCTTCATTCTCCTTCGTTTTTCCGGAAATCATTCGTTTCTCACACCTTTATTGTGGCGGCAGGAGAAACGGAGATTTCTAGAACGTTTTTTTATATATATAATCCTTGACAATACGTTATTAATATTATTATTATTATTATTATTATTATTATTATTATTATTATTATTATTATTATTATTATTATTATTATTATTATTATTATTATTATTATTATATTCTCATGGACTAGAAGCACCTCGATGGTAGAAGAACAGTGATTCCAGACCCGTACAGGCGTGGCGCCAAAAGACTTGCGTTGATTTACAATGAACTATTTAAATACGTCTACAGTACGAAACAGGAAGGAGGTCCGATAAGAGCTGGACTGGACGGACTGGACGGACTGGAGGGACTGGGACGGACTGGACGGACTGGACGGACTGGACGGACTGGAGGGACTGGACGGACTGGACAGACTGGACGGACTGGACGGACTGGACGGACTGGACGGACTGGAGGGACTGGACGGACTGGACGGACTGGAGGGGACTGGACGGACTGAACGGACTGGACGGACTGGACGGACTGGACGGACTGGAGGGACTGGACGGACTGGAGGGACTGGACGGACTGGAGGGACTGAACGGACTGGACGGGACTGGAGGGACTGGACGGACTGGAGGGACTGGACGGACTGAACGGACTGGACGGACTGGACGGACTGGACAGACTGGACGGACTGGACGGACTGGACGGACTGGACGGACTGGAGGGACTGGACGGACTGGAGGGACTGGACGGACTGAACGGAATGGACGGACTGGACGGACTGGAGGGACTGAACGGGACTGGACGGACTGGAGGGACTGGACGGACTGGAGGGACTGGACGGACTGAACGGACTGGACGGACTGGAGGGACTGGACGGACTGGACGGACTGGACGGACTGGAGGGACTGAACGGACTGGACGGACTGGACGTGGCTCCACTGAGGCAATGGACCAAAGTAAAGGTAAATATGTCTTTAGTTGTGGGGAAAAAAAAACAAAAATCAAACAAAAACCTGAAGAAAACCGCCTGAGAAGCTCAATCGCCAAATATACTGAGGCGCTGCTGGGCACACATGAGAAAATCCTTCAAATCCTGGAGGAAATGAGAAACTCTGGGTTTGGAGCTCCAGAATCTGTAGCGACGAGACGAGAGGAGGAGGAGGAGGAGGAGGAGGAGGAGGAGGAAGACTTCACCAGGCCAACACACAACCTCACACTGACGCTCACTGATTAACCTCACATGCTGGCCGGCACTTGAACCCGTGACCCCCCCCACCCCCAGCTCGACAAGGCGTGGGTGCCAACCACTGATCATCATCATGGTGATGATGATCAGTGGTTGGCAGTGGTTTCACTCCAGGAAAAAAGCCTGTTTTTCCTCTGATCAAACTGAACGTCCATGTTCAGTCTGATTGCAGCGGCAACGTCAGGCGGGGAGCAACAATCCCAGTTACCTCCGGGCCGAAAAGTTCTATTTAATTCATAGTTACACCTACTTTTTGATTCATTAAACTTATTTAATAATTAAATTAATTTTTCATTTATAATTATTGTTTTTATTTATTGCTTCAATTAATTTTTATTTATAATTATTGTTTTTATTTATTAATTAAATTATAATTTTTTATAATAATTGTTTTTATTTATTTATTAAATTGAATTTTTTTTATAATTATATTTTTTATTTATTCATTGGTTTAAATGTTATTTATCATTATTTATTTATTTATTTATTGTTTTCTCATTGTTTTGTAAAATATCTCTCAACACCTCTCATCACGTTGTGGCGCTGATGATAAAATGCATTTTATTTATTTATTTAATTTATGAATGTATGGATGTATTTATTTATTTAATTTATGAATGTATGGATGTATTTATTTATTTAATTTATGAATATATGTATGTATTTATTTACTTTATTTAATTACTAATTACACTTACTTTTGTATTTATTAAATGTATTTATTAAATGTATTTATTTATGATTATTGTTTTTTATTTATTCATTAAATTAATTTTTATAATAAAATTTTCTATTTATTTATTGGATTATATATTATTATTTATTATTATTTATTTATTGTTTCTCAGTATTTCAGATTCGTAGAATGAAAAGCAAAGAACACATGTGACCGCTGAGTCGTTCTTGTGAGACGAGCGGCACGACAGAGAAAAGCTTTGATCTCTTTGATTGTGGATGTGAGAGGAGCTCGCAAATATATAGATATAGATAGCATTTTTTTTTTTTTTTTTACAACACCGTTGTTAGACTTTTATTGTGGAAATCCCCATTCTAAACAAGGATGGAGGAGATGGTACAAAGCTCCACTGCGACTCTGTGTGTCTGTGAGAGAGCGAGAGAGAGAGCGAGAGAGAGAGCGAGAGAGAGACAGAGAGAGAGAGAGAGAGAGAGAGAGAGAGAGAGAGAGAGAGAAGAGAGAGAGAGAGAGAGAGAGAGAGAATAAACATGAGAACCTCTCGAGGCCAATTCTTCCAACACGGTTCACTTTCTTGGAATTAGCGAGTTTAAAATGATTTTTACGGTTCTGAACAGAAAAGCTAAATCATGATGATTTTTCAGAGATCTTCGTGGCGCTGAAGCTGCTGAAGATGAATTAAAAAACGTATATGTATATGTATATGGTTTTGTATGTGTATATTCTAAACACTGGACATAAAATGCACTAAAATATGTGCGAAACTGTAAATATGTACATTAACAAAATATGAGACTGATGTAAAGTGACTGTAAGGAACTGATCTTCTCTTCTGCTCTTACTTTTGAATAACATAAATAAAAATGTATATATACATTTTTTTTAAATGAATATTTGGACACTCCACTGGAGTCCTGCGGAAAATACAAAGTAGAAGAAGAAAACGCTGCCTAATATGCTTCCAAAACAAAAAAAATAAAAAAAAATCCTGTTAAACTGAAGACGTTAATTTGCTTGAAATCAACACAAAGAATCAAAGAGATTAATTTGCCGGTTTATAAAACCTTCATTCTTTCCCTTATTTTATTCTTTCCTTTTCATCGAGCGGGAAATTGATCCTTCCTTTCCTGTTTTCCCGAGAAATATCGACTTTTCCTAAAAACTGTAAAACTTTGTAGAGAAACAAACAACTTCATTGTTTTTTTGAGATGAAGCTTCGAATTTTATACATAAAAAAAAAAAGAGAAAAAGAACACAATCACCAGCTCTGAGGCAAGTGTGTGTGTGTGTGTGTGTGTGTGTGTGTGTGTGTGTGTGTGTGTGTGTGTGTGTGTGTGTGTGTGTGTGTGTGTGTGTGTGTGTGTGTGTGTGTGTGTGCTGAAGAGAACAAAAGACTCTTTTCTGGTTAAACTTTATCGATGAAAGGAATTTCCTTCAGGCAGACGTTACTTTTTAAAACTCGCCGCCTCGTCCTTCGTTCTCCTGCTGGAAAAACACCGTTTGTTTCTTGTCCAACTTGTTTCCTGTTCTTCCTGCTCTTTTATTCGTGTTTCCACGTCATCTCATCATCATCATCATCATCATCAATAACTGTTATTGACTAGATGAAAGTAAATCGTCACTCGGAAGCAACAAACGACTAACGAACTAATAAAGTCGTCTGAAACTGAACTGAACTTCGTTTTACGGCAAATTGAGCGTCAGGACACAGAACCAATGTGGCTTTGGAATCACGTTTGTGCGTCGGAACGACCAACGAGAGATGAAGAGTCATATTTTTTGCACCATTATCAAAAATGGACAAGGATAGAATTTATTTATTTATTTTATTAATTTATTGATTGATGTAATTAAAATAAATTAATAAATCCTTCTCATTGCCGCGCTGATAGAATTAATTAATTAATTTTATTGATTGATGTAATTAAAATAAATTAATAAATCCCTCTCATTGCCGCGCTGATAGAATTTATTTATTTATTTTATTAATTTATTAATTGATTTATTAATTTATTACACTTATTTATGTATTAAATTCATTTAACAATTTATCATTTATTTATTGAATATAATTTAAGAATTGCATGTATTTATTTATTAAATGTATTTAATAATTACATTTATTTATTGAATATAATTTAAGAATGACATTTATTTTGTTTATTTATTATTTATTTGTTTATGTGACTGGCTGATCAACAGCTGAATTGATTTACTGTATATAAATGAAATTTATTCAAAACCGATGATAAAGGGGAATGACATTTTTTAAAAAATTTTTATATAAACGACCAAAAGTATTGCTCTTACGGAAGTGAGAGTACTTTTGAAAAAAAAGAAAAAAAGAAAGAGTATTCACGTCAAAGCTCGGAGGCTAATCTCTCCAGCAGATGTCCCGACTCTTTGCCCTTGACCTTTTCAACAACCTCGTAATCCCCCGGGTCACGTGGGGCAAAAACTCATTTTGATAATGGAAAATATTCATAGAGGTAAAGTGTTTGGCTTCCGCTGAAGCAGAGATTCTCTCCGGGAGGCACTTGGTGGATAAAGTTAAACATAAATCACAAATAAATCACATTCCATTTTCTTCACACGTCGTTATTTGCAAACTGTTTACAAAATCGTTTTCAGGGTGACTTAAAAGACTCTGGGATGAAAAAGCAGGAGGGATTAGCGAGGATTACCTCAAGTATTACACAAGGCTTTAAAATATGCCAGTGATTTATTTATGTTTGTTTTTTTTTACGTAAGAGTTAAATAACATCTGTCTTTGTCTTTGCAGGGATTCCAGGTTGTCGTATGTGATGTAGGGTCCAGTAACACCTGGGAGAATTCCTGCTCTGCATCTTCACCAACAACTTTCCTCTTTCTGAGCATCTTCAGGAAAAGAAATAACAAATAACAAATGTACAGAAGCACTAAAGACTCATGAACAGGGCCGTATGTGACGCTTCACAATAGACGCTTTGAAGATATTTCGCCTGCTTTCATCTATTTCCCTTTTATTTCTCCACATCCCGAAAGAAACGATCCCAACAGCGACAGATTCAACGAAAACAATCAGTATTTACTGTATTTCCCGTTCCGTCTTCAAGACGCAGGATTCCAAGCAGGTTTTTCTACTTCAGTGAAAGTTGGAGGAATAAAATTAGATTTATGTTGAACACGACTGGCTGATAAGACAGATAAGGACTTTTTTGTTGCAGATACTCTTAAAACAAACAACTTCCACTGATGCCCGCAGGAGGAGGAGGAAGAGGAAGAGGAAGAGGAAGAGGAGGAGGAAGAGGAGGAGGAGGATGAGGATGAGGAGGAGGAAGATACGGTGGCCCTGAAGTGCAAACCACAACAACAGATCACTAAACACAACAACAAATGAAAAAACACAACTGCAAATGTGTTTTTCAATTTGTTGTTGTGTTTAGTGATCTGTTGTTGTGGTTTGCACTTCAGGGCCACCGTAGGAGGAGGAGGAGGAAGAGGAAGAGGAAGAGGAGGAGGAGGAGGAAGAGGAAGAGGAAGAGGAGGAGGAAGAGGAAGAGGAGGAAGTGGAGGAGGAGGAGGAGGGGGAAGAGGAAGAGGAGGAGGACGAGGAGGAGGAGGAAGAGGAGGAGGAGGAGGAGGATGGAGGAAGAGGATGGAGGAAGAGGATGGAGGAAGAGGAGGAGGAGGAGGAGGATGGAGGAAGAGGACGAGGACGAGGAGGAGGATGGAGGAAGAGGATGGAGGAAGAGGAGGAGGAGAAGGAGGATGGAGGAAGAGGAGGAGGAGGAGGAGGATGAGGAAGAGGAGGAGGATGGAGGAAGAGGAGGAGGAGGAGGATGGAGGAAGAGGAAGAGGAGGAGGAAGAGGAGGAAGAGGAGGAGGATGGAGGAAGAGGAGGAGGAAGAGGAAGAGGAGGAGGAGGAAGAGGAGGCAGCAACCGGACTCAGCGTCCAGGTTCTGAGCGGCCTGCTGGCCCGGCCTGTCGGACCCCCTGCTGTTCGTTCTTATCTGGACCTGGCAGCTGATGTGCAGCTGCAGGAGAGTCGGCCTCCAGCCATCGTCATGGAGATGAAGGGATGGAGGAGCAACTGACATATTACAGCCACGGCAACCACGGTATTCGCCGTGGGATATTAATTCCACCACCAGGGGCGCACTTCTGGATTACCAAGCATTCGTTTGTCGACATTAAAGGTCATTTTCTGATCACAATGTGATTTGGCCGGCTATATTGTTCTAAGTTCCACCTACATAAGATGCAACTATTCTCACAAGAATCCACCATAATCTTATACTATAACCCATCTCGGGATGGGTGAGAGATGGGAATAAGAGAAATTACCATAATTACCAGAGTACTGAGCACATCTACAACAAAAATCCCTCTCATCACGTTGTGGCGCTGATGATGAAATACATTTTATTTATTTACTTAATTTATGAAGGTATGGATGTATTTATTTATTTAATTAATAATTACACTTACTTTTTTATTCATTAAATGTATTTAATAATTAAATGTATTTAATTTATAATTGTTTTTATTTATTCATTAAATAATTTTTTAATAATAAAATGTATTTATTTATTGGTTTAAATATTATTATGTATTTATTTATTGTTTCTCAGTATTTCAGATTCATAGAATAAAAAGCAAAGATCACATGTGACCGCTGAGTCGTTCTTGTGAGACGAGCTCGCAAATATATAAATATAGACAGCATTTTGTTTTTGTTTTTTTTTTAAACGACACCAGTGTTAGCCTTTTATTGTGGAAATCCCCATTCTAAACAAGGATTGAGGAGACGGTACAAAGCTCCACTGTGACTCTGTGTGTGTCTGATGTAATACGTCCGGATATAAAGAAGAAACAAAAAAGAAAGAAAGCTCAGAGTTACGTGACGCGCCTGAACGCATCACCAGCATGAAGCTAATAAATGAGCCGTCAGTGTTCAAAGCATGTTTAAACAAAAAAAGAAAAAAGTAGCGACTTATAGTCCAGAAAATACGGTACTTGGGGGGAAAAGATTCCAGCAAAAGGCATGTGTAGAACATTCCAGCATGACTTCTGAGATCAGCGGAACCAGAACCAGACGGGCTGACCTTCCAGCCGACGCCTGTTCGTCTTCGTATCGACTCGATCTAGAACAAAACTCTCCCGTCGTACGAAGCCGCGGTGGGAAACACACTGATGAACCTGTTGACTGTACAGGAGTGGAGGAAAACACGCCTCAGCCCAGACGGCTGGGAGACGGAGAAGGTCACGGCTCGTCAAGCCGGACGGACGCCGACGGTTTGTGACATTTTGAACGGCGGCGGATCTGTCAAGGTGAAAATGTGGATTATCCGCCGGGTTTCCACCGAGCCTCTCAGAACCCGTCCTCAGTCAGGGACGAGGTTTTTGTTGTCGGTTCTAAATTCCCGGGCTGCGATTTATCTGACCTCCTTCCACAATCTTGACTCGGTAAATCAGCGGCTCGCGGGGAACCCTGATGTGCGGGAGATAAACGGCAGAACTGAGGAGAACCGATTCAACCGCTGGGAGCCGGTGTGAAACTGTGGAGGATAAATAAATAAATAAATAAAAGGCTCGGGAAGAACAGGCTGTTCTCCCTGCGGCCACCAGGGCGGCGGTACGCCGGTCTGGGGGTCAACGCACAGCGGACCAGAGGACTTTCACCTTGTGTGTGTGTGTGTGTATATATATGTATTGATTTATTTATTTATTTCTCAAATGAAATTTTAATTTATTTATGTATTTATTTAGACGTGTATTTATTAAGACATTTATTTACACATTTATACATTTATTTAGATATTTATTTATTCATTTAAACATCTATTAGTGGATTTATTTAGACATTTATATATATATATATTTATTTATTTCTCAAATGTCATTTTAATTTATTTATGTATTTATTTAGACATGTATTTATCAAGACATTTATTTACACATTTATACATTTATTTAGATATTTATTTATTCATTTAAACATCTATTAGTGAATTTATTTAGACGTGTATTTCTCAAATGTCATTTTAATTTATTTATGTATTTATTTATGTTTTTATTTAGACATGTATTTATTCAGATATTTATGTACACATTTATATATTTATTTAGATATTTATTTATTCATCTAGACATCTATTAATGGATTTATTTAGACATTTATATATTTATTTATTTATTTCTCAAATGTCATTTTAATTTATTTATGTATTTATTTAGACATGTATTTATCAAGACATTTATTTACACATTTATATATTTATTTAGATATTTATCTATTAATTTAGACATTTATTAATTAATTAATTTAGACATTTATTTATTTATTTATTGGTCATTCAAGTCTGTATAATTATGTTCTATCCCCCATCAGGGCTGTACTGTCTATTGACTTGCACCCCCCCCCCCCCCCCATGTCCTTGTGCTTTTTAATTTCAAATCAAACTATATTCATTTAGCACTTTAAAAGAACAATTAAAAAATATAAAAAAAATAAGCACAGGGTAAAAACATAATAAAAATATAGTGAAAGCTTCTTGACATTATATATATATATATATATATATATATATATATATATATATATATATATATATTCAAGAGGCTTGAAGAAGGGAATGAACCTGCTTTTAAAAACATGAACCATTAAGGATTGAAAGGCCGGTGAGGAGGACCTGAAGGTTTACGATTCATGAGATCAAAGTAAAAAAAAAAGAAAGAAGAAGCCGTTGACCTTTAAAAAAAGAAGAAGAAAAGAAAAGTCCCACCCGCAGCTTCACAGGTTGCAAAGTGTTCTTCATGACAACTTGTGGTGACCTTTACATTCCCGTCTGACACTCGAGGAAACATTAGATTAGAAAAGAAAGAAAACTGAAATATCCTCGCACACACACACACACACAAAAAGAAAAGTTTGGGAACCCGGTGAACCGCAGAGATTATAAAGTGGAATAAATCCAGTTCAGGCAGGAAAACGGTTGCGGTAAATTACACGAAGAACAAATTCTACAACGGGGCGTCAGTGAGGGAAAAGGTAGGGCAATGTAAATCACATTATTGTTGCCATTTGCCACACTGCCACGGTGTGAATGCATGAACGGATGAATGGCTTCATGCAACATGTATGAAGGGGAGAAGAAGAGCTGACTGAGAATGAACTGTCCTGATTTATATTCCAGTCTGCTCAGAGAGCGCGGTAACGACGCCTCATAAAGATTCCACCCTGGTTCGTCTTCAGGTAACGTCACGAGACACAGACTCCTGCTCAACACCTGCTCTGGCTGAAAACCAGGAGTTGGACTTTTGGCAAGCAGAGCAGCAGAGCAGCAGAAGAGCAGCAGAGTAGCAGAGCAGCAGAGCAGAAGAGCAGAAGAGCAGCAGAGCAGCAGAGTAGCAGAGTAGCAGAGCAGCAGAGCAGCAGAGCAGCAGAGTAGTAGAGTAGCAGAGTAGCAGAGCAGCAGAAGAGCAGAGCAGCAGAAGAGCAGAGCAGCAGAAGAGCAGCATAGCAGCAGAGTAGCAGAGGAGCAGAAGGGCAGCAGCAGAGCAGCAGAGTAGTAGAGTAGCAGAAGAGCAGCAGAGCAGCAGCAGAGCAGCAGAGTAGTAGAGTAGCAGCAGAGTAGTAGAGTAGCAGAGCAGCAGAAGAGCAGCAGAAGAGCAGCAGAAGAGCAGAGCAGCAGAGCAGCAGAGCAGCAGAGTAGCAGAGTAGCAGAGCAGCAGAGCAGCAGAGCAGCAGAAGAGCAGAGTAGCAGAGTAGTAGAGTAGCAGAGCAGCAGAAGAGCAGCAGAAGAGCAGCAGAAGAGCAGAGCAGCAGAAGAGCAGAGCAGCAGAGCAGCAGAGTAGCAGAGTAGCAGAGTAGCAGAGCAGCAGAGTAGCAGAGCAGCAGAGCAGCAGAGCAGCAGAGTAGCAGAGCAGCAGAGCAGCAGAGTAGCAGAGTAGCAGAGCAGCAGAGCAGCAGAGTAGCAGAGCAGTAGAAGGGCAGCAGAGCAGCAGGACTGAGAGACGTTCACGTTTAGATTCACTTCATTAATTGTTTATGCAGAAAAGACACAAGCAGAATTTATAGACATTCATCAACACAACTCTATAGTCAGTCTAGTTAGTTAGTTAGTTAGTTAGTTAGTTAGCTAGTTAGTTGGTTGGTCAGTCGGCCAATTAATTGGTGAGTTAGTTGATCAGTCTGATAGTTTTAGTCAACACATATTCGCACTGATTTGGCACAGGTGACCGCCCGCGGAGGGCGAGAGGGGAATTTTATATATATATATATATATATATATATATATATATATATATATATATATATATATATATATAAAAGCCATGCTACATGCTACATGCTAAAGAGTCTCTGGATTCACACAGCAGCGACACTACATGCTATATATATATATATATATATATATATATATATATAGCATGTAGCATGTAGCATGGCTTTCTTTGGACTGGTGTGCGGTTACAAAGAAAGCCGCTGATTAATCCAGCAAACGTAAACATTACATGTAAACGCTCATTCCAGCTTTTTTTTTTTTTTTTTTTTTTCTAACGGGAGATATTTTTTAATTAAATTATTCAAAATTAATCCTCACAGTTTAATAGCAGCTCCTCCGCAGTCGGACAGATTGGCCCCGTCACAGATTTGAATCTCCGGCTGCCGGTGGAGATGATCTACGTCCCTCCACTAGCCGATCGACACTCCGACCTGATAAACGTCACACTCTTCTTTTGTGGCGGCAGAGTTCTTCATGAAGTTTCAAAGTGGGACCCCGGAGAGATTGATGAGCTCATTTTATGAACGATGGCTCGGCTTCCATCACGTCCACCGGTCCGCCAGCGTGCATAACGCCTCCACCTTTACAATTACACCATCCATCACCGTACGGGAAAACTGTCACACCACCACTTTCTATAATTACGACACGAGAGCCCAGGGAGTGACTAAGGTCTCCATGTGCAAGTCAGTAAAAGTACTTTGTTAGAGTTCCCTGTTGCCAGAGTGAAAAATGAAAAACACAGTTGTAGTCGTTCGTGTTCCCCTCTAATACGTCGTCAATACCGTTCTGTACGGTGGCCCTGAAGTGCAAACCACAACAACAAATCATTAAACACAACAACAAATGAAAAAACACAACAACAAATTGAAAAACACAACACAAATGAAAAAATACAACAACAAATTGAAAAACACAACACAAATGAAAAAATACAACAACAAATTGAAAAACAACACAAATGAAAAAAACACAACAACAAATGAAAAAACACAACACAAATGAAAAAACACAACAACAAATTGAAAAACACAACACAAATGAAAAAATACAACAACAAATTGAAAAACACAACACAAATGAAAAAACACAACAACAAATTGAAAAACACAACACAAATGAAAAAATACAACAACAAATTGAAAAACACAACACAAATGAAAAAACACAACAACAAATTGAAAAACACAACTGCAAATAAAAAAACACAACAACAAATTGAAAAACACAACACAAATGAAAAAACACAACACAAATGAAAAAACACAACAACAAATTGAAAAACACAACTGCAAATAAAAAAACACAACAACAAATTGAAAAACACAACACAAATGAAAAAACACAACACAAATGAAAAAACACAACAACAAATTGAAAAACACCAGGACATTCACTTTAAAGGAAGAGCAGCAGACGAGCTCTCTGATTGGACGACGGAGCCGTTCAGCCTTTGAACCAGAAGTTTTTCTGCCTGAATTTCAAAACGTGGAAAAGTTTGTTGACTCCTCTACCGACTCTTTCCTCCAGCTGGACAAAACCTTGTTCCTCCTTTCCTTCCCCATATTTTCTCCTCTTGAAACTAAACAAGTGAAATGACCTCCGGTTCATCAGCGGAACTTTCCCGTCGTCCAATCAGACGAGGTCTCTTTCTGCCAACTTTGTGTTTTTTCATTTGTTGTTGTGTTTTTGAATTTGCTGTTGTGTTTTTCCATTTGTTGTTGTGTTTAGTGATTTGTTGTTGTGGTTTGCACTTCAGGGCCACCGTAGTTCTGTGACGAAGTCCCTCTTTAATTTAGTTTTACAAAACCGCACCCAGGTGTGTCGACGCCTCTTCCAAAGCAAGGTCGTGTTCGTACGCAGGATCTCGCATTCTTACTGGAACCACGATTAATTCCACGACATTTTAAATTCTTCTAGTGGCTCGAAGACTTTTTCTTTCAGAAAGTCTGGATTTTAAATGTTTTTTTTTTAATGAATGAATGAATGAATGAATGAATGAATGAATGAATGGTTTATTTGGGTTACAGTTTCAGTAGAAGTGCAGTTCCTGGTACAAGTTCACACACCTGTGATTTTCCACAATATTCTTGTAACCGAAATGTGTATTAGGCTGAAGCCAAGGCTTATTTTAGCTTCTCCCTTAAAAACCCCCGTGCGGTTCCCCCAGACACCAGGGATGCAAAAAATATAATCACATTTTAAAAAAGCAACTGGAGAAAGAAAAAGAATAAAATTAATAATAATAATAAACATAGCAGTCGTAATACGGGAGAAAAAAATTATATGGAACATAATAATAATAGTAATACATGAGAAAAACCCAACAGAACATAAAGTAACAGAAATTATTGTTCATTGTAACATTAATTATTTTTCTTTTCACTGTTTTTTGAAGCAGAACAGTGATTTGCACAGTTTTAATTCCATAAACCTCCCAGAATAGAAACATCTGTATTTCACCTTGGTTCTCACACCTTGTTCAAATATACACAGTCCTCTTAAGTTGTAGTTTTCTCTTCATTTAAAAAAACATTTGAATAGCTGTGGGAAGACTTTTATTCTTTATTCGAAATAATATTTCTAATGTTTTTAAATATACTATATCTTTAAATTTTAATGTGCAAGAGGCTATAAATAGTTTATTAGTATTTTCTCTATAGGAAGCTTTATTTATTATTCTAATAATTCTTTTCAGGAGTTTAATGATATGGTCTATATGTGTTTCCCCAAACCTCAACACAGTATGTTATATATGGCATAATAAGTGAGAAATACAATATTCACAAACATTGGACGATTGTAACTCCCTATTATCAGGGCGAAAGCAAAAAGTGCTTAGTCATCAACTGATTCAAACTGCCGCAGCGAGAGTCCTGCCAGGAAGATCACGTCACTAATATTCAATTATCTTTATTGGCTTCCTGTTAAATATGGAATTTTTGTTTAGTTTTTTTTTAAATGTTTCCACCAAAAATGCTCTTGTCATCCGGACTCCATTGTATCTGAGAGAACTGTTAGCCGCATATTATCCCAGAAGGACGTTTGGTTCGCTGGAGGTTCCGAGGTTTTCTAAAAGTAGAACGGGAGGCAGAGTTTTCAGCTTCCTCTGGTATGGAACCAGTTTCAGGTAGGGAGGCTGACAGTCTCCTACATGGGTCATAATAGGTTAAATTGACTTTATAATGTCATTAGAAAGTGAATTTTACATAATAAGACGCCTTAAAGTCTTGGTCTTGACTCGTCCTCAGGTCAGACGATCTCAAGGCTTGGCAAGGCTTGGCAAGGCTTGGCAAGGCTTGGCAAGGCGCCACTGAAAAGGAAGTGTTGCATAAAGGTACTGTCATTTCTAACTTCAATTTCCAAAGCCAATCTCCAAAAAACGAATTTTTTTAACCCGCAAAAAACAGCATGTTGTTTCCTCCCAGCTTGTAAAAAAAAAAAAAGCGCCTTATCTTTAAAGTCAGCCTGTCTGCAAACACAGTGGAAATCCTAAACGCCGTAGTTATCTGTGACATTTGTGACCAGCTGTGCGTCAAATCCTGCCGGCAGGACGGCAGCACGGTTATCGCCGACTGCGCTCACCTGCACGTTTTCACAGGATGACCAGCGGTCGGATCAAAAGGTGACAGATATGAGGAATGTACTCGCCGGAGGTCCTCCTCCGGTCGGCCACAATTGTTTGGTATCATTATAGACGGTGATTTAAAGGGGATTTTTTTTCATTCTTCTTCTATTTCCAGGGTCTTATAGCAGAGTCTGTTGTGTGGCACTTGGCAGGAAATTGAAACAGTAATTGGGGCTCTACCGTACTTCAGAAGAAAAAAAAAACCCACGAGCAAAACGCTCAAGATATCCGTCTTTCACTCGAGAGAGGAAATCAAAGCTTTCATGTAGGAGGAAGGGTCATGCCGTGGCGATTCAAAGCAATTCCAGTTTTGATGATTGGCTCCGACGCTCGTCGCATTTAATCAGCGGTGGTTTTGTTATTTTCTTTTTTTCTATTTTTAAATTGTGCGAAAACACTTGCCACCAAATGCCACCGGGTCTTTAGCCGAACAAAGGAACGAGAGTCTGCAGGTGAGCCGTGACCGTTTGTTCTGACGCTTCCTGATGAAGCCGCTTCGATTCTTGCCAGGACGGCCATCCGTCTGCTCCGACGCACAGAGCTGAACTTTAGTAAGTCAAACTGACAGATGTCCGCCCGCAGGCCGTTCTGCGGGGAACGTGGATCATCTGGTGCTGCCTGGTCGTCTGACAGCCGAGGCTAAGGAAGCCCCTTCGGACCGAATGTGTTTGAAGTCACGCGTGTGGGTGCAGCAAGGACTATGTGTGGAGTACCAGGGGCACCGAATCCATGGAAGTCGTCATTTCCTGTATTTAACAGGGGTTTGTGCGTGTGTTAATGATATGATCAATAACGGAGGCACTGATTAGGCGCCCCTCTGGGAGAAGTTTTACAAAGTTATGTCAGTGCATCAAGAATAAACATTCAGAGAAATCCAGTACAACTGAGATAAAGCTTTTAAAACCACAATTTCCTTTTGTTTACAACAGCACAGGAAAAATAAAAGCCGATTTTTGTGGTTATTTTGTTGTCCAGACAGTTATATATTTGATCTCGATGGTGAATCATAAAACTGATAAATGGCAGAACTCCGGAGTGATACACTTCAGAGTAAATTAAATGCCGTCACTCAGACGTCGCACCACGGGGCTGTTGGGGATGAATCTGACCTTGTATTTTTTTTTTTGACACAATGTTCATATCCTTGAGGCGTGACGATGGTTTAATATCAGTGGGAAGCGGAAGAACCGAGTAATTTATTTCTAAATGTTATTTAAATTGAAGAATTACATGAGCAATATTTCTTATCTATTCAACGTGAGGCCGGTGAAGGCGTCTGCTTCAGAGAAGACCAGTGATGACATCAGGTAGGAATTAATAAACGGGCGAGGCCATGTATAGATAAGTAAATGTATGAATAAATATGATCTATAGATGTAGACATTAAAAAAGTATAGCGAAAAAAAATTATCTTGGCGGTTGAGTCTGTATTTCTTTCTACATACCCCTCAGGAAATAAGAATCTACGCCCTTAGAGTTGAATGAAATAACTAAAGAAGTCAAAATGAAAATTGCACCTTTATTTTCTTTTTTTATAAGCATTCAGATCATTTGCTGTGAGATGATTATTCAGAAAAGCCGAACAATCTGGGACACTGTGATCACGGGAAATCAAATGTTATGAGAAGATATCTAAATAATGAAATGGGAACCCGGCACAATTTCCAACCAGCCAATCAGGAATTTGCATCGCTGTTGCTATGGGAGAATGGGCAGACGACAACGGCTCTCCCTGGCCGTCTGTGTCTCCGCCCCCCTGCTGTGAAGTTGTGTCTGGTACCTGTTCAAGACCGACCCAACTATGATAATAATATAAATATACAAAATTACACAAAAATGTGTAGTTTTCATGCTCGGCCACTAGCAGGTGCTGTTGGTTGCTTTTTGTAATGAAACCACACACACACACACACACACACACACACACACACACACACACACACAGCGGAGAACGATGGGCTATAAACATGAACAATGGGAGAACACACATATATGGACAGACAGTGACTGTCAAAATAAAACTAGAATCGTGACACTCTGGAGGAAAACATTGTTCTGGTCGTCTCTACTGAGCATGTGCACAACAACTATTTACTATCCGAATGTGAAAAGCCCGTTAAGTTTCGCAGGTCTGACGATACGATAGTATTAAAGCTTCCATATTTCATTCACATCAGTGAAATCCTCATAGATGTTTACACAAGATTTTCCCCGCGGCGTTCTCGCCACCTGCCTAATATTGTGTGAATCCCCGCGAGGCATGGCCGACATTTGGCTTCTGGCAACCAAGACCCGAGCAGCAAATCCTTTAAGCCCATTTTCAGAAATCCAGAATTCACAGCAATAGGATTTTTTTTTATCCAACCCTCTTTTGCTCATGTTGGAAAAAATGTTTACTGTACCTGAAATGCCAAAATCAAAGATGGCGAGATTGACAGTCATGAGCTCGGGAGGCTTCAACTTGGTCTTGCGTTTGATGGTCATATAAATGACGTAGCCATTCCCGGTTGCAGACATGATTCCTGGAAGACATGGGGAAGAACAAAAAAAAAAAAATTAACACTCATGCGTGGAAAATGTAGATAACATCAGTTAGAAGCGTTGAAGGAGAAAGTTAAGAAACATACTGAAGATTTACACAACTTCTGCTGTCAGATGTATGGAAGGATGATCATGAAACAAATTGAATAAGATAAGTGTGTGTGTGTGTGTGTGTGTGTGTGTGTGTGTGTGTGTGTGTGTGTGTGTGTGTGTGTGTGTGTGTGTGTGTGTGTGTGTGTGTGTGTGTGTGTGTGTGTGTGTGTGTGTGTGTGTGTGTGTGTGTACTTGGATAAATATTGTTACCTTCGCCAACAAAAGTTGACTGAGAAAGTTATGTTTTCGTCTGCGTGTATTCATTTATTTATTTATTTTACCAACCTTTTACATAAAGTGCTCATCCAAATTGCACGAAAACTTTCAGGGATGATTTATCATCACCCAAAGACCAATCGATTAGGTTTTGGGACGTTGACGCCGAACTGTTTCCGAATAAATCCCATTAAAAAAAATGCACATAAAAGTCCCATACAAAGCGAATGGGAGAGACGCCACATGGAGGAGATTAAAGGAGAACGGCGTCTGCTGCCATGGAGACGCTCCCTGCTCACCGAGTTAGCATCGATGTGAGCTAAAGGCTATCATGATAGCAATGCTAACCTGGCTCGGCAAACAAATGTGTCTTTGGTGAATTGCTGCGCTCTACCGAGTGTAGCTCTGGTTTATTTTATGTATATAAGGTGCATTTAATTACTTAGTCAGCTGGGCTAATTAAACAGGGAAAAAAAAATCACAAACGCATTCCCTCGCTGAGCTTCCAGGCCGTCTTCATGTTTTGGATGTTTCTTTTTTTTCCCCCCCCCGTCTGCTGCAGAGGCCTGATAACTCCCCAGCGCCCCTGGCTAATAGGCCTTCCATCGCTGAACGTACGCCTCCTGGTTCCAATCAGCCGGAACACCCGATGGGAACTTCACAGAGAAAGGTCAAGTTACTTGATCTCTCCCTACAAAATACTCTTCAAAGAGTGTCTTCTCCAGAAAACTGTGCAACACGGGTACATTTGAACCCCAAAGGTCAACTGAGTTTAGTTGTTTTGGATTTTTACTGGAGAGTGCAGTAAAATAGTAGATCCCCCCCCATCCTTAACTTCTGTGTCAAAGAATGAGCGGCGGGGGTGGAAGCTCCACCCGGACGAGTGATGCTTCATGAGAATGGAGCTGGAGTTTCTGGGGTACAAGATCGGAGGTGAAGATGCTCTATAATCTGATGTTATCTGAAGTTTTAAACTCTAAACTGCCTCACGTGTTGGAATATGTAAGGTTTACATACAGAAATAAATAAATGCAGTATAATTATTAAGAATAAGAACTACAAAGTGTCGTGTTCCCTCCTCCTGCTGCTGACCTCCTACAGCTAGCATCGCGAGTTGACGCTCCCGGTAGCATCTAGTCAGCGCAAGCTGGTGGTGCTATTTTGCGTCACGATGCTAACAGGTCAAAGCAATAACGCGAGATGCTAACTGGCAACGCTAACTTGCAATGCTTACTCCCATTTAACTTTGCATTATGTCTGGATCTGCTGTCCATCTATGTCTTACTGATGTGAGGCTGAAATTCAGCAAAGAATTAAGAACTAGCAATTATGAATAAACTGTGAACCTTTGCCAGCTTTAACATTTATTCAAATATTCGAACGTTTGTTTTTCTTCCGAGCGCGACATAACAGTGTAATAATGACAAAATGCAGCGTTAATTCATCAAGAGTTGAAACATGTATCACATATTACACTGTGTAGGGATTTACTACCTCATATGGATCACTATTTATGTTTTGGTTGGCTATCGTTAATGAGTAGGCCGTCAAACTTTGTGCGGCAGAGGAAGAATAAAAGTCATAAATGACAGAATAAAAGTCATAAATGACATCAGGTACAATCAAGACTCCCAACAACTCACAGTCTTGATTTTATTGGATCTCAGTGCTCCTTTTGACACTGTTGATCATTTTACTTGATAGACTTAGAAATCTGGTCTGCGTCTCTGGTAATGTTTTTAAATGGTTCAGTTCTTATCTCACAGATCGACGCTTCTTTGTAAGTTTGGATACATGTTTCTCAGGTACCCATGAAATCCACTATGGGGTTCCCCAGGGGTCGATTCTAGGCCCAATCCTTTTTAATTTATAAATGCTGCCACTAGGGGGCGTCATCAGGAGACACGGCGTCAGCTTCCACTGTATGCTGACGACACACAGCTGTATGTGGCCGTGTCTCCTGATGACACGAGGCCGATTGATGCCCTTCTTAACTGTATTTTAGATATCAAGTCGTGGACGGCAGCAAACTTCCTGCAGCTCAACCAGGGCAAAACAGAGATTTTAGTTGTAGGTCCTGAACACCAGAGAGAGAAACTTTTACCAAAACTGCTAGATTTGAACTCGTCTTCATCTGTAAAGAACCTGGGCGTAACTTTTGACTCTGAGCTTAATTTGATCTCAAACATCAAAAATGTCACAAAGACTGGTTTTTATCATCTGAAGAATACAGCCAGACTCCGCCCATTTCTCTCTCAGGCAAACGCGGGAGGTGCTATTGCTTTTACCTCATGTCTCTGGACAGCGTCACCGTGACGACGGAGCAGCGATAGAACCCAGTGGAATCATACTGAGGCAGGAAGTTCCAGTATAAAAGTTCCCCGACGGCCGATTGTAAAAAGCACCTCGGGATGACTGTTGTATTGAAAAATGTTTTTTTCTTTTAATTAAAACAAAAAAAAACACAAAAAAAAAGAAACGTGCACCTTCGCGAACGTTTGTTTTTCTTCCGAGCTGCGACGTTAACGTGAACAATTTCCCCCCCAATCCGAAGGCCTTCGATTGGCTTCTCGGAAACGCCACGGGGCTCGTTCAAATACTGCGTCTCCGCAAATCAGCTCCTCGGGATGATGTGCTTGATGTCAGTCCGCTCATTAGCCGCCGCCGGACGCTAACGCGATCACATTGTGGTGGGAAGTCAAGCGGAAATAAAATAAAGAGACGTTTAAGATTTAATCCAGGCCGACGTCGCCCAGAGGACGTTCGTCGCATTTTCCGATAAAACGCAACTAACTGCAGATAAACGAGGACACATCAGATTGACTCAACTCTTGCGTCACGTGGATCTAGTACATCGGATCTAGGCTCCAGAATGTGAGTAGAAGTTGAGTCACTAGTCTAATGATTTTACTTCACGTATTCCACTTCCTCTTCAGTCGACCAAAAGAGCTTCTTTGACGAGTTTCTAATAAATAAAATGTGTCGGGAAACACAAAAGATGTTAATTATGTGAAATTTTAAAAAATGACGACATCATTCCGCTTTCTTTTTTTTTTTTTTTTTTTTGCTTTTGAGGCCATTTTGACAAAAAAAAATTTTTTTTAATAGATTTTAACATTTTAGTAATTTTATGGCTTTTTTAGCCTTTTTAATTTTTTTGTGGTTTACAGCTAGTTTCCCAATTCTAGATATATTTTTTTTCCTTTTTAGTTTGATTCTTCTTTTGTTGTCGTTTTCTTTCCCTTTCTCTCATTTTTTATTCTTTCTTCCTTCATTTATTTTCCCCTTTTTGTTCTTTATATCTTTTTCCTTCATTTTCTTTTCTTTTGTCTTCTTTTTCCCCTATTTTCTTTTCCTAAAAAAAGCCACAGTAGCAATTTTCAATATTTTAGTTTGACCATTTTTCCTGCATTTGTTTTGTTGTTTTTTATTTTTAGTCGATTTTCATCTATTCCAGCCACCCTGGCTTATTTAGGTGTTTTTAGCCTGGAGCTGTTCTTTCTTTTTCTTTTTTTTTTTAAAATTAGTATAGAATGCACACAACGTATAGAGACGTCCCACCTCCCAATCTCTATTCTGAACACAAACACTGAAACAAATTGGCTTCCAGCAGGCGGTTCTCATGTAAACAAACCCTCACACATGAAACAAATGTAATTTGAATAATCCTGTTTATGCCTCACGTCGACTGCTGGAAGCACAATCGGGCTGCATGAAGATGCAATTTAACACATTTAATACAGGATCTTGGTAAATTAGGCCCGTAATGGCAATTCTACAGTGTGACGCCGTATTTCTATGAGGAAGTGTTTATGTTCGGGAGCCATTCTTTACAGATTTGGTAGATATCAGACTTGTTGGCGGCAATAATAGGCAAAGAGCGGGACGTATTTTATTGCGGTCTTGGTGAGAAAAGTTTTTTTTTTTTTTGTTTGTTTATTCACTTTATTCCTTAACCCTTGGATGCACAACCTCCCAGTTCCTACACTCGTCCACAAGTGGGGGTCAAAAATGACCCCAATTCAAATCAATGCGTTTTTGCAATATACTGGGTTGTTATTCTTCAAAATCTTTAAAACAAAGAGTTGCAATATTTTCATATTCTCGGTATTCCTCAGAAAACATGTTTGTGACATGAGGCCATTTGCATTTTTAGTTGTTTTTTCATTCATTTGAAGAAATTGCAGTTTTTGGATCATGACCCCACTCTTCCACAAGCAGTTCCTATGGAATCTTAATTCTTAGCAACTCTGACAGTCCCACTTAAATATGTGATGTCATCAGTCTCACCACCCTGGACGTCAGTTCTACCCAGTAACGTACATGTAAGTATTATCTCCATTTATGAACTTATTTTTCATTGACAGATTATGATGTGTGATGAAATTAGTGATCAAATGTGTTACTCTGACCCCCTTGTGGAAGAGTGGGGTAGTGATACACAAACTGCAATTTCTTAAAATGTATGAAAAAATTACTAAAAATGCAAATGGCCTCCTGTCACAAACATGTTTTGTGAGGAATACCTGGATTATGAATATATTACAACTTTTCATTTTAAAGATATTGAAGAATAGCAACCTGTGGGGTCATTTTTGACCCCACCTGTGCATCTAAGGGTTAAAGCCTATGAGAACTATGCTGACATCCACTTGCGAGACTGCGATGAGCAGCCACGTGCACATTTCTCTCAATGAGAGGTTCAATAAAGGCCCCAGAGATGTTCTGGATCTCATCACATACGCCTTACATCCCGTCGAAAAGCCGAGGCGATGAAGAGGCGGATAGTAAAAAAAAACCGAGATTACCACGGGAGCCAATTCTGAGGTCAAGCAAAAGGTTTGGAAAACGTTAACGGGAGATTTAACAGCTGTCCGTGAACATTCCTGCCTCAATTGACGACACACTCGCCATACCTTCACAGATCATATCTTTCTGAAATCGCTTAAGGGTTAATGGGATGACGCGTTCTTTTAAAAGATACACACACACAAAAAAAAAAAGAGGTGGAAAGTCTGAGCGCTATGAATGTACGTGCGGTTCCTCATGTGATCGCTCGGCCTTCGCGAGTGAACGCATGAATACCAGAGTGTTTTCTCTTGCCGCGGGGTGAAAACTGACGAGACCAAGACAACTTCAACTTTTGACTCCGAGACGACACACTGGGATTACGTGGCGATTAGCGCGGTGTCGTCTGGAAAACATAGACTGAATACAGGAGGTGGGTTGTAAAATAGACTGAATAATGGAGGTGGATTGTAAAATAGACTGATTATAGGAGGTGGATTGTAAAATAGACTGATTATAGGAGGTGGATTGTAAAATAGACTGATTAATGGAGGTGGATAGTAAAATAGACTGAATAATGGAGGTGGAAAGTAAAATAGACTGATTATAGGAGGTGGATTGTAAAATAGACTGATTATAGGAGGTGGATTGTAAAATAGACTGATTATAGGAGGTGGATTGTAAAATAGACTGATTATAGGAGATGGATTGTAAAATAGACTGATTATAGGAGGTGGATTGTAAAATAGACTGATTATAGGAGGTGGATTGTAAAATAGACTGATTATAGGAGGTGGATTGTAAAATAGACTGATTATAGGAGGTGGATTGTAAAATAGACTGAATAATGGAGGTGGATTGTAAAATAGACTGATTATAGGAGGTGGATTGTAAAATAGACTGATTATAGGAGGTGGATTGTAAAATAGACTAAATAATGGAGGTGGATTGTAAAATAGACTGATTATAGGAGGTGGGTTGTAAAATAGACTGATTATAGGAGGTGGATTGTAAAATAGACTGATTATAGGAGGTGGATTGTAAAATAGACTGATTATAGGAGGTGGATTGTAAAATAGACTGATTAATGGAGGTGGATTGTAAAATAGACGGATTATAGGAGGTGGATTGTAAAATAGACTGAATAATGGAGGGGGATTGTAAAATAGACTGATTAATGGAGGTGGATTGTAAAATAGACTGATTATAGGAGGTGGATTGTAAAATAGACTGAATAATGGAGGTGGATTGTAAAATAGACTGATTATAGGAGGTGGATTGTAAAATAGACTGATTATAGGAGGTGGATTGTAAAATAGACTGATTATAGGAGGTGGGTTGTAAAATAGACTGATTATAGGAGGTGGATTGTAAAATAGACTGATTATAGGAGGTGGATTGTAAAATAGACTGATTATAGGAGGTGGATTGTAAAATAGACTGAATAATGGAGGGGGATTGTAAAATAGACTGATTAATGGAGGTGGATTGTAAAATAGACTGATTATAGGAGGTGGATTGTAAAATAGACTGAATAATGGAGGGGGATTGTAAAATAGACTGATTAATGGAGGTGGATTGTAAAATAGACTGATTATAGGAGGTGGATTGTAAAATAGACTGAATAATGGAGGTGGATTGTAAAATAGACTGATTATAGGAGATGGATTGTAAAATAGACTGATTATAGGAGGTGGGTTGTAAAATAGACTGATTATAGGAGGTGGATTGTAAAATAGACTGATTAATGGAGATGGATTGTAAAATAGACTGATTATAGGAGGTGGGTTGTAAAATAGACTGATTATAGGAGGTGGATTGTAAAATAGACTGATTATAGGAGATGGATTGTAAAATAGACTGATTATAGGAGGTGGATTGTAAAATAGACTGATTAATGGAGGTGGATTGTAAAATAGACTGATTATAGGAGATGGATTGTAAAATAGACTGATTATAGGAGGTGGGTTGTAAAATAGACTGATTATAGGAGGTGGATTGTAAAATAGACTGATTAATGGAGGTGGATTGTAAAATAGACTGATTAATGGAGGTGGATTGTAAAATAGACTGATTATAGGAGGTGGATTGTAAAATAGACTGAATAATGGAGGTGGATTGTAAAATAGACTGAATAATGGAGGTGGATTGTAAAATAGACTGATTATAGGAGGTGGATTGTAAAATAGACTGATTATAGGAGGTGGATTGTAAAATAGACTGATTAATGGAGGTGGATTGTAAAATAGACTGATTAATGGAGGTGGATTGTAAAATAGACTGATTAATGGAGGTGGATTGTAAAATAGACTGATTATAGGAGGTGGATTGTAAAATAGACTGAATAATGGAGGGGGATTGTAAAATAGACTGATTAATGGAGGTGGATTGTAAAATAGACTGATTATAGGAGGTGGATTGTAAAATAGACTGATTAATGGAGGTGGATTGTAAAATAGACTGATTAATGGAGGTGGATTGTAAAATAGACTGATTAATGGAGGTGGATTGTAAAATAGACTGATTAATGGAGGTGGATTGTAAAATAGACTGATTATAGGAGGTGGATTGTAAAATAGACTGAATAATGGAGGTGGATTGTAAAATAGACTGAATAATGGAGGTGGATTGTAAAATAGACTGAATAATGGAGGTGGATTGTAAAATAGACTGATTATAGGAGGTGGATTGTAAAATAGACTGAATAATGGAGGTGGATTGTAAAATAGACTGAATAATGGAGGTGGATTGTAAAATAGACTGAATAATGGAGGTGGATTGTAAAATAGACTAAATAATGGAGGTGGATTGTAAAATAGACTAAATAATGGAGGTGGAAAGTAAAATAGACTGATTATAGGAGGTGGATTGTAAAATAGACTGATTATAGGAGGTGGATTGTAAAATAGACTGAATACAAGAGGTGTACCATGTGAGACACAGATATCTGGAAGGAGATTAGAACCGTATGTCTGTTAGACTCTGGAAACCAAAAGTTGTTGGGTTTTTCTCTGTTAAAAGCATCTTGAAATGACTGTGTGACATAAATAAAGTTGAATTGAATAAGTCTAATTATACAACCACCATTTAAGAAGATCACATGCTATTACAAAAAAAAAAAAAAAGCCAGAGTCGTGAGGTCGCGGTTCGTTCTCTCGCCTCATGGTTCTACATGTTCTATTTCTACAGCTCCAAGTAGAACACAGTCAACACTTCCACATGAGAGGTAGAAGAAATATATTACCGCAAGCAAGTAGGAGAATTAAATACACCTAATTCACCTAGAGGTGAAGAAAGTGTGTCCTCCCTTTCTCTCTCTCTCTTTTAAAAAGTGTGTTGCTCCAAGCAGCCAATCAGAAATCAAACCCTATATAGTGTCATCGGGGGTTTTAGCCAATCACAATCAAGGTAGGCTCCTCCCCCTTTGACTCCTCCCACAATCAGGCAGCTCTGCTCTGGCACATGGCGCCGCGAGAGGAAGTACTTCCTCCTCTTCCCATAGATGGGCGTGTGTGTGGGGGCGGAGCCAGTCCGGCGCACACATGACACAGCAGATTCTGAGTGCAGCTCCTAGGATCTTATATTCTATTGGAGGGAAAATCAAGAAACAGGAACAAGTGGAAATGTTGAAAATCTGGATGACGCGACTCTTTTAAAGCCTCTCGCACATCGATTCATTTCAAGGAGCACTTCTCAACTCAAGAGGGATAAAAGACTTTAAAAAAAAAAAGATCAAAGAGGTGAAGACTTTCTGTATTGGACGTGACCGACAGACTTGTGGGGGAGGAGGGATTCAAACCCGTCGTCGCCTGGAAAAGCGTCCGCGTCCTGGAGGTTCTCTCTGGACGAAGCGGCGGCGGAGACGGCGGGCGCTGACGACAATCGCTAACCGACCCGTCCTGCCAACCCCAATTAGCGCAGGAAAACAAACAAGACCAAGATGTGCTCACAATTCACACACGGGCACCGCGACTTTCAACAAGTGCAGGTGTTCGATTGTATAAACCGTTATGGTCTAGTTGAGTGAAAGCATGTAATTTAGCAAATCAGCCCGTCAGGTGATTACGATGCTCGCGGTAATGGAATGTCATTAAAATGCTCAACGGCTCGGTTTGGAGGAAGAAAAAAAACAAACAATAAACGAAACAAACGTGTGAATTATATAAAGACACGTCTCAAGTGTGACGCTTGTTTTCATTTCTTTACTCGTATACTTGTAGCTTGAGGCGCTCGCTGTCATGCCGACGGAGTTCACAAGTCGCATCCAGACAGTTTGAAGCCGTCAGGAGGAGAAAAAAAAATAAAAATCAGACGAGCAAATATCTCGTGTATTTTATATTTCGTGGCGTATTTTATTGACGTCTCGTCTGTTAAGGAAACAATTCAACACACTTGGATGAAACTATGTTTTCAGTTTTTTTTTTAAATCCTGCTTTTTATTCAGATTGAACTCGCTTTACAAGCATTCCAGTCAATGGTGTTTATTACAGAACTGTCAATGAAAAGGGTCTTTGATTGGTGGATTTTAAGAAAATATTATTAATTATTCAAATTATTTTATCGACTTTTGTCTCACAGCAAATACTAGTTATACCACAAGTAGTTTTTCGGCCATAAGAGGTATTGTTTGGTATTACAGTCGCTCCACACAGACAAGAATTTACTTCTATATATATATATATATATATATGTATATATATGTATATATATAAGATACATATATATAAAGGAGGAAGTAATTCAATATAAATCTCATTAAATGAGGCAGTTGTGGACATAATATAGACGAGGAATGACACCAGTTATGAATTCACATTCATCAGGATGTAATCGGGGTTGTTCGCCTGCAACAACTGTAATTTAAATTAGATTTGCATGATTCATTTTATGTGCGTGTGCAACGTGTTGACGTGAGAAGTCTGTCTTCACCTCCACTATATATATATATATATATATATATATCGAGAGAGAGAGAGCTGATCTCAAGGGAGACGCTCATGAATGTGTAATGTCGTGTGTGAAGTCCAACCAACACGTCACGATGCGATTCCCGATGTCGCTGCATTTGTTTGTGACGCATTTTGAAAAGGATGTTTAACAGAAATGTCATTGTGATAAGAGGCATTTCACGTGTTCTCCTGCTTCTTATTTACACATTTTATTAGTTGTTTTTTTTTGCTCTGTTTTACACCCCTTTCAAAGGACTTGGAATCTTTTCTGAATCTCTTCAAAAAAAAAAAAAAATCCAAATTCAATGATGCACAGTAAAGTCAAGCACACAGAGAGAGAAAACACCAATCCAGATGTTTGTTTTGAAGCTGCAGGTTCTATGTGAAGCCACTTTTCTCCACCGGTTCCATCTTGTCTGCTAATTAATTTCGAGCAGAGAAATCAGCCGACGCTGCAGAGAATGTTTCCCCTGTGGAAACATTAAACACAGGTTTCTAAAGAGTTAACTGGGATGGATGAGGGGATGGATGGATGAGGGGATGGATGGATGATATACAATTACAGGATGGATGGATGGATAATATACAATTAAAGAATAGATGGATGGATATGAAATTAATGAATGGATGGATGGATGATGGATGGATGGATATGAAATTAATGAATGGATAGTGGATGGATGATGGATGGATGGATGGAAGGATGATGGATGATGGATGATGGATGATGGATGATGGATGGATGGATGATGGATGACGGATGGCGGATGGATAGATGGATGGATGGATGATGGCTGGATGGATAGATGGATGATGGATGATGGCTGGATGGATGATGGATGACGGATGGATGGATGGATGATGGATGGATGGATGGATGGATAGATGATGGATGGATGGATGGATGGATGATGGATGGATGGATGGATGGATAGATGATGGATAGATGGATAGATGGATGACGGATGGATGGATGGATGATGGATGGATGGATGGATGGATAGATGATGGATGGATGGATGGATGGATGATGGATGGATGGATGGATGGATAGATGATGGATAGATGGATAGATGGATGATGGATGATGGCTGGATGGATGATGGATGACGGATGGATGGATGGATGATGGATGGATGGATAGATGGATGATGGATGATGGCTGGATGGATGATGGATGACGGATGGATGGATGGATGATGGATGGATGGATGGATGGATAGATGATGGATGGATGGATGGATGGATGATGGATGGATGGATGGATGGATAGATGATGGATAGATGGATAGATGGATGATGGATGATGGCTGGATGGATGATGGATGACGGATGGATGGATGGATGATGGATGGATGGATAGATGGATGATGGATGATGGCTGGATGGATGATGGATGATGGATGGATGGATGGATGATGGATGGATGGATGGATGGATAGATGATGGATGGATGGATGGATGGATGGATGATGGATGGATGGATGACGGATGACGGATGATGGATGACGGATGGATGGATGATGGATGATGGATGATGGATGACGGATGGATCCCAAACACTTGAGTGAAGAGTGAGAAGTGGAATTAAAAGTGTTAAGGCTGGTCAAGCAGCAGTCGCCTCATTATGTAAGGAGAGGATGAGAAGATGGGAAGATGAGAGGATGAGAGGAGAGGATGAGAGGATGAGAGGATGAGAGGATGAGAGGATGACTCAGTCACGCTGGAGGCTGAAGCAGGAGCCTCCGACAGGCTGTAGTCTACTTTTACACGGACAGAAAAATCAATGAATAGATCAATAAATGTCAACTTGTTTAAGATAGACGTTAATTGAAGAGTTGGTTTTTTTTGTTTTTCCCACGGGGGGGGGGGGGCTCTTCCTCCTCCTCCTCCTCCTCCTCCTCCTCCTCCTCCTCACGGAGGTTGGAAACACTTTTCACACTTGAATCTCGGAGACGTGACTCAGCCTCTAATCTTCCTCCTCACGTCTCCACTTGTTGCTGCTTCAGGCCTGAACTCCCTCAACCTCAACCTCAACCTCAACCTCAACCTCAACCTCAGCCTCAACCTCAGCCTCAGCCTCAGCCTCAGCCTCAGCCTCAACCTCAACCTCAGCCTCAACCTCAGCATCAACCTCAACCTCAACCTCAGCCTCAACCTCAACCTCAGCCTCAGCATCAACCTCAGCATCAACCTCAGCCTCAACCTCAGCCTCAACCTCAGCCTCAGCCTCAGCCTCAGCCTCAGCCTCAGCCTCAGCCTCAGCCTCAGCCTCAACCTCAACCTCAACCTCAGCCTCAACCTCAGCATCAACCTCAACCTCAGCCTCAACCTCAGCCTCAACCTCAGCCTCAACCTCAGCCTCAGCCTCAGCCTCAGCCTCAACCTCAGCCTCAGCCTCAGCCTCAGCCTCAACCTCAGCATCAACCTCAGCCTCAACCTCAGCCTCAACCTCAGCCTCAACCTCAACCTCAACCTCAACCTCAGCCTCAACCTCAACCTCAGCCTCAACCTCAGCCTCAGCATCAACCTCAGCCTCAGCCTCAACCTCAGCGTCAACCTCAGCCTCAGCCTCAGCATCAACCTCAGCCTCAACCTCAGCCTCAACCTCAACCTCAGCCTCAACCTCAGCCTCAGCCTCAGCCTCAGCCTCAGCCTCAACCTCAGCCTCAACCTCAGCCTCAGCCTCAGCCTCAGCCTCAGCCTCAGCATCAAGAGACACCTGAAGCCCGTCCTCACGGCTCCTACGTCTGTATTCCGCTCACGCCACACAGCCGCCGAGCAAACGTCTACAGACTGATTGTAATAATGGTTTCCTGTCAAAAAAAAACCAGAAGAAGAAGAAGAAGAAGCCAAGAGAACAAATAGAGGCGACGAAAGTCAATTTATACAGCGGCGAGGCGACGACGCCAGATGGCGGCTAGCATATAAGATGAGTGTTCACATCGTGCCACACACACACACACACACACACACACACACACACACACACACACACACACACACACACACACCATTAAATCAGTGTGTCCCGCATTGTGTAAAAAGAGAAAATCCTATTAGGATTAAATCACGAGGAGAGAAGGAAAAAAAAAAAAGAAAGTATAATATCCTTTACTTTATGTTTATCTTTCCTCTCGTTTTAAAAAAAATCTCTCGCACGTGGTTCTTCAGACCCCGCGTGGCCGCGGCCATTCGCAGAGCGGACTGACCTATGATGCAGATGTAGAACGCCGCCACGATGTCGGCCTCCCTGGAGAGCCTGGAGGCGAAGGGGTCGCCGCGCAGGAGGTAGTGGGGGACGTAGGACGGGTGCGGCCACGTGGCGTTCTCCATCGCTGCCGTCGGCGGAGCGGCGTCCTGCGGAGGGGGGGGGGAAGAGGATGAAACGCCGTGCAGTTTAACGTCTCGAGCGTCGAACAAGATTAAAAGGAACGTGCGGTAATCCCTCGGCTGCACAGTAAGGCTGGAAACAGAAATGGAACGGAAGCCGGGGGAAGACGGTCGAGAAGCCTCACGTTCAGGTTTCTATTGTGCGCTCAAGCCTATTAGCGATCACGCTAGTCGCTAAAAGGTTATTTAAATGGACTTAAAGGTTCGAGGTTCAAGGTGTTTTATTTGTCATTTCAACAGTAGAAGCCAGGTTTAATACAGTGTAATGAGATTCTTACTTTGCCGTCTGCCCCGGTGCCGACATACATAAAAAAATAAGTATATACACAAGAAAATAGAATAAAATAAAATAACAGAGCAGTGCAAAATATTAGTCAGAATTCAGAAGCTGTTCAGTCTTTGCAGGTGAACTTAAGGTGACCTTCAGGAAACCTTTGCATTCAACGGTGCTCAAATAATAAATAGTATAAATCTGTAGATAATTGTACAAAATGTGGATTGTTGGGATTTTTGCTTCACCGTCCGGTGTTTCGGTTTAACTGGTGCCCCTGTTAACTGGTGACTTCTGCCACCAGCAGCGTCCGATGTTAGAATCAGACAAAGAAACTTTACGATACCTTAAACTTTAGTGGAAATGTGGTGAAGAGGCGTTCGCCAGGACAGCGACAGGTTGTGTTTGAGTATCGAACGTTTGTGAAAAGGCGCCACTCGAAGCCAGTTAACAGGGAAACCATTTAATCCGAAACACCGCAGCTCGGCCACCTCCTGATGCTCATAGCGGGTTACTGGTATTACCTTTTTTTTTGAAAATTGATCCCATTTATTCTCGGTCTGTATGTCATCTTCCCTCAAAAACCCATTTCCTGAGCGTCTATCGCCGAGACCGTCTCTCCATCAACACCTGTAATTTGTCATCTGCCTCATCTTTTCCATTGACGGTGGTAAATGGAAGTTCTATGTAAGCTGACATCAGCTTTTTTTTTTTTTTTATTAATATGTACCATCGTCAGTATTCGACATATTTGCAATGCTTGATGGGAAATTGAAACGCTTACATATATGCAACAATCAGTGTTTCTAACTTCTTGGAGAAGTTGGTATATTCTGGAGTTCCGACTACGTACGAAGCGGTCGATTGTAGAAACAATGGCGTATAAGACGACACTACTCAGTTAGAAATCTCTCCATAGTTACTCGTCACATAATTTGGGTAAAATTCATCGGTTAGCGATGCTTCGTAAAGCTCTGCCTGCGATTGGTTCATCAGGGAAAATCAGGAAAAATGTAGCAAGTACGAGCCAATCGGAGGGAAAGGGGAGGGCGGGAAACATAGAAACTCTGGCTGGGAGATGCCAGCTGAGTGGTGCATTGTGGGGGATTTGGAAGTGGGCGTACGCGACGCCGACGTGAAGAAGACGTGGAAATAAACCTTATACCGGCATTGGCCGTGGAGAAGGTGGCACATCAAAGCATCCCCAGAAGGTGGCACATCAAAGCATCCACAGAAGATGGAACATCAAAGCTTTAAAAAAGAGTAGAAAACGTGAAAAAAAAAGATACAAAGTTCTCAGACACCAAGTTCTCAAAAAAAAAAAAAAAGAAAAGCGATTCTGGCGAGGATCGCCGGAGGCAAGGCGCTAGCTGCCGGCGGCGGTTGAGAACCAACAACACTCCCGTGGGCGGCGATTAAACTTCACGGGTATGGATGCTGGGATAAAAGCGTCGGCGCTCGTGTTTTCCACGATGGAGGCAGCAGAAGCTTTCAGAGGCGCCGTGACGAATAAACAAACTCCCTCCAAATGCTAAACGCTCGGCGGCGACTCACCAAACAAGTC
>NC_137667.1:1723337-1743337 GCF_963422515.1 Blennius ocellaris | reverse complement strand
AAAAAGCAGAGACCAAACACAATTTTTTCTAACTTTCCTCAGTAAAAACAAATATTGGCAGGAAGCCCCGCCCCTTTTTGGGTAAAACCTGATGTCAGGTTTCGACAGCCGCTGAAAGTAACTCAAAACTTGTAATCAAACTTGGTTACACACACAGATGCATTATGTACTCTCCACACGCTCATCTGACCCGCCCCCTTTCTCCAGTCTCAGCCAATCACAGGCCGACACGATCTAACGGCGCATTCAGTTAACACAAAAAAAATCAAAAACGACAAAACATCATCAATAAAGCTTAACGTTGCCAAAAAAAACACAACTGCAGAGAGTTTACACTATTTTTTTCTAATTTTCCTCAGTAAAAACAAGTATTGGCAGGAAGCCCCGCCCCTTTTTGGGTAAAACCTGATGTCAGCTGTCGACAGCCGATGAAAGTAACTAAAAACTTGTAATCAAATTTAGTTACACACACAGATGCACATGTTTTCTCCACACGCTCCTCTGACCCGCCCCCTTTCTCCACTCTCAGCCAATCACAGGGCAATACGATCTCACGGTGCCTTAAGGTGACACAAAAAAAATCAGAAACAACAAAGCAGCATCGTTAAACCTTAAAAAAAAAAAAAAAAAAAGCAGAGACCTTACACAATTTTTTCTAATTTTCCTCAGTAAAAACAAATATTGGCAGGAAGCCCCGCCCCTTTTTGGGTAAAACCTGATGTCACTGTTATATTGAGACATTGGGGGCCGTTGTCG
This sequence comes from Blennius ocellaris, assembly GCF_963422515.1. Classification (NCBI taxonomy): domain Eukaryota; kingdom Metazoa; phylum Chordata; class Actinopteri; order Blenniiformes; family Blenniidae; genus Blennius; species Blennius ocellaris. The sequence goes on along the minus strand of NC_137667.1, from coordinate 1,742,581 downwards.
ACAGCTGCTGAAAGTAACTCGAAACTTGTGATCCAACTCAATTTTAAAAGCAAGTAATCAGTAAAGCAACTACTTTTAATGGATTAACTCGTCATCAGTAATCAGATTACTTTTTCAAGGCAATACTGTCCATCGATGGCTGAAAACAGCGAGTCATGGTTCATCCAGATCCACTGCACAAGATTAAAAACACATTATTTTCAAGCAGTTCCACTTCGGGAGTCGTTTTTCTAAAAGCTGCATTCTCAGAGTCTCCGAGCAACGACGTTTGGTAAACAGACACGCTAAACACAACAAGAGCTCTCGCCTGAGGACCTCGCCTTGTGAACGGGGCCTGAACTGAATAAATCAGCCGATTGTAAAAAGCACGTAAACAAACGACGATCAGATCGTTCCCAGCAGCTCATCCAACTTTTTTTTTTTGAGAGAGAGAGAGTTCACAAGCCAAACACAAGCTGGAGACTCTGTAAACAAGCCGGTTGAAATAATCGTCTGAAGCTCAAGATCCGCTGCCGTCGTTCAATTTACAGGAGACGACTTTCAACTTTTAGAAATAAAGCAGCAAAGCGGTCGTCCTCCCGGGGAAACACTCGTCTGTTTCTCAGGTTTTTGATTTTCCTCCCGTCCGGGTGAAAAGCGCTCGTCGCACAGATAATAAATAAATAAATAAAATAATTAATTAATTAATTAATTAATAAACCTGTTTGCGTTTCACAGCTTCTTCACAAACTAACAACTACCGATGTGTTTGGACACATCTGCACTCACCATGTGTGTATATATATATATATATATACACATGCACACACACACACACACACACACACATACACACAGGCAATTTATATATACGTATGTTTATTCCGGAATATATTTGGTGTTTGGTTCCTTCAATAAATAAATAAAAGTAAACAAAACTATGGTAATTCCGTTTCCGTTAAGTTTCCGAAATAATTATTATTAGTGTTATATATACACACACACACACACACACACACACACACACACACACACACACACACACACACACACACACACACACTTTATATATAAGTATGTTTCTTCCGGAATATATTTGGTGTTTGGTTCCTTCAATACATGGTGACGTTTTATCTTCTCTTATTTTGATTCCGTTTGATTTGACTCTCGTAGATATAGTACAGGTTTGTACTCTTGTTCTTTCATTCTTTTCTCTTTGATTTTTACTGTCCGTTTTCACTGTGAAGCCGTTTGCTCACCCTGTGTGTCGTAAACAAATGTAGATCGATTGATTCGATATCAACATATAAGCCGTCACACATCAAAATGTAATATTTAGTTGTCCACAATACATTCTAATTCACCATTTATGGTCTATATTTGTCAAAATTTTTTGAGGGGGGGGGGGGGCTCAATTAGTGAGGTTTGGACTTTCTTTGTTTGCGGCATCTTTGGAAAAAAAAGTGCTGCTCTATTAAGGGTTTTACGGTATTTGGGTCAACGTGTTCCTCTCGTTTCATCAATGTAAATAAAAGCATCACGTCTTCACAGGTTAAGGGTTAAATGTTAAATGGTAACGATACTCAGAGTAACGAAACCCTTCTTCTTCTTCTTTTCAGTTTTCAACATAAAAGCATCCTTCAGCTCCTCAACGTTTTCAGATTAAAACACTGAAATTGGAGGACAGAACTCCAATCAAGGTTTCTTTTTCTTTTCTTTTCTTTTTTTTTTTTTTTAACCTCGAAACATCAAATCCGGATCAATTTGTCCACATTTTCATGCTCCTCATTAGATTTTGAATCTATAAACCAATAAAGTCATTTTTAATGACTTTATTGGTTGATTCACGCCGAATTATTTGAATTTCAACACAAGAAAGAGACTTGATTTCTACATGTGGAACAGCAGGGCTTGTATAACACTGTGTTTACCACGAGGGGGGGTTTGTGTGTGGGGGGGGGTCAGACCGCCAACACTCAGGAGGATAAAGAAATGTTAAGATTTCCTCTGGTCTGTGAACTCATCATGCGCTGCTTCGTTACATTTCCTGCTTTCATGTTTGTTTTCTGGGAGTGAATCTCTTAAATTAATCACCAAAAACCACAACAATCAAGATGACGGAGTAAACAGCTGCAGATGAACACAGAATTAGAATATTAATAATAATAATACTGCAATAAGGACAAACACTTTGGGGTTTAATTTTCTCATGTCTGAATTTCTCATTATCGCCAGTTTGTTCACTTTATTTTTACTCGTTTTTCTGACTTTCTGCTCTCTGAGCTCCTCTGGACACCAGTTACACCCGTTTCCTCTAGAAGTGACACCACACGTTTGGACGCAGAGAATCAACGTTATTCAATCATTCATAAATGCAATATAATAGAAATATGTTAATATCCGACGGTACATTTGCAACGCAGCACGCAGTTCTAATTGCTTACTTTCTCTTATAATAACAAGTAAAATATGATTTTTTTCCTCCTGCCAAAATTAAATATTACATATGAAGGACCACACGACATCTGGTGTAGAAATTAATTCAACTTGAAAATATGAGCAACATCAAACAAACAAATAAAACCGATTTCTCTCGGTTGTTTTTCTTGCAGATGATCAACATGAGATGAGAACTGACCTCAGAAAGTTTCCGGAGAAACGAAGAGAAGAAGTGATGAACAGAGTAAAAACCTGATAGAGGGAAGAAAGAAGAACGAGCGACTGGAGGAAAAAAAAAAAAAAACGATTTCCAATGATTATTGATTATTTCCACCAGTGATCAGATCCAACAGACCTGCTGTTCACGCGACGCACGGGTTTGTTTGTTTGTTTTTTTAAATTGTGGAATTAATCAAAACGACAACAAGGGGTGATGAGAGCTGTGTGTGTGTGGGGGGGGGGGGGGGGGGGGGGGGGGGGGGGGGGCACTCACCTCTTCACCGCTCCTCAGTCATTCCCAGGTACGTTTAAATTCCCACTGACAGTCTGTCCGGAGAGGAAGAGGAAGAGGAGGAAGAGGAAGAGGAAGAGGAAGAGGAAGAGGAAGAGCAGGAGGTGAGACGCTCCAGGTTCCCCGAAAAGACGCGTGAGAGAGAGAGAGAGAGAGAGAGAGAGAGAGAGGGAGAGAGAGTGAGAGACAGAGAGAGTGAGAGAGAGAGAGAGAGAGAATCCGCTGCAGTCAAAGCACAGCAGCTTCCTGCGTACGCACTTCACAATAAAAGCTCAGCTGACTATCTAGTCAAATCGCAAGAGGTTCTTTTCAATCAGTGTTTTTCAACCTTTTTTTGAGCCAAGACACACTTTTTTCTTTTGGAAAACTTTAAAATGAGAAGAAATACTTGTCTCGTCCCGGTCCGTCACGTTCTAGCGCGGCAGGAGGGACGTTTCCATGACGATTCTTATTCACGGATCTCGTTTTATTTTCTCCTTCTCGCGCCTTTTCGAGCTAAATTGAGTTAATTTGTCTTCCTGTTTCTCCTGAAGTTGCTTCTGTTGCGCGACAGACGAGGTTTTTTCGTTCACGACGTGGTTTTTCTTGTTGGGAATCGTCTCGGGGACAAACTTTCGAGTAACAACGCGACGTTTTCGTGTTTCGTTTTGTCAAAAGCTGCAACGGAACCTCACGCAGGAGAACGACACCCTCTGAACACCGTCGTCGTTCATCTACTCACACGTGGAGACGAACTTCTTAGTGTTTTTCAACCTTTTTTGAGCCGAGACACACTTTTTTCTTTGTAAAACATCTGGAGTCACACCTCCACCTGAAAATGTTAAAATGTTAAACTCTGTAGCCTCTATTAACAATATAAAGTATTTCTCATCAAAGTTTTATCAACAGGAATCCAGTAAATCCAGAAAGCAAGGACTTTTTTTAATAGTGCCTCCCTCAGTGTGAAACCTGGACCTGATGGATGAAGAGCTGAGATCCTGGTTTTCAAAAACTTCTCCATCACTGTCACTGACACAGTACTTTGATACAAGATGGTAGCAGGAGGTGGAGATGAACCACACTGACGTCTGTCACTTTACATTTCACCGGCAAAGTTCTGTGCTGCCCTCTAGTGGTGAAGAGTATTTATACATGATTACTCTGCAACACACTGTGAGAGTAAAGGTTTTAGAAAAAAAATGTGAAATGTGATAATTTCCCACGGCTCAGCTGACGAGATCTGGAGGAAACACCAGTGTGGTTGAAAAACACTGATTTAAATTACATTAATGTGACGAATATTATGTGACGATGTAGCTTTATTTATTTATTTACTTACTTATTTGCCCCGTGGCTTCAATTCAATGCAACTTTATTTAAATAACATCAAATACGACACGGCGTTTCTCTGTGATTTTAACACAAGTGAGTGTTTTTCTTGAAAAAGTTCTACCTTGAGAAAACGTTTTCAAAACTTCGTTTTCAGTGGCTCCGAGCCGCGTCGTCGTGGAAACAGACGCTCAAGACGCACTAAGTTTTGTGACATAACCACGTTGTCGCTATAAAAAAAAATCCAAAATGAATAAAACACACTTTTATGAGCCTGAAGCTCATTTCTTATTTTCTAATTCTTGAACTTTGCAGGAGCTTTCTTTCATTTCTTCTTTTTCATTCCAGAGTGACCTCCTCGGCCCCCCCAATTGTATTTTCTCCCATTTATTAATTTGTTATTCAATGTGGTTCTCATCCTGATCAGTCCCCCGTCAAGGCACCACCCTCGGGCGCATCGTGTTTAATGAGCACAACAAATATACAAAAGTCTGGAGAGCTAATTAGAACAATTATGTATAATCATTTCAGCATCGGCGTACGAGAGACGGAGCAGCCACTAGAATCACATTACGTGTATACAATGCCGCCGCCGCTCAGCGCCACAATTAGAAAAAACATCTGAATAACAAATTGATTTTCTCCAAAATCAACAGAAACTGACGTGGCGTTTGGAATATATGGAATCGATTTGTGGGTCTGTTTTTACTGCGTTTAGTTTGTGATCATTGTGTCAAACTTCAGACGTGAACAGAGGCGTTGATTTTAAAATAAATAGTGTTGAAGGACAAGTAGATCATGAAAGACAACATTAGAAATAGAAAACACACGATTTATTATGCAAAACGTGGATTAAGTGATTTAAAATATGTATTTTTTTTCAGGTGATTAAACACTGTTGGTTGATTGGTTGGTTGGTTGATCAGCTGGTTGGTTGGTTGGTTGTTTGGTGGGTTGGTTGGTTGGTTGGTTGGTAGGTTAATTGGTTGGTTGGTTGGTTGGTTGGTTGGTTGATCAGCCGGTTGGTTGGTTGGTTGGTTGATCAGCTGGTTGGTTGGTTGGTTGGTAGGTTAATTGGTTGGTGGGTTGGTTGGTTGATCAGCTGGTTGGTTGGTTGGTTGGTTGGTTGATCAGCCGGTTGGTTGGTTGGTTGATCAGCTGGTTGGTTGGTTGGTTGGTAGGTTAATTGGTTGGTGGGTTGGTTGGTTGGTTGATCAGCCGGTTGGTTGGTTGATCAGTTGGTTGGTTGATCAGCCGGTTGGTTGGTTGATCAGTTGGTTGGTTGGTTGGTAGGTTAATTGGTTGGTTGGTTGGTTGATCAGCTGGTTGTTTGGTGGGTTGGTTGGTAGTTAATTGGTTGGTTGGTTGGTTGATCAGCCGGTTGGTTGGTTGATCAGCCGGTTGGTTGGTTGGTTGTTTGGTGGGTTGGTTGGTTGGTAGGTTAATTGGTTGGTTGGTTGGTTGATCAGCTGGTTGTTTGGTGGTTGGTTGGTTGGTTGGTTGGTAGGTTAATTGGTTGGTTGGTTGGTTGATCAGCCGGTTGGTTGGTTGGTTGTTTGGTGTCACTTTACATTTCACCGGCAAAGTTCTGTGCTGCCCTCTAGTGGCGAAGAGTATTGTTAGCGATCACGGAGTTGGTCGCTGCAGTGCATGATGGGAGTTCAGGTTACGTGTTGCCGGAGGTTGTCGAGGGTTGTTGTGTGTGTTGGTTTGTGTTTGTGTTGTGTTTTTGTTCCTCGGTTCAGAGAGTTCATTATTCCGTCTAGTTTGGTTTGTTGGATGTTGGTGATGAACCAGGAGTGAGAAATGTGTTGTGTGGAGTCTCGTCCTGTTGTGAAGTTCCAGTCCCATGTGTTCATGTCAAAATAAAAGCCTCTGGTGATCAGCTTTCAGAATAGAATCTCGACTCGCTAACCCGCGGCGCTCGCCACAGTATTTATACGTGATTACTCTGCACACGGCTCTCACGGCTAACGGCGGCTGTGAGAGCAAAAGTTTTTTTTAGAAAAAATGTGAAAATGGATTAATTTCCCACGACTCACCTGACGAGATCTTGTGGAAACACCAGTGTGCCGCGGATCAGTGGTTGAAAAACACTGCTGTAACACACATATAGAATAGAACACACTCTGTAACACCCATAAAGAACACACACTAACACACACAGTGTAACACACACTCTGTACTTCATTCAGTTTGTGTCTCCGGGGCAATATTTTTGAAAACGGAGCCATAAACAGATGAAGTTCACGCTTCCTGCTGGACGTGTGAGACGGCGGACGGAACAAATCACTCAGGCACTGATGTGTGTCGGCCCACACACATTAGTGGGACGACGTGGTGAATTGGGGGGCTTTTATTGTGAAACCCCCTCGGGACTTAACAACCGTTAAGACGCCTTCAGGACTTTTTTTTTTAAAAATGGCATGAACTTTGATTTGCGCTCCGTGGGCCAGTCGTATCTGGAGGTTTACGAAGCGCAGACCTTCGCCAACGCCACATTTAACGCTAGCTAGTCTGGGAGCATCTGGGAGCGTCTCCATGGCAACAGACGCTGATCTTCCTCGATCATCTCTCATCCGCTTTGTATGGGATATTTTTTCCGCCGTTATTCGGGATTTGCTTAGAAACGCTTCGCTGTAAAAATCCCAAAATCTCATCGGTTGTTCCTTGGATGACGACAAATCATCCCTGAAAATTACATGTAATTCGGGCGAGTAGTTTTTTTTGCGAAAAGTTGGTAAAACACAGATCAATCTAGAGCTAGACTCGGTAGAGCGCAGAGCTTTGACAGCGCCACGTTTGGCATCGCGAGCATGATAGCCGTTAGCGCGTACCGACGCTAACTAGCCTGTCAGGGAGCTACATCCCCGTGTGAAACACTGGGCGGGGAGCGTCTCCATGGCAACGGACACAGATCTCCTTTGATCTCTCATACGCTTTATATGGGAGATTCTTTTTCCCCACTTATTTGGGATTTGTTCGGAAACGGTTCGCTGTAAAAATCCCAAAGTCGAACCGATTGGTCCTCGGATGATGACAAATCAGTCCTGAAGTTTCCACGCATTTTCTGCCAAAGATTTGAAAAGTACACTCAAACAAACCAATAAATAAAGACAGGTGGATGGAAACATGACCTTCCCACCTCAGTGTTCTTTGGCGAAGGTAAAGAAATAAGGGCGTTCCTCCGGCAATCGTCGGTATTTTTATCAGTCTGGTGTTTGAAACACGCCTCGGCAGCCGCCGACGGTTCGCGAAGAGTCTGTCTGGTTTTCACAATACCCAGGAAAATATATGCGGGTCGACACCCCAAGGCCGCGGCCTGATGGGAATTGCTCTCCGCGAGCGTTGCACAACCACCGATATATCGCCGGCGTGTGCCCTCAATCTGTCAACTCTGTCACCGCCGACGCTCAGAGGAGCCGCCGCCTCCGTCACGAATGATTATTCTGGAAAAGATCACAGTTCAACTCCTGTTTGTGTGTTTACACACACACACACACACACACTCCTGTATTGAATTGAACATCTTATTTCAGGTCGTACGAAGCGAGACGTCACCGCGGCGTAGAGGAGAACAGATCGGATTGTGAAGCGTCGGGGTATGGAGGGCGATGGAGCTGCCTTGCTCAGAGGGTTTTTACAAGTATGGTCACGGTAGGGACACTCGGCGGTGATACGCCACTCGCCGAACCCTTATTGATCACAATCCTGCTTCTTCAGTAAACTCTGAAGATATATCTCTGTCGCTAAACTGTTTATATATACATATATATATATATATATATATATATATATATATATATATATATATATATATATATATATATATATATATATATATATATATATATATATATATATATATATATATGTATATATATATATATATACATACATATATGTATATATATATATATATACATATATATATATATATATACATACATATATATATATATGTATATTTTTTAAAAGCTGAACATCTTTTATATTTTTTATTTTTTAAAGCTAAATCTCCTGCTCCTCCTCCCTCTCCTCCTCCTCATCCCCCTCCTCCTGCTCCTCCTCCCCCTCCCTTCTTCCTCCTTCTCCCTCTCCTCCTCCTCCTCCTCCCTTCTTCCTCCTCCTCCTCCCTCTCCTCCTCCTCCCCCTCCCTTTCTCCTCCTCTCCTCCCTCTCCTCCCCCTCCTCCTCCTCCTCCTCCTCCTCCTCCTCCTCCTCCTCCTGGTGTGAATCAAAGTGTGATGCGGTGGCGTCTCGCTGTGCGACAGACTGGAACAGTGGAATGTTCACTGGCCTTCACACCTCCAGGGCACCACTTCTCTTTAAAAAGTCACTTTGCAGTGACTCAGTATCATCATCATCATCATCATCATCATCATAGCTCTACACCAGTTTATCGCCGCTATTCTTCCCTTTCGTCCCACATTCCCTCTCCCTGCTTTATAAACTGTCTGAAGCGTTTGGGCGTCCAAAGACGACCCTTAAATCCCCCTTAACTTTTCCCTTAACCGTCGAATCAGAAGCCAACTTCAGCGTCGTCTGGAGCCGCGCAGGTTTATACGTCTTTTAATTGACAAGCAAATTACACGTCGACAGTAAAAGAATTATTATTGGAAAGAGATTTTTTTTTTTTTTTTTAAACGTTTTCAGATCTTTATTCAGTTTGACGTCGTCTCGGAATATTTTCACTCTTTAGGAGAGAAAACTGGGAAATTGTGTAAATTAAGACGAGGCACATGGAAAGAATCTATATGAGTCATATATTGTCATAAATGCACGTATATGAAACCTATAAGCAGTTTATATGTACATATATGACAATATATATGCTGCATATATCCACATATATGCGTATATATGCCACATATAGGCAAAATTGAGGTGCATATATGTGAATATACAGGCCATATAGGTCTCCTGTACTGCTATATATACATATATATATGCATACATATACACACACACACACACACACACACACACACACACACACACACACACACACACACACACACACACACACACACACACACACACACACACACACACACACACACACACACATATATATATAAATATATATCCCATATCTCACTTTGGCAGCTGTCATACATTATCAAGGCAATAACTAAGAACTAACTAAAAAATAATTATGCAAGAACATATTGATACATATATGCACAAATATATACATGCATATATGTACCTATATAGGTGCCTGTATGCACGTATATGTGTACACATATATGTACCTATAATATAGGAAAACGGCCAATTTTATATATGTCACATATATTAAAAACCTATATTAAAACCTATATTAAAACCTATATGTTTATTATAGGTTGTGAGGTCACGATGGACGAGGTGTGGATTAAAAAAAAAAAAAAACAACACTTTACAGAGAATTGTGAAATAAAAGCCTGTGACACCATTCAGGCTGTTTTCCTCCGCGGACGTCTCTTTGATTTATTTAGTTTTTAATCCATAAGGAGGTTTCCTTTTCAAAGTATACGGCCAGTTGCCGTGGCAACACACTAACACAAATCATCACAGGTAAATGGCTTTGGCGTTATTTTCCAACACAATGAGCGTCGAAGTTTTGGTTCAATAGAAAACTTTTTTTTTTTTTAAAAGAAGGTAATTGGATTCATACGAAGAGAAGTTTGCAGTTTTTTTTTTTTTCCCCTGAAGAAGGTTTTTTTTTTAATTTATTTATTTTGTTAAATCAATTCCAACACTAACGCAGATCAATTCCAATTCCGTTTCCATAGCGCCAAGCACAATACGGTCATTACGAGACACCCTGACGGAGAAGAGAAGAGAAGAGAAAAACAACAATTCCACGTGAAGTAAACAAGAGAAAAGAAAGAATCCTGCAGAATCACGTTGATCGGAAGGTCCGTTTAGTTTACCGTCATATCTGATGGTCCTTGAACGCACCACCGGCCACGTGACCTCGTTCAGTCAGTTTTTTGGGGGGACGTTTATTCACAAATGTCCCACAATCTAATCAATTCGTCCGTATATATAGTGTACGATATATATATATATATATATATATATATATATATATATATATATATATATATCGTACAAATCATCGCTGAAGATTTCATGCAATTCGAGTTAATAGTTGTTGTGAAACGTTGGTAAAGAAATAAAAAAAAAAAACCAAAAAACACACATATATATATATATATAAAATACAAAAACTATTAAAATAAATAAATAAGAAAATGTATAAATATAAAATATAAAAAAACATATTAAATAAACAAATAAATAAATAAAATGCAGACATCCTTCTCAGCCAACTTTCGTTGAGGAAGGTTAAGGAAAAAGTTAATATTTACATTATATATATATATATATATGTGTGTGTGTGTGTGTGTGTGTGTGTGTGACTTCTTCTGCAGCCACATTAAAAACATCACTATTTTCTGTCGTTGGGTTTTAGGAGTTTGTTTACAAGAAAACGGTGCTGTTTAAAAAAAACAACAAAAAAACATTCATCCATTTATACCAATTAATAAATAAATAAATAAATAAAACGCTTAACATGAGTCATTCATTTAGGAGAAGAAGAGAAATTGCAAAGAAAAGCCGACAAAGTTTCTGTTCACGTAAATCAAAACGACTGTAAATGTCGACGACATGAAAGTGTTTTAATTGATTTTCTTTTAAAACGGAACAAACCGGTTCCAACCTGGGAGATCATGATGAGGAGAAGGAGGAGAAGAGGAGAAGGAGAGGAAGAAGGAGGAGGAGAAGAAGAAGGAGGAGAAGGAGAAGAGGAAGAGGAAGAAGAAGAAGAGGAAGAAGGTGAAGAAGAGGAAGAAGGAAGAGAAGGAGAAGAGGAAGACAAAGAAAAAGGAGAAGAAGAAGAAGAGGAAGGAAAAGGAGAAGAGGAAGAAGAAGAAGAAGGAGGAGGAGAGGAAGAGGAAGAAGGAGGAGAAGAAGAAGAAGAGGAAGGGTAAGGAGAAGAGGAAGAAGAAGAAGAAGGAGGAGGAGAGGAAGAGGAAGAAGGAGGAGAAGAAGAAGAAGAGGAAGGGTAAGAAGGAGGAGAAGAAGAAGAAGGAGAAGAGGAAGAAGGAGGAGGAGAAGAAGAAGAGGAAGGGTAAGAAGGAGGAGAAGAAGAAGAAGAAGGAGAAGAGGAAGAGGAAGAAGAAGGAGGAGAGGAAGAGGAAGGAGAAGAAGGAGAAGAGGAAGAGGAAGAAGGAGAAGAAGAAGGAGAAGAGGAAGAAGAAGAAGAAGGAGGAGAGGAAGAGGAAGAAGAAGGAGGAGAGGAAGAGGAAGGAGAAGAAGAAGGAGAAGAGGAAGGAAAAGGAGAAGAGGAAGAAGAAGAAGAAGGAGGAGAGGAAGAGGAAGGAGAAGAAGAAGAAGAGGAAGGGTAAGAAGGAGAAGAAGAAGAAGAAGAAGGAGAAGAGGAAGAAGAAGAAGGAGGAGAGGAAGAGGAAGGAGAAGAAGGAGAAGAGGAAGAGGAAGAAGGAGAAGAAGAAGAAGGAAAAGGAGAAGAGGAAGAAGAGGAAGAAGGAGGAGAAGAAGAAGAAGGAGAAGAAGAAGAAGAAGAAGGAGGAGAGGAAGAGGAAGAGGAAGAAGGAGGAGAAGAAGAAGAAGGAGAAGAAGAAGGAGAAGAGGAAGAAGAGGAAGAAGAAGGAGGAGAGGAAGAGGAAGGAGAAGAAGAAGGAGAAGAGGAAAGAAAAGGGGAAGAGGAAGAAGAGGAAGAGGAAGAGGAAGAAAGTTGCTGCGCCTCGTCGGTATCAGACTGATTTGCAGGAGATCGTTTTTAAAAGAGTCTTTGTTTCTTCACGGCGGATCGTTTCTTGTTTGCAGAGCGGCGACGGGGAAACGTTCATATATTTTCATATATTTTCATGTATTTTCATGTATTTTCATGTATTTTCATGTATTTTCATATCGCGGCACAGCAAGACTACGTATACAGAAATAGATAAACATGCGTGTGGAGAACACGGGGGAGGGGTGGGAGAGAAAACACTCAGTACTTTTAAGATTCTCAATATCTGCAGTGCAACATTCCTATTTAAAGACTTTATTGTTCAGCTGCTTGCTGTTGAAGACTCAAGGAACCGAGTCTCTTCCTGTTTCAGCTTCCTAGTTTTCACCGACTTCAGCAAAAAAAACCAAACAAACCCCAGAACGATCTGGTTTTCACTTCAGTGGCCGTCGTGGTTTTTTTCCAAGATTCCTCGAGTTTTAAGGTTTCGACAGAAGATTTAAAAAGATTTGTGCTCCACAATAAAAGAAATAGTTTTTTAAATTCCAGAAAGCTGGAAGTGACTGGCGTCTTCATATAAAATGACTTATTGTGCCTCCAGGTGTGGGGGGGGGGGGGGGGGGGATCATTTTCTCATCGTGTTTTATTGGCGAATGAAGAAAATAAAAGCGCCGATAATCTATTTTTGATGGATATGAAATGTGACGACAGCGAGGAGACGAGCTAACGAGACGTTTTTTACCGAATAGCCGCTAGAAAACGACATTTAATGGCCGATAATCTCCTTTTTCCGATTTGGTGTAATTATCTTTTATTTTGAAAATACAGGTTGCGGTACGGTAGAAAATGCTAAAAGAAGCAGTTCGTCTCCACGTGTCAGTCGATGAACGACGACGGTGTTCAGAGGGTGTCGTTCTCCTGCGTGAGGTTCCGTTGCAGCTTTTGACAAAACGAAACACGAAAACGTCGCGTTGTTACTCGAAAGTTTGTCCCCGAGACGATTCCCAACAAGAAAAACCACGTCGTGAACGAAAAAACCTCGTCTGTCGCGCAACAGAAGCAACTTCGGGAGAAACAGGAAGACAAATTAACTCAATTTAGCTCGAAAAGGAGCGAGAAGGAGAAAATAAAACGAGATCCGTGGATAAGAATCGTCATGGAAACGTCCCTCCTGCCGCGGACGAGACAAACATTTCTTCTAATTGGCCTGAAATATGTGTTTGATATTGATCCGTTATTGACTGAAGGAAAAAAAAAAAAAAAACTTCTCTGGCTCGATGTTTCCTGAGCCGCGTTATTTATTATGAATAAATAACGAGCGTTTTGCTGACTCAGCGTGGCGCCGGAGGACGTGAAGGTCAGCAGCGACCCGGACCGGCCAGCAGGGGGAGTTCAGAGGCTATAGTTTATTTATTTTTTTTAAAAGCTAAACATCTTATATATATATATACAGTATGTATATATATATATATATATATATATATATATATATATATATATATATTTTTTTTTTTTTTTTTAAAGCTAAATATCTTTTATATCTTTTATTTATTTTTTTAAAGCTAAACATCTTTTATATATTTTATTTATTTTTTTAAAGCTAAACATCTTTTATATATTTTATTTATTTTCTTAAAGCTAAATATCTTTTATATATTTTATTTCTTTTTTTTAAAGCAAAACATCTTTTATATATTTTATTTCTTTTTTTAAAGCAAAACATATTTTATATATTTTAAAGCTAAACATCTTTTATGCATTTTATTTATTTTCTTAAAGCTTAACATCTTTTATATATATTTTTTTAAAGCTAAACATCTTTTATATATTTTTTTTTAAAGCTAAACATCTTTTATATATATTTTTTTAAAGCTAAACATCTTTTATATATTTTTTTTTAAAGCTAAACATCTTTTATACATTTTTTTTATTTTTTTAAAGCTTAACATCTTTTATATATATTTTTTTTAAAGCTAAACATCTTTTATATATTTTATTAATTTTTTTAAAGCTAAACATTTTTTATACATTTTATTTTTTAAAGCTTAGCATCTTTTATATTTTTTATTTAAAGCTAAACATCTTTTATATATTACATTTTTTAAAGCTAAACCGTTTTTATAAATTGTATTTATTTTATAAAGCTGAACAGCTTTGATGTCCACTAACCTTTGAACTTAATTCAATCCAACTTTATTAAAATAGCACCAAACATTTCCAGGAGCTTCAAACAGAGAAAAACCCAGCAGATGTTTCTACTTCCTGTTATTTCTAAGTTCATTTCTCCTGTTGACTGTAACGACCCACAGTGATGAAACTAAATTCCTTCTTGTGGGTTCAAACTGCAGCGTCAGGAGAAGCTTCACTTCCCCGGAGGCGTCACAATAAGAGGAATAAACCCCGGAGGCGTCAAAATAAGAGGAATAAACTCTGGAGGCGTTAAAGAACATTGAACGTTCTGGTTCCGCCACAAGTGGAGGAATTACAGCAGCCGTGGAGATGAAAGGGAGTCGTAGGAGAATCTTTTGTGAAATATGAATGAGGGTTTATGGCTTTTAATGAAAACTCGGATTTGCTATGGAGAAGCGCTTCCGTGGCGACTCGCCAAAATAAAGGGAATTTTTCAACACGAGACAGTCGTTCAGTCAATTTCGCTTCCGAGACTCAAATCAACACTTTGTGTGTTTTTTTTAAAAGGAGAGAAATGACAGAAACCAAACACGTTTCACCATTTCCTGCAGGATTTCTTACAAAATAAAGGTCCAATCCAAAACAGAGGAGCCGAAATAAGACTTATGAAATCCGTCGGATGTTAACAAAGACGTGTGAAGGTGTCAGTTTACACAAATAATAGAAAAGATTGATAAAATGCCAATAAAGTGCGAATAAAAAGCCCATTAAAATAAAACAAAAGCTACTTTATTAGTTACTTAAAATTTCACTCGTTTTATTTCATTTTTTTATTATATTTTTATTAATTTTATTTTCATTAGGTACTTTATTAGTTACTTAAAATTGTATTAGTTTGATTTTATTATTTTTATTTTCATTAGCTACTTTTTTAGTTACTTAAAATTTTATTAGTTTTATTTTATTATTTTATATTAATTTTATTTTCATTAGCTACTTTTTTAGTTACTTAAAATTTTATTAGTTTTATTTTATTATTTTATATTAATTTTATTTTCATTAGGTACTTTATTAGTTACTTAAAATTGTATTAGTTTTATTTTATTATTTTATATTAATTTTATTTTCATTAGCTACTTTTTTAGTTACTTAAAATTTTATTAGTTTTATTTTATTATTTTATATTAATTTTATTTTCATTAGCTACTTTTTTAGTTACTTAAAATTTTATTAGTTTTATTTTATTATTTTATATTAATTTTATTTTCATTAGGTACTTTATTAGTTACTTAAAATTGTATTAGTTTGATTTTATTATTTTTATTTTCATTAGCTACTTTATTAGTTACTTAAAATTGTATTAGTTTGATTTTATTATTTTTATTTTCATTAGCTACTTTTTTAGTTACTTAAAATTTTATTAGTTTGATTTTATTATTTTATATTAATTTTATTTTCATTAGCTACTTCATTAGTTACTTAAAATCTAATGATTTAAAAAAAAAAAAAAAAAAAGCTGTTTATTTTGCATTTCTTTTGATGTTTCTTTCAAAGCGACGCAGTACACCCGCCAGGCCTGTCGGGGGCGCTGTGAGTCGGCGGCACAGAAATGCACCAAACACTGGAAAGAAGACGGGAGTGTGAGAAAAAAAAAACCCAAAAGAGAGAGAGAGAGAGAGAGAGAGACACCGTCTCCCTTTATCAAACTGACCTGGGACCTGGCGCCGGTCGGGAGGCGGGGCGATGACATCATCGTGCGTCTCGTCCGCCCTCGACGTTTTAAAACTCTGGAACTGTTTTGAAACAACAGACTGGAGGTTCGTCAAACTGCAGGTGACGAAGTTCTGCTCTTCACCGGGGGAACAACGAGGCTCAGGTGTGTGAATGTGGAACGTACCATGTGGGGGGGGGGGGGGGGGGTCCACCTGAACAAAACTCTGCTGGTGGGAAAAGGAGAGAAATGACAGCAACCGAACAAGTTTCACCATTTCCTGCAGGATTTCTTACAAAATAAAGGTCCGATCCAAAACAGAGGAGGCGAAATGAGACTTAATAAAGACGTGTGAAGGCGTCAGTTTACTCAAATAATAGAAAAGATTGATAAAATGCCAATAAAGTGCGAAGAAAAATCCCATTAAAATAAAACTAAATAACCAAAAACAAAGAGATAAATCATCATATCTGGAGAATACCAAAATAAGACGTCTTCCAATTCACCGTTTGAAAAGAGGCATTTTGGGGAAATTTATTAGCTACTTAGAATGTTATTTTTATTTAGATTTATTTTATTTCTTATTTTCATTTTTTTTATAAATTTTATTTTCATTAGCTACTTTATTAATTACTTCAAATTTTATTAACTTTATTTTATTTTTTATTTTTATTTTCATTAGCTACTTTATTAATTACTTAACTTTATTAACTTAATTTTATTTTCATTAGCTACTATATTAGTTACTTCAAATTTTATTAACTTTATTTTAATTTTCACTAGCTACTTTGTTAGTTACTTAAAATTTTATTAACTTTATTTTATTTTATTTTCATTAGCTACTATATTAGTTACTTAAAATTTTATTAACTTTATTTTATTATTTATTTTTATTTTCATTAGCTACTTTATTAGTTACTTAAAATTGTATTAACTTTATTTTATTTTATTTTCATTAGCTACTATATTAGTTACTTAAAATTTTATTAACTTTATTTTATTTTTTATTTTTATTTTCATTAGCTACTTTGTTAGTTACTTAAAATTTTATTAACTTTATTTTATTTTATTTTCATTAGCTACTATATTAGTTACTTCAAATTTTATTAACTTTATTTTATTATTTATTTTTATTTTCATTAGCTACTTTGTTAGTTACTTAAAATTTTATTAACTTTATTTTATTTTATTTTCATTAGCTACTATATTAGTTACTTAAAATTTTATTAACTTTTTTAAAATTATTTTTTTAATATATTTTATTTCCGTTAGCTACATGAACGTGTGTCAAGTGACTGACGGCATATTTAAAAATTTCCTGGTATTGTTTATTAATGTTTGAAAATATACCTCAAACACATAGCAAATTAAAAAAAAAAAAATTAAATAAAAATACTTTTTTCCCTTAAACTCACATTAACTGTCATTTCCAATTCCAGTTTCCCCAAAACTCATGAATCTTCTAAAATACACTTAACGAAGCCTGTAATTGTTTACAAGTATTTAAATAAGAGTCTATTCACCGTTTACAAGAAGTACAATTGTCACCACTAGGGGGCGTCTAAATCTAAAAACGTATTGTGGTTTAATGAGTTGCTCCGTATATTTTCATTTTTGCAAATCGAAAACACAGAATCCATTCATGGACGCCAAGAACTTTACGTCTTTCTTTAACCAGAAGCAGAGCGACACAGAACTTTTATTGTTTTTTTGTTTTTTTTTCCGTCTTCCTTGCGATTGGCGGAACCGTCAGCTGCGTTCCCTCGTAACCACGCTCAATAACTTCCACTCAATACTTCCAGGAACAATCCCAGCGTGGGGGAAAAAGAAAAAAAAAAAAGAAAACAAAGAGAGGAGCATCTTTCTCTGTAAATAAATGTGATATTTATTTATTTATACATTTTTTTTTTTTTTTGCAAAGAATCTCATGCAGAAGTTACAGCTTTTTGTAAACAAAATCACCTGGAAATACGTTATAAATGTGCAGAATTCTTCTTTATCTTGGGAGTCAAACTCTGGAATGTACACGACGTGGAAGATTACCGTGTGTGTGTGTGTGTGTGTGTGTGTGTGTGTGTGGAACCGAGCCTGAGAATGATTGAATGTGAAGCAGCTCTTATTTAAGACATCTGTGAGATACGTTCAAAACTAAACTAAACTAGAACCGAGGATCTGGATCAAGCCCTGAACAATCCAGTCGCCCCGGCGGGAAAAGGAATGATTAGTTTCCTCCAGCTGGTTGTTTTTGTTAAACTTTAATATCCGCGGGTCCCGTAAAGCCCCCGTGTGCACGACGGGAAAGAGTTAAAAACAAAAAAAAAAGCAGCTTTGGAGGCGGCGAAACTATATTAAACTGTATTTATGATGCAGATTTAGCCCTTTGAAAACAATTAAAATAACAGTTTATTCTGTAATAATTCACATTTCTCACTGTGAGTCTCTCCTGCTGGAATCTGATGATATTCTAGATTATAGGCGGGATGATAATCCAGTATTGATGTTAACTTATATCACGTTACGTGAAGAAGAAATGGATTTAACCTGGAAATTGAGATTATATTGCTTTCATCTCTTTCATCTCCGTATACAGGTTTCTGTCGCAGGTCTCGAGTCTCATTCCGTTCTGCAGAAGTTCCACTTTCTTAAAGGTTCTCCAGCAGAACGACTCGTCTCCACATCTGGAACGACGCCCCAGAGGTGAAGAAACTCTGTCCTCCCTCTCTCTCTCTCTCTTTTAAAAACTGTGTCGCTCCAAGCAGCCAATCAGAAATCAAACCCTATATGATGTCATCGGGGGGGTTCAGCCAATCACAATCAAGGTAGGCTCCTCCCCCCACAATCAGGCAGCTCTGCTCTGGCACATGGCGCCACGAGAGGAAGTACTTCCTCCTCTTCCCAAACAAAGTGGGCGGAGCCAGTCCAGCCCACACAGACACAGCAGATTCTGAACGCGGCTGCTCGGATCCGATATTCTAATGGAGGGAAAATGAAGAAACGTAAAATGTGAGTCGACCTTCAGCCTGAATCTCGTCTTTCGTTCGTCTCGGCACACGGGGGCTTTGTTCTTTTCTTTTCTTTTTTGGTTTATTTCCTGCGCTTTACTTTCCAGTTCAACTCGCGACTCCGGGAAGAGACGACCGGAACTCTTCTTTTTGCATTTTTATTTTTCTCTCTTTACAATTTATTTTTTAGACCTTTCAACTATAACGTCTGGACAGAAAAATAGAAAAGACCAGTATTTAAAAATATAGATATACAATATCATGCTGCAGATCCCATTACATACACGTATTAGATTTGTGTGTTTGTTGGTTTTTTTTTGTTGTTTTTTTTTTTTTAGACAGGCACAGTAGTGTTACCCTGGATAGGAACGCTAGAAAATATAAAAAAAAGAAAAAAAAGAAAAGACCAAGAATGATG
>NC_137667.1:1715837-1718337 GCF_963422515.1 Blennius ocellaris | reverse complement strand
GTTACTGTCGTGGCGTTACTGCCGTAGCGTTACTATCGATGGCATTGCTGTAGTGACGGTACCATCGTAGCGTTACCATCGCAACGTTACCATCGCGGCGTTACCATCGCGGCGTTACCATCGCGACGTTACCATCGTGACGTTACCATTGTGACGTTACCATCGTGGCGTTACTATCGTAGTGTTACTATTGTTGTGTTACTGCCGTAGCGTTACTATCGTGGCATTGCTGTAGTGACGGTACCATCGTAGCGTTACCATCGCAACGTTACCATCGCGGCGTTACCATCGCGACGTTACCATCGCGACGTTACCATCGTGACGTTACCATCGTGACGTTACCATCGCGGCGTTACCATCGCGGCGTTACCATCGTGACGTTACCATCGTGGCGTTACTATCGTGGCGTTACTATTGTTGTGTTACTGCCGTAGCGTTACTATCGTGGCATTGCTGTAGTGACGGTACCATCGTAGCGTTACCATCGCAACGTTACCATCGCGGCGTTACCATCGTGACGTTACCATCGCAACGTTACCATCGCGACGTTACCATCGTGACGTTACCATCGTGACGTTACCATCGCGGCGTTACCATCGTGACGTTACCATCGTGACGTTACCATCGTGGCGTTACTATCGTAGCGTTACTATTGTTGTGTTACTGCCGTAGCGTTACTATCGTGGCATTGCCGTAGTGGCGTTACCATCGTGACGTTACCATCGTGGCGTTACTATTGTGACGTTACTATCGTGGCATTACCATCGTGGCGTTACTATCGTGGCATTGCTGTAGTGGCGTTACTATCGTACCGTTGCTATCAGAGCGTTGCTATTGTAGCGTTACCATCGTGGCGTTACTATCGTGGCATTACTATCATAGAATTACTATCGTAGCGTTTCTATCGTAGCATTTCTATCGTAGCGTTTCCATCGTAGCGTTTCCATCGTAGCGTTTCCATCGTAGCGTTTCCATCGTAGCGTTTCCATCGTAGGGTTACCATCATGGCGTTTCCATCGTAGCGTTTCGATCGTAGCGTTTCCATCGTAGCGTTTCCATCGTAGCGTTTCCATCGTAGGGATACATCATGGCGTTTCGATCGTAGCGTTTCTATCGTAGCGGTTTCTATCGTAGCGTTTCTATCGTAGCGTTCCTATCGTTAGGGTTACTATCGTAGGGTTACTATCGTAGGGTTACTATCGTAGGGTTACCATCGTAGGGTTACTGCCGTAGCCTGAACCTCCACTGATGTTTTCACAAACGCCGCGACGAAGGCTCTGGCTTTACCACGGGAACGTTAGCTTGTTGGGCGCCGCCGTCTCGCCCCGGGGGGACGGAGGACGGAGGACGGAGGACGGAGGACGGGGGACGGAGGACGGAGGACGGGGGGACGGAGGACTAGGTTAATTTGAGAGGATCAGGGTGAAGCCGACTTGACAGACGAGGAATTTAAATCCTCGTCTGCAGATTCACTCCAGCAATTACCGGGCCAGAGGCCAAGGGTTAGCGTTAGCGTTAGCGTTAGCGGTAAACAACAGTGACATCATGAAGTCTGTTGTTCCCGGGAGGTTTTTCTTTATCTGATGGGTTTTTTGTTAGAATTAGAAAAACTCACTCGCTCTGATCAGAGAGAGAAAGAAAGTCAGAAAGAAAGAAAGACAAAGAAAGAGAGAGAGAGAAAGAGAGAGAAAAAAGAGCGAGAGAGAAAGAAAGAGAAAAGGAGAGAGAGAGAGACAGAGAGAAAGACAGAAAGAATGAGAGAGAGAAAGAGAGTGAGAGAAAGAGAGAAAGAGACAAAAAAGACAGAAAGGAGAGAAAAAGAGAGCGAGAGAGAGAAAGAGAAAGAGAAAAAAGACAGAAAGAAAGAGAGAGCGAAAAAGAGAGCGAGAGAAAGACAGAAAGAAAGAGAGAGAGAAAAAGAGAGAGAGAAAGAGAAAGAGAAAAAGAGAGAGAGAGAGAGAAAGAGAAAGAGAAAAAGAGAGAGAGAGAGAGAGAGAGAGAAAAAGACAGAAAGAAAGAGAGAAAGAGAGAAAAAGACAGAAAAAAGAGAGAGAGAGAAAAAGAGAGAGAGAGAGAAAGAGAGAGAGAGAGAAAGAGAAAAAGAGAGAGAGCAAGAGAAAGAAAGAGAGAGAGAGAAAAAGAGAGAGAGAGAGAGAGAAAGACAGAAAAAGAGAGAGAAAGAGAGAAAAAGACAGAAAAAGAGAGAGAGAGAGAGAAAGACAGAAAGAAGAGAGAAAAAGACAGAAAAAAGAGAGAGAGAGAAAAAGAGAGAGAGAGAGAGAAAGAAAGAGAGAGAAAAAGAGAGAGAGAGAAAGAGAAAAAGAGAGAGAGAGCAAGAGAAAGAAAGAGAGAGAGAGAAAAAGAGAGAGAGAGAGAGAGATTTCAGTAATAAACAGTGAATGTAAAGTTTTACAGGATCATCAACGTGTTCAAACTTTCTCCGTCTCAACATAAAGACATTTTAATGAAACGCTCCAGAAAAGTCTAAAAACTCCCCCTC
>NC_137667.1:1645896-1715637 GCF_963422515.1 Blennius ocellaris | reverse complement strand
ACAACTTTTAAAAACAAAAAACCCTACTCCACATGCACACCACGGCTGCAGTGTTTTCCTCCAGTGTCACGACTCCCAGGCTAGATTCTCCTTGGGGCTTTTATTTTGATAGTCGCTGTAACAACAATCCCACTTCCGTCATCGGTCCATACGAATGTCCGCGGTCTCCCACGGTTACCGTTTATCAGCAAATCGTTCTCCGAGCATGTGAACGAGGCTTCATTACAAAAAAAAAAAACAGCCCCCACTAGTGGCCGAAGCAGGAAACTGCATCACTTCTTCACGTTTCTGTCGTCTAATGTTTGGCGCGTAAACGCAAAACTTCTCTCAATGAAAAACGAGGCGTTTTCCAGCGGTGCTTTGTGAACTCCAGCGGACGACTCAGCAAAAAAAAGATGGATTTCGACAAAATTAAGACGGTGAGAACTACACGCTCGTCATTTCACAGGCTTTGAGAAACTCTGAAGATTTTAATCTGAAAAGCTGGCTCTGGGCCGACTTCAGACGGTCACATTCTGGCGAAAAAGAGGCTTTACGGGTTAATTTAGCGGAACCATGAAACGCGGCGCCGGATCACCTGCGGGGGAACTAACGAGCCGCGCTCTCGTTCTCCTGCCGGTAGAAATCGATGGCGTCTCATCAGGGGGGGGGGGGGGGGCCGTTTCACTTTATGACCACCTGATCTGTTCCGGCGGAAGGAAGGAACGACGTCTCTTCATACCTGCGTCGGAGGACTTGTCCCCCCAGTCTCCAGACAGCGTCTTCATCTTGGTGGGAACCAACGGCTCGTACTCTGACTTTGGTCGTATGGAAGGCACCTCTCCATTGTGCCTGCAGGGGGAGGGGGGGGGGGGGGGGGGGGGGGATTTAATTTACCATCAAATATGACAGAAAATACAGCATGTTTGGGTTCAGGAAGTATTTCATCGTCCTCGACTTCTTCTGTGTGAATAAATAACATTTAGTCTCTCTGTTAATTCTACGTTCAGACTTAAAGTTGAAATGCAGTTCGGACGTTATAACGGCTCAACGTTTACGAATAAATCGCCCAAACAAAAAGTTTCCCATGCAAAGCGGATGAGAGGCCCGTGGTGGAGTAGACCAGCGCCTGTTGCCATGGAGACCGGGCCTTTTCAACCAAAAACTATCGAGCTTGAATCGGACGAGCCGTTCAGGGACGATTCGTCTTTATCCAAGGGTGGTCGCATTAAATAACGAGCGCGGTCGGGTCAAAGGTCATGACGAGGTTAAAAAGGTCGTTAATGACGATCAGTTTTAATCCGATTGATGTCAAACCAATGCCATTATGATCAGTTTGTACGTCCCTATCCTTTGATGTGTCACATGATGTGATGTCATCACCCCGGTTAGCGGTTGGGGGAGGGTCAAAGGTCATGATGAGGTCATAAAGGTAATTAATGACGTGATCAGTTTTAATCCGATTGATGTCAAACCAACGCCACTGTGATCAGTTTCAACTTTCCTATCCTTTGATGTGTCACATGATGTGATGATGTCATTACCTGGTCAGCGGTTGGGGGAGGAGGGTCAAAGGTCATGACGAGGTCAAAAAGGCCGTTAGTGACGATCAGTTTTAGTCCGATTGATGTCAAACCAACGCCATTATGATCAGTTTCAACTTTCCTATCCTTTGACGTGTCACATGATGTGATGATGTCATTACCTGGTCAGCGGTTGGGGGAGGGGGGGGGTCAAAGGTCATGATGAGGTCATAAAGGTCGTTAATGACGATCAGTTTTAATCCGATAGATGTCAAACCAATGCCATTATGATCAGTTTGTACGTCCCTATCCTTTGACGTGTCACATGATGTGATGATGTCATCACCCTGGTCAGCGGTTGGGGGAGGGGTCAAAGGTCAGGGAAATCGTAAAATGCGTGTATACGAGTGTCAAACAGCGAAAACGTGAAGTAATTCAAAACGACCACGACGGACGACGGGAGGAGTGGCATCGGTGTTGGCGAAGGTCCGACACGTCTCCATGGAAACCGGGGGAGGGGGGGGGGGGGGGGAGGTGCAGGTAGTTTAATAGTTGAGAATCACCCAGCACGTGTGTGTTTCCATTACACAGAAACCCACGAAAACCACATCTCTTTCATCTTTTCTGCCGTTGCCGTGGAAACGGCCGTCACTTTCACAACGTTCCCGAAACTACCAGGCGAAGCCGTCGCCGTGGGAACAGAGGGGGGGGTGGGAGGTTCTCACTTGAGGCTCGGCGAGGGAGCGTGAGGCTTGTCGGGTCTCTTGGGCGGGACGCCGCCCGGCCGGCCTTTGCCCGGAGGGGGGAGGGGCTTCTTGGGCGGCACCACGGGCGCCGCGGGTTTGGAAGGCTTGGGTTCTGGTGTTGGCTTGTCTACGGAAACGACAGAGCGAGAGGGGGGGGGGGGGGGGGGTAAACGAGAGGAGACAGACAGAATTGGTGACTCAGTCTGAAAGATACAGAAACTAATTTCACAGTTAATTAAAATCACAGAAAGAAAATCCTATTCAGCTTCGTTATCCGGCAAAGATTAAACTAACAGGAGAAAATTAAGTTCTGCTCATTGAATAGATTGCTAAATGACGCTTTTACATTTATTTATTTTTTGACTCACAGCTGAAAAACAACAAACAATTTACTAATTAATAGCATTTCTTTTAGGCCTAGAAATCACCCATAATCTTATTTCCTTTTTTTTTGTTTGTTTTTACGAAGTTCATTGTCAAGAAATAATCAGTCTTTGGGGAAGTCTATTTGGAATTTGACACCAGCATCATTTTTCAGTGGGAATTGTTTGGTTTTGCAAAAATATTGACATTTTAAATACACAAACAAAAAAAACCTTTAAAATGGACATTTAAAGATTATTATTATTGGATGTATCGATACCCGGGTATCGGCCCGATACTTGGCATGAGTACTACCGATACCACTTCACTACTTTTGTTAAATGTTACTTCTATGACAAAGTATAATTGAAATGTTATCTTACAGTAAATGTGGCGGCGCCATAAAACAACACATTCTGAACGTCAGTATGGCAAAACGTACCAATATTGTTCAAATAACTTCTGTGGATGTAAAAACAAAATGTGTATTGGCCCAAGTACCCGGTGTCGGCGAGTATTCAAGTACATTACTCACTCTGGAAAAAAGTGGTATTGGTGCGTCCGTCACTATTATGGCTCTTATTTTATCACTCCGGCTCATTTTTAAAATGTAATTTCAGCTGCATGTGCTAAAAACTGAAGTAAAAATGTGTTTCACACCAGTGTTTTTCAACCACACTGGTGTTTCCTCCAGATCTCGTCAGGTGTGTCGTGGGAAATTATCCAATTTCACATTTTTTTCTAAAAAAACCTTTGCTCTCACAGTGTGTTGCAGAGTAATCATGTATAAATACTCTTCACCACTAGAGGGCAGCACAGAACTTTGCCGGTGAAAATGTAAAGTGACAGACGTCAGTGTGTGGTTCATCTCCACCTCCTGCTACCATCTTGTATCAAAGTACTGTGTCAGTGACAGTGATGGAGAAGTTTTTGAAAACCAGGATCTCAGCTCTTCATCCATCAGGTCCAGGTTTCACACTGACGGAGTCACTATTAAAAAAAGTCCTTGCTTTCTGGATTTACTGGATTCCTGTTGATAAACTTTGATGAGAAAGACTTTATATTGTTAATAGAGGCTACAGAGTTTAACATTTTAACATTTCCGGGTGGTGGTGTGACTCCAGATCTCAAAAAGGTTGAAAAACACTGGTCTAACGTTCTTCATGAGCACGTTTTAAAAAGCACGCGGCTCGTTTCATAGCCTAGTAATAACCAGAGAAAAGTTTTCCAAATTCTCTTTGATCCCTTTGATCAATAAAGTCTTTTTTTTTCATATTTTCAGGTGGTGGTGTGCCTCCAGATTTTTCCAAAGACAAAAGTGTGAAAAACAGTTTCACACAACAGGTTTAAATGGAAAAAAAATAATCTAATCAACAATTTTTAATCTCTTCCATCGATTCATGTTGTTAATCTTTGTTAATTTAGAAAAAAAAAACAACAACAAAAAATGCCCCCATTTATCATCAACACACAACAACCCCTGAAACTACGATCGTCTTTCCGTCGTCGGTTCAAATCCTGGGCTGACGGAGGAAAGGAAGAAACACTGAAGGCCTCAGAAGTCGCCGGGCGGATCGGGAGGATTCGCCGTCCGGAGGGAAGAACGACATTTAAAAAAGAGGAGATCGGCGAAGCGTCCGCAGGCCTGAACACATTTCCTTCATCAGTGTTCATCCTTTCTTTTTAACTTTCTTCTCCCTGGATGTGAATCGCCGCCGCCGCGGCTGAACGAGTCCTGAGGGATCGAGGCTGTGGAGGAAGGATTTATCTTCCTTTCCTCCGGGGAGCAGGAGGAGGAGGAGGAGGAGGAGGAGGAGGAGGAGGAGGAAGAGGAGGCAGAAGGAAGGAAGAGATAATGAAGGAAGAGAGTAGAAACACGACTGACCGAGGAGGGAGGGAGGAAGGAGACTGAGGAAAGAAAGAAAGAAGGAAGGAAGGAAGGAAGGAAGGAGAGAAAGGAAGAGAGAAGGAAAGAAGGATGGAAGGAAGGAAAGAAGGAAGGAAAGAAAGAAGGAAGGAAAGAGAGAAGGAAAGAAAGAAGGACAGAAGGATGGAAAGAAGGAAGGAAAGAAGGAAAAGAGAGAAGGAAAGAAAGAAGGAAAAGAGAGAAGGAAAGAAAGAAAGAAAGAATGAAGGAAAGAAGGAAAGAAAGAATGAAGGAAAGAAAGAAAGAAAGAAGGAAGGAAAGACAGAAGGAAGGAAAGACAGAAAGAAGGAAAGAAAGAATGAAGGAAAGAAAGAAAGAATGAAGGAAAGAAAGAAAGAAGGAAAGAAAAAGAAAGAAGGAAAGAATGAAGGAAAGAAAGAAAGAAGGAAAGAAGGAAAGAAAGAAAGAAGGAAAGAAAGAAAGAAAGAAAGAATGAAGGAAAGAAAGAAAGAAAGAAAGAATGAAGGAAAGAAAGAAAGAAGGAAAGAAGGAAAGAAAGAAAGAAGGAAAGAAAGAAAGAAAGAAAGAATGAAGGAAAGAAAGAAAGAAAGAAAGAATGAAGGAAAGAAAGAAAGAAGGAAAGAATGAAGGAAAGAAAGAAAGAATGAAGGAAAGAAAGAAAGAAGGAAGGAAAGAAGGAAAGAATGAAAGAAGGAAGGAAAGAATGAAAGAAGGAAAGAAAGAAGGGGGGAGCGCCAGATCTGGCACCGCAGGTCACACGTAGGTCCAAGTGGTCGTTTGATATGAGTCGACGGAATCTAGACCACATGAGGAGGAAAGGAGGAGGAGGAGGAGGAGGAGGAGGAGGAGGAGGAGGAGGAGGAGGAGGAAACGAGCGCAGATTTTAACATTTTGGAAAAAAAAAGAAAAAAGAAAAGAAGAGTGGGGTTTGGGCCACGTGTGAGTGGAAAAAAGCACAAATCAGACTTGTGCTGCTTTTCCCTGCAGCAGGTCTTACAGGTGCTACGACCTTTGCTTGAAAGCCACATCAACGTTTTCACAAACAAGCATCCTGTGAACGAGTGATTCCAGACTGGAGGAGGAGGGAAGGAGGAGGAGGAGGAGGAGGAGGAGGAGGAGGAGGAGGAGGAGGAGGAGGAGGAGGAAGGTGTGGCGGTCGGTCCTACTGTACCTCGGTCCTCCGCCTTGAAATGAGGCTTCCGGTCGGCGCTGGGCACCTCCGGCTTCAGAGCTGGGAAACGAAACATGGTCCAACGTGGGAGTTTGTCTGATTCAAGGCTTCATGGACACACTCTAACACACACACTTTAACACACACACTCTAACACACACACACTTTAACACACACACCACTGAGCGCCACCAGATGTGCAGGGGAAGAAGAATCTCAGCACTTGTGGTCAATTTTCAAAACGTCCGTGCAAGAAAACGTCAAACATCAAAAGGCGGGCGTTGTGCCGACACCCTCTCACTGAACACTTTGCAAAAAAAACCCACCGGCAGGATATGAAAGCGAATCGCGGCGCTTCCTGCGCAGACGGGAAACCAGTGATGCAAGCGCTGCAGCCTGCAAAGTGTGGCGGTCGGTGGCGGCGGCGGCGGTGACGGAACACCGAACGGCGAGATGTGCAAACAGGAAGCGTCTTTTTGAGCCTGATGTACGTCACTTTCACTGCATTTCCCACAAGGACGTTCTGCGAAACGACTATCGGGAATCTAATTCCTGGATTGAAACGAGTACGACAAACATCAAAGGTCGTATAATGACCCGGACTACGACAAGAGGATTCCGTGAAACCACACGTACTCACGCAAATGAAAATTCCACCTCCAAAACACTCTGGCTGTCGCTTCTAAGGACATTTTTCATGCTAACTGGCTGAAGGGTAAAATGTTAAAATACGGAAATCTGCGAGAAAATACCCGATAAACGGCGCTATTTCCTCTGCTGGGCGGAGCTTCTGACAATAACAGAGTGACATCACGAGTTGTGCACACGCCCAAGTTGTGTTTACATTATGGAGGATCAGAGTTTTGACCACGAAGAGGCTGAATTTAACCAGATTTCATCATCATGGTCATTTCAAACCCAGTGATTGATGAAGAAGACACAGAAGGTGGTTCTGCCATCGGTGACCCCGTCTGGAACATGTTTGAGGAAGCAGAAGACGCTTCGTCCTCCATTCGTCCTCGTCTCCTCGCCTCAGCAGCCGCCAGTTTTCACCTTTGAGGCTTTGAGGCTCCTGACTTTTGGCAGAACGACCGACTTCCTGGATCCAACACGTCCAAGAGCTTTCCTGACTGGAATCACCGAAGATGAGTCCAGGTATTACTTGATCGTCTACTAGCCGCTAGCGGCTATCAATAGCCACTAGCTGCTCCCGCTAGCCGCTAGCCACCCAAGCTAGCGGCTCCCGCCGCCCGTGCTCCTTTTCTCCTCTCTCGGTCTCTTCCAGGCTCAATCTTTCATCAAGGCTCATAAAACGCCGACTATAACTTCAAAACACTGTAAAAACTTGGATATTTAAGAGGAAACAAGCCGATATAAACACAACAGATGGAGATCATGCACAACTCGTGACGTCACACATAGGCTCCGCCCACAATGGCCCACGAAGAAGAAGGATTCCTCCGACTTCCTCGGCTGGAGATTCAAAATTCAAATAACTTTGTTATGCGACAACAGTGGTGGGGCGGAGTCGGAGGAACCTTAGAAGTAGAACCCCAACTATCGTTTTTTGCAAAGTAGTGAGTTCCATTTCACTAGGCCCTTAAGTTGGCCCGTTGTCACGGTGGCTGTCAAAATAAAAGTCTTGGGAGAACGCCGGCTCACGTGACCACAGTGCCGCTACCTCGCTCACACGGGGCACCGTTTTTAGACGCCGGGAAACTTTTGAGATAAACGCTGAACACAAGGTTTTTGGACCAACGTGTTGAAAAGCTCACAAGACATGAATCTTAGACGAGTTCGTCATGAAAAACTTCACGTGTACTTCTGCATCTTCTCACAGAGAAACGAGGCCACGTTGGAATTTACACAAAAAAAAAAAGAAGAAAGTGTTTATTCCCAGCACCTTCACGATGCCCTCCGACCTCTCGGCGTTGAGGTTGCTGGTTACCGCCACGACCATTTATTTATTTAATTTAACTCACTTCATTAGTAGCAGAAGCAACTCGGACTGAGGAATGTCGGCCATTTTTAAAGCTCGGCGAGCGACGATGGACGTCGGGCCGCACGTTCTGACAGACGTGGATTGTTCCGCGGATCATCAAGAGTGCCCTGGTTACCGAGACGCGGCGTGGAAAAGACGTGAACCGATTCGGGGGTGGGGGTGGGGGTTGGGGAGGGAGGGGCTACCGACTTTCATTTGCAGACGAAGTGACGACAAAACCACAGCTGCCTTCATGGAGTCGATGTGATTTGGTTGATCAGAGGCCGTCTGAGATCCTCGACGTGACGCCGAAAAGATTTATGCTACAGAAATGGCTGGTTTTTTTTATCCTTCTTTTTTTTAAATCTACTAGTTTGTCTTTAAAGCTCCTCTGCAGCGCGGCCGTGAAATAATCCACACCCGGTGGGAATAAAAAGGAAGCGTCGCCGCTTCAAACATGCCGCCTGGAAACCTTAATGTCCAAATCCAACATGAACTGAAAAAAGGAGGAAATTAAAACGCCGACCTACAGATTGAAGCTTTGCACGACTTTATCCGCAGTGCAAAAAAAAACCCTCCATCGCTTAAATGTCAACCTTCTTAACCTTTAGTGCTGCACTTTATTTCAGTCCTAATCCAGAACTTACACTCAAATCTGAAGAAGAACTGGAACCGCAGTCGTGACCTTAATCCAAATATTGATTTTTTTTTTTTCTTTTTCTTTTATTTTGATATCAATCTGATCGGCTTGAGATCAAATATTCAGATTTTCCTGCCCGTTTAATCCCGCGTGTATTCCGAGAAAACGAACCGACCTTCAGTCGTCTGTAATCGCCGGTCATCAGACTTCCTGACTCGTGGAGGAAAAAACCCTTTTAAATCATTCAGGGAATCTAAGACCCCGTGTTTACAACAACATTACAAGGCGGGGGAAAAATACAGTTAAAAAAATGCATCTAAAACTGAAGAAATGCTGAAAAAAGGATGCAGTTTTCCCCCGTTGTGCCACAAGTGGGTGCTGTTTGTTTGTTTTCTTTTTGTAATGAAAGCACCGCAGAGAGCAACAAGCAGTAAACATCAACAACACAAGACATTCCTGTGAAAACATCTAATTAAAACCAATAAAACAGAAGCGAGCAGGAGATTTCACGTAAGCAGCATTTAGAAGTAAAAAACGGTAATAGAAACGCTATTGTAAAATGGGTAAGAGCCGAAGTTTGACCTGGTAAACATTGTCCTCACCTGTGCTTTTTGACGGTGGAGGAGGTTTCCTGGGTTTCTGTGAGGAAGACAAAGACAAAGAGGGTGAAAATGGGTGGCAGAGTAACAGACGAGTACAAGAAGCGCCGGTCCTCTGAAAATATCAGCAATTCTTTCAATAACGGCTCGAAAAGGTTGAGAAATTATGAGAATTTCTCTTTATTTCTTCAGGTTCAACCAGTCAGCAAAATTCCCTTTT
Source organism: Blennius ocellaris (assembly GCF_963422515.1). Lineage (NCBI taxonomy): Eukaryota > Metazoa > Chordata > Actinopteri > Blenniiformes > Blenniidae > Blennius > Blennius ocellaris. The sequence continues at coordinate 1,706,527 of NC_137667.1, read as the reverse complement.
GAGTCTTTAGCTTCAGTAGCAGTTGTGTCGTCTCCTGTACCGTCAAAACACGTGAATAGTGAAAGTAAAACGTGGAGGAAGTGGCGTCGTCGTCGGCGTAGAGTAGTACCGATGGTGTGATTTGGCCGTTGTGGAATCCTTCCACGCCACCGGCTCCGTCGCTCGCTGGAACCCCGGAGGCCGGGACCAAATAATCAGCCCTGATGGGGCAACGGTTGTTGTTGTTTTTTTTAAAAAAAACAAACAAGCCATCTGCAATCCAATCATGTTGCGTAACCCCCAGAGCGGCTCGCCGCCACACCTTCCTCATGATTAGAATCCTCACCCCTCCACAGGAAGTCTGTTTTTTTTTTTTTTTATATGTTCACACCTTGTGGAAACAATCCCAATTAGTTATCAGATGTAGAACAAACCGAGACGAGCTTCGTCTCTCCTGACGATTGAATTGTGATTAAGGTCGTCGGATGAAATTAAACGCCGGCGAGCCGCGGCGAATCGCACGGTGAAGCAAGAAAACGATTCCACGCCGACGACGTTCGGCGACAAATATTGATTAATAGAAGTTTTGAGTTCACTGGTGTACGTCACAGGGTTTAATTGTTTTTTTTTGTTGTTGATCCTACTTCTTCCTCTCTGTATATTTCCAAAGTCTTTTGTTTGTATTTACATTTGAGCAGGTTGATGTTTGGACGTCGTTTCAACACCAGTTTGTTCCACAATTGTTCACCTTTAACTGTCGGGATAAAACTTTTCAGGGTTCTACTGTTTCTGAGTCCTAAAGTTTAATTCATCTCGTATTTCATAACAACCAGTACGACCTGGGAACCTTCTCTGTATTTGTCTTGGTGACAATCTGTAACTTGCTTTATAGAACATCTGTACTGCTTTGAACTCAATGATGTCACAAAGCTTCATGATCTTTGATTTAAAAAATAATGAGTTTGTGTGGTCCAGAAATCCAACTTTATGAATATAAAGTTGGGTTAGTGTATAAATATAATATAATAAAGAAAGAAATCTTCAAATACAGATCAGGAGAAATGTAAACATTTCAGATCCAGTCGTTGTTGTTGACATACGTCTCTAATACGCTGCAAAAAAACAAAAAACCCTGAAAAAAAATTAATCTTTACACTCCATGCATTACATTTCCAGCATTTAAAATCGGCGTAACGTAGCGGTGTTTGTTAGCATTCCAGAGGAAAGATCGATTCACACTGCAAAAACCAGCGACCATCAGGTTCACAAGGCACCTTTTATTTACTTTTTTTTTTTTAAGTCAGATTTTATGCGGGAGATTTGGTGAAATGTTGATCTTTTCGCTTGAGTTTCTTTGATTTCCCAGAAAGCCCTTTGTTGCTTAGCAACACGTCAACAAAGATTGACGCCGTCTTGGTTTCTTGTATTGGTTCATCCTCCGTGCAGAAAAGTATGTTTTAAAGACTTCTTTGTAAAATTTCTTCTTTAAAGGGGGTCATATTATCTAAAATCCACTTTCTACTGGTTTTTGCCCAACAATAATAATCGTCCCCATACCTGGAACGACTAAATTAAAGTCTCACTTTTTAATTAAACTTTGTGTTTTCCACATTTTGTTAAATTAGTTTTTTTTAAATTACTGTCGATACAAGTCGCACCATCGCTCATTTTCTCATTTCAATTTGTCCTTTTGAAAATAAGCAAATAATATTTCCAGGCTCTGCTCGTTCCTTCTCATCAAGATGTTCACTCAGGAATTAAAAGAACATAAAGCACTAAAGGAGCAAAGAGCGTGCAGAAAGCCAGACCCCCCCCGCTGGGCTCCCTGGCTGTGAAGACATGTGACCCCCCCACCCCCTCCTATAAATCTATAATCAGGACTTGCCTCCTCCGTGTCGGGCCGCGGCGATGCCTTCACTGACCCTCGGGATGCGGGCGCCTGAAACACAGAGGAGAGCGTCAGCAGGCCTATTGTGATGACAAACTCCGTCACTTGTGACCCGACGTCGCCCGTCAGGAGGCGAGTCGTTGAAAAGAGAAAGAAGAAAGGGGGGAAAAAAAAGACTTTATTGATCAAAGGGGATCAAAGAGGATTTGGAAAACTTTTATTATTACTACTGGGCTATGAGGAACGTTAGACCAGTGTTTTTCAACCTTTTTGAGCCAAGACACACTTTTATCTTTGGAGAAATCTGGAGTCACACCTCCACCTGAAAATGTTAAAATGTTCAACTCTGCAGCCTCTATTAACAATATAAAGTCTTTCTCATCAAAGTTTTATCAACAGGAATCAAGTAAATCCAGAAACAAAGGACTTTTTTTTAACCCTCTGGGGCCTGAAGCATTTTGTGCCGTTTTTCACTACAATTGATTTTCTTCCCTTATATCTCAGATATAAAATCCTTAAACTTTGCCTTTTTTGGTGTCATTTTGTTCAGGACAACCTCATAAATGCATTTCTGAAGTATTTTCATCACTTTGGTATACTGTATTAAAACAGTGGATCTAAAAACACCATAAAATTACAAATTCGGGTGGTAAAAACAGATTTATTGACTATAAAAGTCACAGACATGGTTAACGAATCATTTTGTTTACTTGTAAAGTAAATCTAAACTACAATTAACTCAAATTTATCAAAACAGGACTGAACAAACGGTTATATACAGATGTTTACAGTGAAATAGAAGCACTGCCTCAGGCGATTTTTGCAAAACTATTTATAAAAGGTCACACATATTTTTCCTCATATCTCCACTGTCACTTTACATTTCACCGGCAAAGTTCTGTGCTGCCCTCTAGTGGTGAAGAGTATTTATACATGATTACTCTGCAACACACTGTGAGAGCAAAGGTTTTTTAGGAAATAATGTGAAATTGTATAATTTCCCACGGCTCACCTGACGATCTGGAGGAAACACCAGTGTGGTTGAAAAACACTGCATTAGATCAGTGCCTGGGAAATTATCCAATTTCACATTTTTTTCTAAAAAAAACCTTTGCTCTCACAGTGTGTTGCAGAGTAATCCTGTATAAATACTCTTCACCACTAGAGGGCAGCACAGAACTTTGCCGGTGAAATGTAAAGTGACAGACGTCAGTGTGGTTCATCTCCACCTCCTGCTACCATCTTGTATCAAAGTACTGTGTCAGTGACAGTGATGGAGAAGTTTTTGAAAACCAGGATCTCAGCTCTTCATCCATCAGGTCCAGGTTTCACACTGAGGGAGGCACTATTAAAAAAAGTCCTTGCTTTCTGGATTTACTGGATTCCTGTTGATAAAACTTTGATGAGAAAGACTTTATATTGTTAATAGAGGCTACACAGTTTAACATTTTAACATTTTCAGGTGGAGGTGTGCCTCCACAGTTTTCCAAAGACAAAAGTGTGTCTTGGCTCAAAAAGGTTGAAAAACACTGGATTAGAGGATTCTGGTAATTGGTAATTCTCGGTTCTCACTCCGTCGACCACAGAATCGTTGTGCCTCGTCTCACCTCCTTCTCTGGTTCCGGCACCGGCGTGACAAAGTTGTCGGGGAAGACGCCCTCCTCGCCCCCGCCCTCCCCTCGCCACCAGCCGGGGTCCCCCGTGTCCTGGAAGGCAGCGCAGAGGGGAAACAACATTTTTTTTTTTTTATAAAATCTCTTCACACCCGCTGCTTTGAGTCGTCCTCTGCAGATTCACAACAATACATGCAAACCAAGTCAGCAAGACGCAATTCCCCCCAGTCGCCACTCGATGGCGGCAGAGGACCAGAATAGACGGCTGCGTTGTTTCTAACTGCAGGGGTGAGTCAGATCACATCAGAGGCGGGTTTTCTATCCCGAGTCACCTGTAATGGTTTACCCGTGACAACAATCCCTCAGTAGACAAAAGGAAATGGAAGGTTGGAACCTGGAGAGGCTGCTGCTGTACAGAAACGCTGCCTTGCTGATTAACCAGTGACTCATTTTAGCGACTCAAAACACTCTGGCTGTTTGTTTTGGCACCCGGAGCGCCATTCCCTGGCTGTGACCCACACAGATTCTAAGTTTTTTGTATATTAAGTCGATGCTTTTTAACGTCCTGCCAAAAGGAAAACTAAAATTACTGGATTTATTCATATTTTATGGCAGTAAGATTGTAAAAAAAAAATCTAATATTATATTCCCGATTTCTTCTGTTGACAGGACTGAGAAACTCAAACGTTCCAGTGATTCTCGCCTCCGATTGAAGGGTCACGCCGGTTATTTGTTGCTAGAAATCTCTATGTCTCTGCTTTCTTGTAGTTTTTGAAATCTTTACACAAGTGGAACAGTCCAGGAAGTCAGGACGAAAAGTCAAGAGGGAACCAGACGAGGCCTCGCCGAGTCGTTATGGGAGCAGAGAAGAGTCGGTAGAGGGGAGGTGAAGACTTGGAAAAGAGTTTGAAGAGTCACCCGAGACGCGGAGTTCGTCCGCGAGGCGAACCGACACCGGCGAGTGCGAACACGCTCCGGAGTTTAAAACGCCTCGGAGGTTTGTGTGCGGACGCCTCGACGAGCGTGGAGGGAGGGCGAGGAAGACGGGAGGTGACGTGAAAAGAGAAAGATACGTCTTCTTCCTGTTCGCAAGACGGCGAAAACACCGAAGAACGGAAAGATCGAATCCCTGCAGGCGATCCTGGAGGGCGACCGGAAAATTCCATTGAGACGGACAACATTTTAAGTGAAAACTGAAAAACAGTGTAGTTCCCATGTTGGGCCACTAGAGGCTGCTGTTGGTTTTTGTAACGGTACGTTCTAAACATTAAGACCGACGAGCACACGGGACATTCGTATGTCCACGTTTATGACTATAAAACTACCGAGTCCCATGAGAATCCAGACGGGTAGTCGTGACACTCTCGAGGCGGCCATTGTTGTTCTCCTCCCTCTACTGAGCATGTGCAGAACAACTGTTCACTACAGCCGTGGAGCCCGATTCAATTCCAAACCCACACTCGGCGTGTTCGTGTGGAACGTTGTAGAATGTTGATGAACGTCCGTTCAGATTTCTGTTCATACGTCCGTCACCTTGTCACATAAAAACGGCGGTACTTCTACATGTCGCGATGCGATGACTTCCCCGTCCTCTGGTGGCCGCGGCAGACCACGTGAGATCAATTAGATCTAGGACCCGACCACACCAGGAACCTGGTTCCCCTGAACCAGGAACCTAGTTCACCTGAACCAGATGTTTCTGGCCTGTCGACCACATGAGGCGGTTTAAGAAGCGTGAAAACAGGTTTTTTTTTTTAACAGGTCCTAGAGTGGGGAGATTGTAAAACCCTGGCTCGTCGGCAAAGACGATCATCTGTGGTAAAAAGATGAGGTAATACAGCAGGGCCATAGACCTATAGAACTAGAAGCTACTGACGCTAGCAGCAGGAGGAGCAGGGCCATAGACCTATAGAACTAGAAGCTACTGACGTTAGCAGCAGGAGGAGCAGGGCCATAGACCTATAGAACTAGAAGCTACTGACTCCAGCAGCAGGAGGAGCAGGGCCATAGACCTATAGAACTAGAAGCTACTGACACCAGCAGCAGGAGGAGCAGGGCCATAGACCTATAGAACTAGAAGCTACTGACGTTAGCAGCAGGAGGAGCGGGGCCATAGACCTATAGAACTAGAAGCTATGACGCTAGCAGCAGGAGGAGCAGGGCCATAGACCTATAGAACTAGAAGCTACTGACGCTAGCAGCAGGAGGAGCAGGGCCATAGACCTATAGTACTAGAAGCTACTGACGCTAGCAGCAGGAGGAGCGGGGCCATAGACCTATAGAACTAGTGCTACTGACGCTAGCAGCAGGAGGATCGGGGCCATAGACCTATAGAACTAGAAGCTAAAGACGCTAGCAGCAGGAGGATCGGGGCCATAGACCTATAGAACTAGAAGCTATGACGCTAGCAGCAGGAGGATCGGGGCCATAGACCTATAGAACTAGAAGCTAAAGACGCTAGCAGCAGGAGGATCGGAGCCATAGACCTATAGAACTAGAAGCTACTGACGCTAGCAGCAGAAGGAGCAGGGCCATAGACCTATAGAACTAGATGCTACTGATGCCAGCAGCAGGAGGAGCTGGGCCATAGACCTATAGAACTAGAAGCTACTGACGCTAGCAGCAGGAAGAGCAGGGCCATAGACCTATAGAACTAGATGCTACTGACGCCAGCAGCAGGAGGAGCTGGGCCATAGACCTATAGAACTAGAAGCTATGACGCTAGCAGCAGGAGGAGCAGGGCCATAGACCTATAGAACAAGAAGCTACTGACTCCAGCAGCAGGAGGAGCTGGGCCATAGACCTATAGAACTAGAAGCTATGACGCTAGCAGCAGGAGGAGCAGGGCCATAGACCTATAGAACTAGAAGCCGCTGACGCTAGCAGCAGGAGGAGCAGGGCCATAGACCTATACAACTAGAAGCTACTGACTCCAGCAGCAGGAGGAGCCGGGCCATAGACCTATAGAACTAGAAGCTACTGACGCTAGCAGCAGGAGGAGCGGGGCCATAGACCTATAGAAGTAGAAGCTACTGACGCTAGCAGCAGCAGGAGCGGGGCCATAGACCTATAGAAGGAGAAGCTACTGACGCTAGCAGTAGGAGTAGATGGGCCATAGACCTACAGAACTAGAATCAACAGGGATCTACTTCTAAATTTCTATGTGCTCCATGTCTTCTGCATTTTTGGTGTGTTTGGTGAGTCACAGCGCCCCTAAAGGCCTGGCATGTGTACTACAGCCCTGAAGCCTCGAGTTCTGGATTTTGTTTTTTGAGAAGGCCAGGGAGAAAAAAGATTGTTTCTGTTCGTGGTGTGGATGAACCCTTAAAGCTCTCCACTGAGTGACCGAACACACCACAAGTGCTTTCAGTAAGAAGCCAAACCGGATTTTAGCTCCACGTTAAAAATAGATTCAATAATCTATTAGTTTATTCGTATTCTGCTCCAGAAATCCGACCGACTCAGCAAGTCGTCACAAGAAGTCTTGGCAGGTGAGCGTTGGGAACCTGCCACCGGCAAATCCAACAGGCTCGTCGACTTCACATTATCCTCACACAGAGTCAAGCCCCATTTTTTTTTTTTGGTTGTCGTTTGTTCCGTCTCATCGTCGCCACGGCGATATCGCACATGGAAGCTTACCTTGCTCAGTACACGGATGACATCGTCCACTTTCAGGCTCAGCTCGTCGGCGTGCGAAGCCTCAAACGCAAACGTGACCTTACAGTACTCTTTTGCTGAGGGAACCAAAACAGTGGCATCTATCACAAAGGTTTCCGAGCACAAACACACACACACTGCGTACACACACACACACACACACACACACCAAGTTACTGTTAATCTGCAAGTGACATCCAAAAACCTGAAGCCCACTCTCACTCCACTGGACAAACTGAACCCCTTTGGGAATTTAAATCGCCCATAAAATGTGATCAGATCTTCACGTAAGTCACGTTTGACGGAAAGAAAGAAAAACTTGAAAGGAGCACGAGCAGATTGTTTAAAGGGATCAAAGACGAGCTTCCTCGACTCCGTGTCGGAACTCTGAATTGATTCCTGAGGTTCCAGCAGGTTCAGAGCTGGACGGGGACGGATGAGGCAGAGCAGCCCAAAGTCATGATGCTGCCCCCGCCTTACTTCTCCCAAGACGCTTTACCCCCCCCCCCCCCTGAAACAAACCTTACCCCGAGAGCATAAAGTTATCTAAACAACGTCAGAAACACAAACTTTACGGTATGACTGATTAGTTTACATACGATCTAGAAAAGATCTGATGAATAATCTAGTGCCTGGTTTTCCTTGCGAAAGGGGCTGCATATTTTGTTTTCTTTATTTTTTAAATGAAGTTTCCACCTTCACTTTACTCGTATCGTAGATTTTAACTTCCGTATCGTCACATACGACTAACATCCGAACCGAGCTGCAGGGGGACGAACGCGACGACAACACTACGCTTCGCTGAACCGTTTTAGTATTAGAAGACGGTTTGTGACCGAGCGGCCATTTTGGATTCCACCAACAGTTCCAGACTTACGTGAAGATCTGCTACAATTCAACACATGAACACAAGTCCAAAGAGCGACTCTCTATCTGGGGGGGGGTTCCAGCTCATCCCCGACGTTCCACTGGGGAACCCGGGGTTTCCATAGTCACACTCCGGTGTCCTACCTTTGGATTTGCTGTCCACATCCGCTCTCTGCGAGTCTGTGATGTTGGGATGGGCGGGCTTTGCGGCAGATGGTAATGATGGGATTGGCTAAAATGGAGCAAACCATACAAATGGGAATGCTTTACTGGACATGGGTGGTGGGGGGGGAGGGGGAGGGGGGGGGACAACGTGATTCGTGTCTGGTAAAGGAATCGGCTTCGTGTCCGAACGACGCGGAGACGTCTGGGTTTTTTTTTTTACAACCGTGGGCGTCCTGATGGGCGGTTAATCATGAGGTCAGAGCGGCGAGAAAAGTTTGATCCTCCAACCGCAGGAGAGACGTCAAACTTTTCTACAACGGGCAGAGGAAGGAAGTCGGAGGCCCAGAGAAGCGCTGAGTGGATCGTTATGGGCTTTTGTGGGGCGGCTGGGGGGGGTTTGAGGCTTAAAGTCCCAGTGAAATGAAGATTCCACCTCCAAAACTCTCTGGTGTCGCTTCTAGGGACATTTTTCATGCTAACTGGCTGAAGGGTAAAATGTTAAAACACGGCAATCTGTGAGAAAATAGCCGATAAACTGCGCTATTTCCTCTGCTGGGCGGAGCTTCTGACAATAATAGAGTGACATCACGAGTTGTGCACACGCCCAAGTTGTGTTTACATTATGGAGGATCAGAGTTTTGACCACGAAGAGGCTGAATTGAACCATTTTTCATCATCGTGGTCATTTCAAACCCAGTGATTGATGAAGAAGACACAGAAGGTGGTTCTGCCATCGGTGACCCCGTCTGGAACATGTTTGAGGAAGCAGAAGACGCTTCGTCCTCCATTCGTCCTCGTCTCCTCGCCTCAGCAGCCGCCAGTTTTCACCTTTGAGGCTTTGAGGCTCCTGACTTTTGGAAGAACGACTTCGTGGATCCAACACGTCGAAGCGCTTTTCTGACTGTGGAATCACCGAAGATGAGTCCAGGTATTACTTGATCGTCTACTAGCCGCCCGAGCTAGCGGCTCCCGCTAGTCGCCCGAGCTAGCGGTTCCCGCCACCTGTGCTCCTTTCCTCCTCTCTCTCGGTCTCTTCCAGGCTCAATCTTTCATCAAGGCTCATAAAACGGCGACTATAACTTCAAAACACTGTAAAAACTTGGATATTTAAGAGGGAAACAAGCCGATATAAACACAACAGATGGAGATCTGCACAACTCGTGACGTCACACATAGGCTCCGCCCACAATGGCCCACGAAGAAGAAGGATTCCCACGATTTCGTCGGCTGGAGATTCAAAATTCAAATAACTTTGTTATGCGACAACAGTGGTGGGGCAGAGTCGGAGGAACCTTACAAGTAGAACCCCAACTATCGTTTTTTACAAAGTAGCGTTTTACATTTCACTGGGACTTTAAGATGAAAGAGTCCCGGTTGTGAGGAGGAGCGCGTGAGAGCATGCGACATGTCGTGAGGAGAGCGAGGGAAGCTGAGTTAGTGGTGAAAGTGTGTGAAGAAGAGAGAGGAGAGGAAGGGGGAGGGGGGGAAAGGGGGGGTAGAGTTTTAGAAGTATAGTGAATTGCACTAATCTCACGGCGGTCCTGCGCTACGCACTGCAGGACAGTAGAAGAAGAGACTTCCACGTCCCGCTCGCAGCACCGCGTTACGCAATAGTGGTGCAACGTGTAATAAATGTTCAGCTCATCATGTAATTACGCCACATTTTGTAACGACTCGTTACATATCGCAACAAAACGAGAGTGTTGCACTTCTGTTTCTATGAAAATGTATTAATTTGGTGCATTTTGTAATTGATTTTGCCCTTTTATCCGTGGTTCTGATCGTCATTGAGCACATTTAATCATTTTAACCCACATTTTGTAACGTGTAACACGTTATTGCAAAATGCAGCAACATTTATGAGAAAATCCTTCATTTTACGACATAATGAGTAAAAAAAATTACTACATTATTACAAAAAAGCCAATATCATTGAGCACATTTAATTATTTTAACCCGCATTTTGTAACAACTTGTAACAAGTTATTGCAAAATGCAATAAAGTTTATGAGAAAATCCTTCATTTTACGACATAATGAGTTAAAAAATTATTACATTATTACAAAAAAGCGGATATCATTGAGCACATTTAATCATTTTAACCCACATTTTGTAACGTGTAACACGTTATTGCAAAATGCAGCAACATTTATGAGAAAATCCTTCATTTTACGACATGAGTAAAAAAATTATTACATTATTACAAAAAAGCAGATATCATTGAGCACATTTAATTATTTTAACCCGCATTTTGTAATGTGTAACAAGTTATTGCAAAATGCAATAAAGTTTATGAGAAAATCCTTCATTTTACGACATAATGAGTTAAAAAATTATTACATTATTACAAAAAAGCAGATATCATTGAGCACATTTAATTATTTTAACCCGCATTTTGTAACGTGTAACAAGTTATTGCAAAATGCAATAAAGTTTATGAGAAAATCCTTCATTTTACGACATAATGAGTTAAAAAATTATTACATTATTACAAAAAAGCGGATATCATTGAGCACATTTAATCATTTTAACCCGCATTTTGTAACAACGTGTAACAAGTTATTGCAAAATGCAATAAAGTTTATGAGAAAATCCTTCATTTTACGACATAATGAGTTAAAAAATTATTACATTATTACAAAAAAGCAGATATCATTGAGCACATTTAATTATTTTAACCCGCATTTTGTAACGTGTAACAAGTTATTGCAAAATGCAATAAAGTTTATGAGAAAATCCTTCATTTTACGACATAATGAGTTAAAAAATTATTACATTATTACAAAAAAGCAGATATCATTGAGCACATTTAATTATTTTAACCCGCATTTTGTAACGTGTAACAAGTTATTGCAAAATGCAATAAAGTTTATGAGAAAATCCTTCATTTTACGACATAATGAGTTAAAAAATTATTACATTATTACAAAAAAGCGGATATCATTGAGCACATTTAATCATTTTAACCCACATTTTGTAACGTGTAACACGTTATTGCAAAATGCAGCAACATTTATGAGAAAATCCTTCATTTTACGACATGAGTAAAAAAATTATTACATTATTACAAAAAAGCAGATATCATTGAGCACATTTAATCATTTTAACCCGCATTTTGTAACAACGTGTAACAAGTTATTGCAAAATGCAATAAAGTTTATGAGAAAATCCTTCATTTTACGACATAATGAGTTAAAAAAGTATTACATTATTACAAAAAAGCAGAGCTACAAAGCTTCAGTGTGAGTTTTACTGGAAACTTTCACACTTGCTGATAACGACCAGGAGGGCAAGAATAAATCGGACATTTAATACCTTTTAGTCGGGGGGGGAAATTAATTAACTAATCAATCATAGTTTTATTGCTTTTTATGCTGCCGTTTTCTTTAAGCTTTTCATTAAACTCGTCTATATCAGCGATTCCCAACCTTGTTTTTGAGGAAACTAAATTTTTATCACTGCAAACTTTTCATTCGTCGCTTTTTCTGCCTTCAGTTCCAATTTTTACGGTTTCAGCAAATAGTTTCTCCCTATAAACCCGACGGTTTCCTCCCTCTTGTGCACCGGAGACACTTCTGAGTCGTCTCATTTGTCCTTTAGCAGTTTTATAGAAAAGATGCACAATCAATGTTTATACTTGAGCTCTTTTTTTTTGGTTTTTGTGACTAATCTTATCCGTTTATTCCCGTTCTCCTTTTATTAAGTTTGTTGTTCTTTCTGTTTTCTTATCTTACAAAAATAAAAGAAGAAATCCTCACAGAACCCGACAACTGACCAGTAAAACTGTTTCACTCCTGTGAAATTTCAATAAATAAAAACTGTGGGAGAAAAAAAACAAAAACTAAACTTCGGAGCTTTTGTGCCAGAAGTGAATTTACAATATTTAAAAAAAATCTGTCTTTTTATGTTGTTGGTTGTTTATGTAAATATCAAACATAAACGCTACGAAACTCCAGTGGCCGCCGTTAAACTGAGCAGGCGTGAAAGATTCCTACGACGACCGAAACGAGTTCTCCTCCCCCGCTAGTGGCCCCATACACAACAACAACAACAACAACAACAGAGAATAGTAGAGACGTCTTCCACTTTCACAAATGGAATCACGGTCAACGTATTTAGAATATTTAATAATAAAAAATAAAAAAAAATCCTTGTTTACTTCAAAAGTGGAGCTGCTTCACATGTAAAGGTGACAGTGAAGGATTTAATACCAAATAGAGAGTTTTATTTTCAAAAATGGGAAAACTTTTTTAAAAAAAATAGACAAATTTAGCGACGTTAAATTCCAGAAGTCAGATTTGCAAAGTCTTTTTAAAATCTAATTGTACTCATTACCCATGATTCCATTTATATAAGCAATAAATAATTTTTTTTTTTTTTTTTAAAAAGCATTGTATTAGAAATGTAAGCGGTTGTGAGTACGAGCGGTAACCACACATCGCTGTATCCGATTACTTCAATCCAAGTCGGTCTGAACGGGAGGAAAATGTAAATCCTCCTAGAAAATAAACAATCAGTGTGATTAATGTTGACTTAATGTGTTAAAGTATATATGACTGGAGCGACGGAGCAGCAGGAGCCGGGACATAAATAGTAGATGTCATTGTGGGGGAGGGGAAAAAAAAAAAAAAAGTAGGTCAACACAGCTAATCTGCATCAACTCTTCTTTATGAGTCGTCACTTTATTCTGTATCCAGAAATGTTTCCCCGGTTTATATTAGTGCTAAAGTTGTTTCTCATTTTCAAAAGATTGAGTGCAGTACAGTTTATTTTTTACGACGACAAGATACTTATATTTATTTTATATATAAAAAAAACAACATGTTCAATAAATGCGGTTCCAAATTCAAAGACACGATCGTGTAAATAATGACGATTTCAATATTGCCCAAAAATAATCGCGATCGGGATTTTATTCCAGAATCCGTGTGAGAACGGCTCGCGCTTCTGAAAAGTTTCGCGTTTACGCGGCGACGTTTCCATGGAAACGGACAGAAACGCTAAAAACTGTCATTTTTGCGCAAGTTTTACTGTGAAAGTTTCCCGCTTTCACTTGTAAACGTTTCCGTGTCCTCGTCCGATATTGTAAAGAGCTGAAACATGTTTCTTTGATGTTTTGTTACGCAACTAGCAGTTTATAAAACACCGCTTACATTTAAAATCAATAAATAATAAAATCTTGGCCCCTTAATCTTTCTGAAATAAGCAAGTTTAGCGTCCGTCTCTTTAAGTGCTCCTCCTAAAAAAATTCCCTTCGCCCTGATTGGCCGGTCTCAGGCCCGTCCGTCTGTAGTTCATCCGTCCCGCGTGGACCACTGACCTTGTCCTTCTTGTCCTCCGTCTCGGGGCTGGGCAGCCGGGCCTTTAGCTTCACCGAACCCTCTTTGAAAATGTCCCCGAAGCCGATGCCCCGGATCTTCTTGGGCTGTGCGATGGCGCCGTTCCCCGAGGCGTGCGGCGGCGGCGACGTGGGCGTGGCGCTGCCGTCCGCCAAGCTGCCGTCTGGCGAGGAGACGGGACGAGACGCAGCGTCAAGTTATACTCGCAAAAATACTCCGTCTTTCACTCTTGAGATGATTTTTTTTTTGATTTTGATGGATTTTACTCCAACATGCAACAACGGCCCAAATTGCTATAAAATAAAATGTAATAAGACCTACTGGTAGTACAGTAATACGTTTAATGCTTTTACGTTATTTTGTACCGGGAGGCATTTTTTGTAAGATTATATACGACTTGGGCATAAACTGCATATAGATGTATGTATAAACAAACTTTTTTTTATTCTTTTATTCTGAAAATACACTTTTTCTCGTTGGCTTTTACCTCGGAGGTGTTGACTTTTATTGTTTTTACAGTTTTACGTTATTTATTATTGTTTCAATTGTTCTACTTTTTTAATTTAATATGTTTTTTATCAGCTCTTGTCTGTGCAGCACTTTATCAGTGCTTTATAAATAAAGTTGAGTTATTCAAATTAGAGCAGTTCAAGTCAATAACATAAATCATTAACTCACTTTATGACGCAATATTAGGGGAAACTTTTTTTTTTTGCCCCATAATATTAAAAAGGTTTTTAAGTTTTGTGCTCAGGCTCCTGTTATTTTAGTTACATCTTTTGTTAGATTATCATAACAAATTTTGGGTTTCATTACATTTTATTTTGGAACAATTCAGGTCGTTGTTACACGTCGGGCTCTAACGAAGCTTAATGGAATTTATTAAGGCTCATTATTTGCTCCTTGTGGCGATAATTCACATGCAATCTGCGTTAAAGGAGGTCAAATCCATCAGTCTTCATCGCTGCGTTACTCGATTTACTTTTAAGTGTTAGCATAGCGCTACTGCTACTGCTGAATCCTGCTAATCAAATCAAGGCCCCCCCCCCTCCCCCGGTGCCTCACCGGACTCTTCAGCCGGCGCCTCGCTGGGCTCGCCGTCGTCGGCCATGGCGTCCAGCTCTTTGACGAAGTTGGAGGGGAACAGTCCTGTCTTGCCGTTCAGGCTGCCGCTCCACCAGCCTTCCTCCACCTGGCGCCGCGGGGGAAACGCCGTTATTCAAGTAACACTTGGTCCCGTTTGGTTCTAGAAGTGGAAACTTGGGATAAAGTTGTGAAGGAGAAACTGGTTCCGCCGCGGTCGTTTAAAAAACCCAACATGGCAGCTACATAAACAAGTGTATCGTCGGCATAAGGCCTGATCTTCAACCAACTACAAACCTCTTCAATAGTCAGTCTTATTATTTGTTATTATTATTATCAACTTCCATTTTAATACGTTATTCATTATGAGTTCTATTGTTTTTATTACTTCTGCTGTTAATTTATCGTTTGTTTCAATCTTTCTTTTGGGCCACAAAAAACAAGTGGAACGTTTCCCTCACAATTTTGTATTCAAAATGATCATCATTACAATTATTACTACCATTCTCATCATCACTGTCATCATTATTATTCTTATCACTATTGTCATTATCACTATTATCAACATTATTAATATGAATTATCAATGTGTTAAACAGCAAAGCATCTCATGTGGAACTCCAGGAGGTGAAATGATGATACTGTATTTCTCCTCATAAATAATATTTAGGTTCCTTCTTAAAGCGGGACTTCCAGCACATAAACTTTTCCCTCACGGAACTTAAACAGTTTGTCGCTTTCAGATGGACCTGTTGTGACTTGCACGCTCTGCCACCAGCTTTAAACGCAAGTCGCCACCGGGGGGGGGGGGGGGGGGGGGGAATTAAACCTGCAGCAACAAAACGTGTCGCTTCAAAAAGTCAGGTAGACGTCGGAAGTACGAAACCTTGCCGTGCGTCCCTATGTCAAGAGAAGAAGAGCTGCGAGTGTCCAGGGGACGGGAGCGGACGGTACCTCTTCGGTGATGTCGATGACGTCTCCCACTTTGAGCTCCAGCTCGTCCTCGTTCACCGGCTGGTAGTCGAACTGCGCTTTGCACTGCCTCTTCTTGGGCTCTGTGGGTGAGGGAGGGGGGGAGGAGGGGGAGGGGGGAGGGAGGGAGGTAGGGAGGTAGGGAGGGGAAGCCGGTTAGTCAACCCCGTCCCGTGTGTGTTTACGCTTTCGTCAAATGCCAAAGGGGTTGTCTCTGGAATGTCAAAGGCAATCGGCCGGGAAGGGTGTGTGTGTGTGTGTGTGTGTGTGTGTGTGTGTGTGTGTGTGTGTGTGTGTGTGTGTGTGTGTGTGTGTGTGTGTGTGTGTGTGTGTGTGTTGGAAAAGGCGTAAACGAGGCGAGAGCAAGGACACGCCTGCTGCTGGGTTTGTAAACAAACACTGAACCAGAGAGGAACGCGAGGAAGAAACACGGCTCACTGATTGGTCCGGACCGCTTTAGCCCGTGGCGGCTAGGCTAGTTAGCTCGTGGCTAACGGGCTAGCCCAGGGGTGGGCAATCCTGGTTCTGGAGGGCCGCAGCCCTGCAGGTTTTCGATGTCTCCTCACATCAATACAGCCGACAGCAACTAGTGGCTCCTTGTCCAGCTTCCTGCAGAGCCTCATCATGATAACAGGTGTCTTTGAGCAGGGGAACGTCTAAAACCTGCAGGGCTGCGGCCCTCCAGGACCAGGATTGCCCACCCCTGGGATAGCCGCAAACAACTGCGATATAAAGTCTTCGAATCAATAGGCGCTTTTTGATTTTTCTTCTCAACACGGGCCTCAAAAGCCATGGCGGAAGATTGCAGTACATTTCTGTCGGAATTGTTTGGTTTCGTGAAACTACAGACGTTCTCGTCAAACTGGAGAGAAACTTACAGGGTTAAATTGGAATTTTTACCCGTTCTAGATGACACCGGGACGCCCGTGGGCCCCTTGAGCAAACCTCGGGCTGAATAAAGTGGAGTCAGTGAGGAACCGCAGAAACAGTCGGGCCTCGAAAAAAATCAGAAACCCGACGTCACTGAAACGGCCAAATAACTCTTGATTATTCGGTTTCAAAACTCTCACGCCGCCTGTGGACGGAGCGAAAGGAACACCAATGAGATTTTATTTAATTAAATAATAATAGTATGTGTTTCTGCATCAAGGTGTCAATTTCAAAGCTTCTTGGAAGAGGCAGTTTGTGAAAGATTCTTATTTGTTTCCCCCTCATGACTGTAAAGGACTTTACAAAGGAGAGATAGACTCTATAGACCAGGGGTGCCTCAATACGTCGATCGCGATCTACCAGTCGATCGCAAAGGTAGTAATAGTAGATCGCATGACATTAGAAAAAACAAATAGACGCTGGTGTTATGAAACTAATTTACCTTTCCGAATTACGAGAACAATCGAACGCAGCGTCAGATGACGGCTGAATGTTTCTGACCTTCAGGTCACCGCCGCACACGCACAAACAACGACGCTAAGTGTGGCAAAGCTAACAAGCTAGTCAGCGAGTTAGCACAAATTTGAAGCCCCCCCAAAAAACGAGTGGGGGAGGAGCTGGACTAAGTGAGAAGACGAAGACGCGTCACTTTCACGAGGAATGGGAGGTGGACTTTTTTTTCACGATGTCATTTTCGAAGAGCGTTCGTCTCGTCTGCCAGTCGACCGTCACAATACCAAAGATCAAAGTAACATCAAAGTAAACTCAGGTAATTACAACAAATGTTCATAGTTAATTATGTCGTGTTGCTCAATATTGGCTCGTACGGTTTTGCAAGGTACATCATTATACATTGTACCTATAAAGAATCCTCAATATATTTGAAAATAAATATACGTTTTGCGTTTTTGTAGTGGGCGGATCACTTTGACTTGGTGGTTTTATAAGGAGCTCGCAGGCTGAATGACAAAGGCAGGTGGTTACTCTTGGAGGCGGCGGGCGGGTGGGGGTGGAAGCCCCCGGTGGGGATGCCGATGGTGCTCATCCTCTGGACCAGGTTGGCCACGGTGCCCGACGTCTTGTCCCTCCTCTGGGGGGCAGCGCCCTCGTCCTTCGGCTCGCTCTTGGCTTCTTTCGCCTCCTTGGAGTCTTTCTTCACCTCCTGGAAATGAAAGGATTCAAACACACAGAAAGCAAGAGGTCAATGTGGGACGTTTAGTTTTCGTCCACTGCTCTTCTGAAGACAGATTTCAGGAAGATTCGCAGAACGATTTCTCAAGAAGTACATTCTTGGCAATTCTATTGTGTAAATAAAATCCATAGCTCCTGTCACACTCCAGTACATGTTTACTACTTTAAAATAAATATATCTACATATAACACATGCAATATAGAATTGTTATATATTTGACATATTAAATATAAATAATTTACATATTTGGCATTTTAATGTGAAAACTTTACATATTTGACTCATTTGCGATAGAAATTCCACATATTTGACTCATTTAATATTAAAACTTTACATATTTGACTCATTTAATATAGAAGCTTTACACATCTAATACAGTCTTTAGAGACTTTAGACTCTTTAACATATTTAACAAAGAAACATTACAAATGTTGCGTAGAAAATGTTGCATATTTGACTCTTAAAATAGAAACTTTACATATCTAAAAGTGTAACTTTTGATTTTTTACATATTTAACAAAGAAACACTACAAATGTTCCACACTTAATAAGAAAACGTTGCATATTTGACTCAATATAGAAACTTTAAAAATTTGACTCATTTCATATAAATATTTAACATATTTGACTCATTTAATATAGAAACGTTACATATCTAATAGAGTCTTTAGAGACTTTAGACTTTTTAACATATTTAACAGAGAAAATTACAAATGTTCCACATTTAAAAAGAAAACTTTCCAGATTTGACTCATTTAATATAGAAACTTTACATATTTGACTAATTTCATATAAATACTTAACATATTTGACTCATTTCATATAGAAACTTTACATATCTAATAATGTAAGTAAATTTTTTTAACATATTTAACAGAGAAACATTACAAATGTTCCACACTTAATAAGAAAACTTTCAATATTTCACTCTTTTAAAAGAGAAGCTTTACAGATTTAATAGGGAAACTTTACAAATCGGACATATTTACCATATTTAACAAAGGGTGCAAAGAAGAGCAGCAGTATTTAACGGCGAGAGCAACGATACCGGCGGCGTTTGGAAGGACGTGAGAAAGGCTGCAGCAGTTCCACGTTACATAAGGGGCAGGGAGACGTGTGACAATAGGACGCCCTGGTGGGCGAAGGGGACACTAAATATACCATAACTATGGCAACACCACCCTCAGCCCACTCGCGCTAAACGCTGCTACCGCTAATGATTCAGGGAAAACAGCTGCTCCGGGCCGAGGAAAGTCCCCGACGAGAGGACAAAGTCCACGCCGCAGGAGACGGCCGGACTTCCACAGGATTTAATCCCAAAGCAAAACAAAACAAAACAAAAAAAGAAGGTGTGAGAAACCAAAACTTGCGTGAGAAACAGCGACGCTCCTCTGCGGGGGGATTTAGGAATAGGGTTGGGGTCTAGGGTTTAGGGTTTAGGGTTAGGCTCAATAGTACCGTCGTACTTTACAACTCAACTCTAACCCTAGAGTTAAGGTTAGGGTTTAGGGTCGGGGTTAGGATTTAGGGTTGGGATTAGGCTCAATAATACCGTCGTACTTTACAACTCAACTCTAACCCTAGAGTTAAGGTTAGGGTTTAGGGTTGGGGTTAGGGTTTAGGGTCAGGGTTGGGATTAGGCTCAATAATACCGTCGTACTTTACAACTCAACTCTAACCCTAGAGTTAAGGTTAGGGTTTAGGGTTGGGGTTAGGCTCAATAAAACTTTACAACTCAACTCTAACCCTAGAGTTAAGGTTAGGGTTTAGGGTTAGGGTTAAGGGTTGGGGTTAGGCTCAATAAAACTTTACAACTCAACTCTAACCCTAGAGTTAAGGTTAGGGTTTAGGGTCGGGGTTGGGGTTAGGATTTAGGGTTGGGGTTGGGATTAGGCTCAATAATACCGTCGTACTTTACAACTCAACTCTAACCCTAGAGTTAGGGTTAGGGTTTAGGGTTAGGGTTAAGGGTTGGGGTTAGGCTCAATAAAACTTTACAACTCAACTCTCAACGGAAAATTCTGACGGATCCAATATTGTACTTGTATTCAAGGCAGGATCCAGGTCCGTCTGCCAGTCTAGTCAATGACTGATGTCATATCTGGTTTCAACAAGCGATGCTGGGATCTCGGAGGGTACCGACACAAACACAAACACAAACATCGCCTTGGCGTCGACCGTTTTCCCGCAGATTGAACAAAGTCAAGTTGTACATCGGGTCCACGTGGACGCAGGTTCAGCACGCGACTGGACCGGCTGACCCACCGGACGGTTGACAAAACAAAAGACCAGAACAAGTCGCCGAAGCCTCCCACCCTTACGGGTTCAGAGCTTCTAGATCCCACGGGTCTAGATACGGGTTCAGAGCTTCTAGATCCCACAGGTCTACGTCGAACGTCCGCCACATGTCGCCGGAACGAGTGCCGCGTCACTCATGCTCTTTCCAATAAAGTGTGCGAGGAGTGAGCGTTGGACTGTCGGCGTCGACGTGAGAAGCCATTGACCTTTGTCTCTTGTCACTCCTTGGACAAACTCTCTCCTACCGACGAGGTGGGAGTGGTGGACGGAGGCACGTCCACGTTAACGTGTCTTCCGACAGTGTGGACGGACGCACACGGTCTCCCCGGTTAAAAGGCTTTATCACAAAACACACAGAGATCAGATATTTAAACCACGTCAAGCGAGCGCCGGCTGAACCGAGACGCGCGATAAAGAAAAGATAAAGACGGCCTGGAAAGTTTCCAGCCGGTTCCTTTCAGGCCGGAACGCTTAGAAACAGACTTTCTTGTGGAAAGTAATTCAAAGTTTCTGCTTCTGATTTACGTCGTTTGCTGGATTCATTCGACACGGAAGTTATTTTGAGACCAAGTTCTCCGTTGTGACGAGGCAAAATGTAAAGACGATGTAAAAGTTTAAGCCGTCTAGGTTTTCTGTTTTACTTATTTTTACTAGAAATCTTCAATACAGGTCAAATACAACAAAAAAATTCAAATCCAGTGATATCTATCAGATAGAACATTGTACATTCCTTCTTGTACCCATAAAATACAGCCAGCAATACAATAAAAACAACAGTTTGTTAACTATTTAAGTATTTAATTAACCATCTGAAATGTACCTTTGACATAAAGACCATTTTCCCATGAAAACATCAATTTTCATTTGCAGTCTTGCTGTTATTTGTTCCATATGGTTCACGTCTCTCTGCATGTTCTTCCATTGAGTAATAGTGGGGGGGGGGGGGGGGACTAAAAGTAATACATTAAGTATAAATTTGATGCCGTTTAATCTTATATTGTTCGTGAAAAATTCCCAACTTTTGTCCAACACGTTCCCTCACGTCCCTCCTCACGTGTCCCGGTCAAGTTCCTGCAAGCCTCCAGAATGTGAATCTTCCAGACGCAGCGAGAAAAAGCCGTTAGATGAGCCGAAGCTGCTCAGAAGAAGAAAAAAAACAAAAAAAACCCAAGATTGATCCACAGCAGGAGCCTGTTCAGATATTCAGAGTGGCCGATGACCCCCCCGGTTCAACCTGCCCTTCCTGGTTCCAGCACGCCGACTCGGCATTTCCAGCGCCGGAGGAAGTCCAACTGTGTGCCTTTATGTGTGTGCGTGTGTGTGTTGATGTGTTTATTCCTTCTGTGGGGACGTAAATCCATTTACACGGCCGCATAATAAAGACAGAATCTCAACGTCCCTTTGTGTGACTTTCATCCTGCAGAGAACAAAGTGGAACACGCTCAGGCGTGTGCAGCGACACTGGCTCTCTGAAGCCGTTAGAAAATGTGATGTTTAATAACCTTTATTGCCATTTTATTTGCCTGTTGTACCATTTTTTTTTTTTAAAGAACTCTTATTTCACAGCTGAAACATTTACAAATATAAAGTATATAGAAAAACGTCACTTGCCTACACAAAAAAAGATAAAAACCATTTCAATAAATCAAAAAATCCGGAAGCCGTTGGAAAATGTTATGTTAACCTTTATTCTCATTTTATTTGCCTTTTGGACCATTTTTTGTTTAAAGAACTCTTATTTTACGGCTGAAAATAGCAGATCAAAGAGAGGAGCCACACTGACTAACATTACATTAACAAAAATAAAGTATATAGAAAAAGCTCACTTGCCTACGCAAAACAAAAAAATAAGATAAAACCATTTCAATAAATCAAAAAATCCGGAAGCCGTTGGAAAATGTAATGTTATTAACCTTTATTCTCATTTTATTTGCCTTTTCTACCATTTTTTGTTTGAAGAGCTCTTATTTCACAGCTGAAAATAGCAGATCAAAGAGAGCAGCCACACTGACTAACATTACATTAGCAAAAATAAAGTATATAGAAAAAGCTCACTTGCCTACGCAAAACAAAAAAATAAGATAAAACCATTTCAATAAATCAAAAAATCCGGAAGCTGTTAGAAAATGTAATGTTATTAACCTTTATTCTAATTTTATTTGCCTGTTGTACCATTTTTTGTTTAAAGAGCTCTTATTTCACAGCTGAAAATAGCAGATCAAAGAGAGGAGCCACACTGACTAACATTACATTAACAAAAATAAAGTATATAGAAAAAGCTCACTTGCCTACGCAAAACAAAAAACCATTTCAATAAATCAAAAAATCCGGAAGCCGTTGGAAAATGTAATGTTATTAACCTTTATTCTCATTTTATTTGCCTTTTCTACCATTTTTTGTTTGAAGAACTCTTATTTCAGGGCTGAAAATAGCAGATCAAAGAGAGCAGCCACACTGACTAACATTACATTAGCAAAAATAAAGCATATAGAAAAATCTCACTTGCCTACGCAAAACAAAAAAACATTTCAATAAATCAAAAACTCCTGACACAGCTGGTTCACGTAATCCAAGCCAATAAACGTCACATGTCCACCTGCAGCAGGTTTTAAATCTCTCAAAACAAGGAAAGTCAAAGTGCTTCTTGGCTGCCGAGTGTCGGGGTCATCGTCATCGTGATCGTCATCGTCAGTCACTCAGGAAATCCTCCTGTATCATAAGTCTATAAAGCTCCCGAAGGCTCGTTCTGACAAACAAATCAACTGCGGAGAAAAGTGACGATAACGCCCCAATGAAGAGACAATTAGAACACGTTCCGTTTAAAAGACGACACTTCCTCCGATGTCTTCGACCGAAACTCCCCAGACCCAGGAAACACGGTAACGGCAGTGAGGACGAAGGACAACAAGCCGGGGGCTTTGAGAATCTCTTACCATCTCCCACTCCGGCGTGTTTTCATGTCCCTGCGTCGAGAGCAGGAAGAGGAATCGCGACCTGTCAAGACGGCTGCGATGTCGTCGGGGGGGGGGGGGTGGTGGGGGGGGGCAAAGTTCAGCTCCTCGGGAGGATTACGCAATCCAGTGTGAGTGACTGGGCCGTGCTGCTCGGCAGATTATTACCTCACTACGTGGGATTAGAGGACAAGAGGGGAGAGCGGTGACTCGCCTCGCAGGTGGGATGTCTGGTACAACACACTTATATATATATATATATATATATATATATATATATATGGTGGCTTGCAAAAGTATTCATACCCCTTGAACTTTTCCACTTTTTGTCACATCACACGCCACAAACATAAATATATTTCATTGGAATTTTATGTGAAAGACCAACACAAAGTGTCACACAATTGTGAAGTACAAAGAAAATTATACATGACTTCAGGCTCACACACCAACGATGCTACATGCTAAAGAGTGTCAGGCTCACACACCAACGATGCTACATGCTAAAGAGTTTCAGGCTCACACACCAACGATGCTACATGCTAAAGAGCTTCAGGCTCACACACCAACGATGCTACATGCTAAAGAGTTTCAGGTTCACACACCAACGATGCTATATTGCTAAAGAGTTTCAGGCTCACACACCAGCGATGCTACATGCTAAAGAGTTTCAGGCTCACACACCAGCGATGCTATAAGCTAAAGAGCTTCAGGCTCACACACCAGCGATGCTACATGCTAAAGAGTTTCAGGCTCACACACCAGCGATGCTATAAGCTAAAGAGCTTCAGGCTCACACACCAACGATGCTATATTGCTAAAGAGTTTCAGGCTCACACACCAGCGATGCTATATTGCTAAAGAGTTTCAGGCTCACACACCAGCGATGCTACATGCTAGAGTTTCAGGCTCACACACCAGCGATGCTATATTGCTAAAGAGTTTCAGGCTCACACACCAGCGATGCTACATGCTAGAGTTTCAGGCTCACACACCAGCGATGCTACATGCTAGAGTTTCAGGCTCACACACCAGCGATGCTACATGCTAGAGTTTCAGGCTCACACACCAGCGATGCTACATGCTAGAGTTTCAGGCTCACACACCAGCGATGCGACATGCTAAAGAGTTTCAGGCTCACACACCAGCGATGCTACATGCTACATGCTAAAGAGTTTCAGGCTCACACACCAGTGATGCTGCATGCTAAACGTGATTCTCGGTGCATCCCTAGACGTACATATGTCCATAGTGATCACTGTACCCATCATTAGATTTGAGATATGTATTTACTTGTGTAAACAGTAAGAATGTTTATGAAAAATGTATATTTTTTGCTTTTTTTTCTCCATGTCTGTATTAGAAAAGCAACTGCAAGTTATACCAAGTAATATTCCTGCAACAAGTTTATAGACTAATTGTTCTAATAAAATAAATAAATAAAGCATGTGTTGTAATGTTGCTACCTTGACTTGGGACATGCAATCGCTGAATTAAAAAAATGAAATCATGGCCGTGTGAAGTGTCATAATAAAAATCCACCAGGTTTCCTTTGAATAATCTCTCCACTAAACGCCGGCCTGCATGATTGTCGTCGTTCAGTCCCGACAAGAAACGCACATGACCAGCATCTCCATCCGCCCAGACCCTCCTCGTCTCCACGGTGACGTCAGCAGAGTATAATTACAGCACGGAGGGAGGTAGTCTGCACACTAATCCGTCTGCTGCCGCCTCTTTGTCCTCCGCACATCAGCCGAACACCTGCAGACGCTCTGCCGGAGTCACCGGCGGAACGCCGTGCACGCCGGCGGCTTCGGTTGTGTGAAAACCGCAGCAGACGCCTCGCCTTGTTTCCAGCAGGTTATTATTACACAGCGCTCCTCCACAGACAATCATGCAGGGCGGCTGACTGCGACCAGAAGAACTCAAACTGAACTACAGGAGCAATGCAGGAGGTGACAGACGCCTCATAGACAGACGGGTAGAGATCGAGATATATATTAGATAACATTCTGTTATATTTACATGTATAATACAAAAAGATAAAATAGAATTTTGCAGAAGAATTAGGATTTGATAAGTTTACTACTTCATACCTTCCAAATTTTAAGTTTACTTCCTTCCCAACCCCTTACGACCGCGTCAGTACGATATTCGAGTACTGGTAGCGTTAGCGTAGTCGACGCAGCGACAGAACAAAGTCCACATGTGAGAGCCGTTTTCAAAAAGTTGCGTTGCCGTGTAAACGGACCCCTAAAACTCTACGGAGGTTTACCGCTTTCCCTTAAAGGACCAATATTTGAAAACAGTTATCGGCAGCAACAAAAACAGCAGTTCAATGTGAAGCAGCAGAGACCGAGATAGTGGGCGTGTCTTGTTTTGGTTTCTCCGCATGTCAATCTTCCTGGGGGCGGGGCTTCTCCAGCTCGGTGCCGCGTCATCACGGTGGTGCCCCGTCATCAAATTGAATCAAAGCGTTGAGCTCCCCCAGTTAGAACAAAGAAAAATCAAAGTGTTGAGCTCTTCCACCAGTTAGAACAGAGAAAGATGAAAGTGTTGAGCTCCCCCACCAGTTAGAACAAAGAAAGATCAAAGCGTTGAGACCCCCCACCAGTTAGAACAGAGAAAGATTGCTGTGACCTCAAGCTTGAGGGAATCAATGAAAAAAAAACACTTTGGGGATTATATGAACCCCAAATAACACTTTTATGATGTTGAAAGCCCAGAAAAGTCGATTTAGTATAATATGGGACCTTAAAAAAAACCTTGTCGTGGTGTCAGACATTCTGATGCAAACGGCTTGAATAGCATCATCGCTAACAGAGCTAAAGCGGGAAACCCGGGGTCTTCCTCGTCTCACCTTGACGAAGTTGTCCGGGAAGAGGCCCCTCTTCCCGTTGAGGTCCCCCTCCATCCAGCCGTCCTCCCCGTTGTACCGCACATTCTTGATCACGTCGCCCAGGCGCAGGGTGAGCTCGTCGTCGTGGAGCGCGTCGTAGTCGAATTCCACCACCACCTCTGCGAAAACCAACGAGGGGGAAGAGGAGACGGATGGTTTAAGAGAGGGAGGAAGACTTTATACAAATGACCCTCCTCGCGATATCTTACCACAGGAAATTTTTTTAAAACTATCCACAAAATGTGGAAGTTACAGGCGTGAAAAGGGCAAAAACCTGATCGAGTCCAAACGAGCAACAAAAACAGAAGAAGCTGAAAAGTCTGAAATGATTGAAAGAAATAAAAACGTGAAAAATTGAGCTCAAGAAGCAAGAAAGGGGGGAAATAAAATACCGACTAGACACGACCAAAAACAAGGACTGGGTACAAGTAGGTACTTTTAGGAGCCTTTCACATTCCGATAGTCACTTGTGAGGGAGTGGAGCCGAGAATCCTTCTTTCTGGGTCTAAATCCTTCCGATTAGCTCGGTTAGCTTGGTCGTTTACTACCCAGAGTGCATTGCGCACTACGTCACGTCCTCTCACCCCGCCTGCGAGAAACATCCGACACGGAGGTTTTTTTTTTTTTTTTTTTTTTTTTAAAGGGACCGGAGATCTCGTGAGCTCCGGTTCAGAGTTTGTGGGCGTGTTTAGTCCGGAACCACCGGCGGCGTGCGAGCAAACGCTAAGCTACATGCTAACACTGGGTACCGATAGGAGGATTTGAATAGCATACGATAAGGAGAGTGTTTGTTGAGGCGACGCGACTCAGAACGGCCTTGAAGGCTCCGGTATACGACTGTTTACGGTACACGCTATTGGGGGGGGGGGGGGGGGGGGGACGGACACTGTTTGTGTTTTGCCCGGTGTGTTCTTCTTGACCCGACCTCTCCGGGGGGGGAATCCCTCTGTGAGCTGCCAGCTCTGCACGGCAACATGGAGAGAGAGAGAGGGAAAAACACCAAACCAGTCGAGGCGTACACAAATAAACGGCCTAACCGAGGCCCCCCCCCCCGCCCCCCCCCACCCCCCCACCAGACTGTAATTTGTGCCTCCCTGTCCGTGAAACCACAGGAAGAGATACGGGCCCGCCGGAGTAAACAAAACAACGCTGACAGACGCAATCTCACTCTGCTGAGCAGCGCTCGTCTTCCACATCACAGAGGTGTGTGTGTGTGTGTGTGTGTGTGTGTGTGTGTGTGTGTGTGTGTGTGTGTGTGTGTGTGTGTGTGTGTGTGCAGCCATTACAGCACCCAGGTGACCAGGCTAACACACCCTGCTTGAAGTCGCGAAACAGCTCAATGGTTAAACAAGGCTTTCTAAGCCCCGCCCCCTCCCCCACAAAAACCACACAAAATAAAAAATCCCAGCAAACCTTACACTTCACTCATCTACTCTACAGGATCAATGTTCAAGATCTCAACGGGTTTAAAGCCGGGGTGGCCAACATGAGGCCCGTGGGCAACAACCGACCCGCAATCGGCTCCGATCTGGTCCAAACGTCAACATTTCAAACGCAGATGATCGGTGACGCTGCCGTGGAGGCCGGCTACTGCGAGACACGCGTTTGTACGAACCAGCATAATGCAACAAGTTGCTGAATTTTATTTGACGTTTGACCGTTTTGTTGTAGGTTTTTTTGCACCACAAATCATTAACATTGACCGTAGTAATGTTCGGTAATGTATAGCTTTGTGAAAATAGACATTTCACCACCTTAATAAAGTTTAAATGTAAAGGTTATTGTTTGTGAACCGAAACGTGCTCGATACTTCCGGTTCTAAGCGACAACGTTGCATAACTAAAACGAGAGAAATTAAAAATTTCAAATTCTAAACCACAAGCTTCATACAAGGTTAAAATATTCCCAAACGATCTTATGTATAACTTGAATCCTCATGAAAATCAGTTTTGATCTGATCGTCAGTTCCATTAAACAAAATAATATTCCACTTTGCAGCATGTTGAAAACATCCCGACTCCGTCTCCGTGGAAACGCTGCTCCAGCTACCAGCTCTTCTGCACATGCTCAGTATGCACAGTGTATCGTTCTCTGCCTATACGTGTGGCGTCATTGCGAAAACAACAGTGCCCACTAGTGGCTCTACGTACAAACGAAATCCCTTTCAAAGCGACGCCCTGTAAACGCACAAATGATGCATTTTTTTTTTTTTGTCCCCCTGAAAAGTAAACGAGGGTCCAAGTCCATCAAAAATAACACTGAAATGTTGCCCCAGTAAAATGAGATTTGTTTATTTAATGTAGTTTCAAGTACGTCGATAAAACTTTTCACTATAAAAAAAAGGACTTTTTGCATCCGAAACATTAACTTTGGAGAAGTGGAGCAGCTCGGTCAGCCTTCAGACGCAAGCAGCCAAAGGTCTTGTTCCACAAAGGAAATGCCTTTGTGAACATGAAACACTGCTTAAAAACAGCGTACAGGTGTGTGTGTGTGTGTGTGTGTGTGTGTGTGTGTGTGTGTGTGTGTAGTCGGAAAAGAGGGAACTTCCTGCCGATTGACTGCAGACCCGAGAGCAGCAGCAGCTGGATTCCGATCCGAATAGTTGCAGTGACTTATTTGTAGCTCAGAGGGGAAGTTCCTGAAAAATGAAAGTAAAATCAAATGAAGAACGGAGCGACGTGAAGTACGAGCCCTCAAGGTCAGGACACATGGGGGGGCGTCCGTCTGGAGTTCCTGCTAAAAGCACCACACTCTCCATGAGGCGTAATGCATGTCGTGAGTCGGGATGTGGGTCACCGAGTCTGCAAAGTCTTTCACTACGACAGAGTTCTTCAACCACACTGGTGTTTCCTCCAGATCTCGTCAGCTGAGCCGTGGGAAATTATCACATTTCACATTTTTTTCTAAAAAAAACCTTTGCTCTCTCAGTGTGTTGCAGAGTAATCATGTATAAATACTCTTCACCACTAGAGGGCAGCACAGAACTTTGCCGGTGAAATGTAAAGTGACAGACGTCAGTGTGGTTCATCTCCACCTCCTGCTACCATCTTGTATCAAAGTACTGTGTCAGTGACAGTGATGGAGAAGTTTTTGAAAACCAGGATCTCAGCTCTTCATCCATCAGGTCCAGGTTTCACACTGAGGGAGGCACTATTAAAAAAAGTCCTTGCTTTCTGGATTTACTGGATTCCTGTTGATAAAACGTTGATGAGAAAGACTTTATATTGTTAATAGAGGCTACACAGTTTCACATTTTCAGGTTGTGGTGTGCCTCGAGAATTTTCCAAAGAAAAAAGTGTGCCTCGGCTCAAAAAAGGTTGAAAAACACTGATTTAGAGGATTCTGGTAATTGGGCAGAATGACAGACCCGGCCAACGGAGGCACTTTTGATGCTTCAAACTCAGACTTTTGTTCAAGAGCAGTTGTTCCTGGAGTGAAAAAGTCAAAAAGCCCAAGAACCGATTGAGGAAATCTAAGAAAACCTGCCAAAGACACATTTGTCAGCGCTCATTTTCTCTGGGTGTAACAGACGGGTTTATTGCTCCCGTCTAACATCGCGTGTCTACAAGACGTTTGAAGGTGAGCCGAGGCCTCTGGCTTCAGGAAGTCCGCAGCAGAGCCCGTTAAGCCCTGGAGCCGTGATGTGGAGCCTCCTTGGATTGGACACTGGAGGTGAAGGCTTTCGGGGCCTCGGTCGGTTTGTTCCTCAAAGTATTCCTGGATCATTACTTGTTCGGGGGACGGGGGACGGGGGGGGTACTGCCTTAAAGCGACACGCTGGCTTAGCATTTTCACACGACATCCGGGTGCCGTGTGACGAGTTCCGAGGTAAAAGAAACCACGACGGTGAAAACGGACAGAACTTTACAGTCGTCTGTGGATCCGCCGTCTCCGGATCAGAACGAGCCTCGTCGTGTGCAGCAGCTAGTTTTGTCTACAGTGTTTTCATATTGGCCAAGTATAAATCCTCGATGTTATTTGAATATAAGACGAGCTTGTGTTTTGCCCGTTTCATTACTTTTTTCTTAAACTGAATCGACGCAGACGCCCGGTTTATATCTGAACTGCTGCTTGTAGAATCGTTAAAGTCAAATAATAGAAACGATAAAAAAAAATATTGCCGCGTCCTGAAGTACTGCACATCAACAGGCTCCACCGGAAACTGAAGAATTCCCAGCGAGGCCGAGGGACACGGAAACACCTGACCGACTGCAGCGCCTGTATGTTTCCAAGCAGGTTTGAGGACAACGGGAGGAATCGCACCTACGACTCGGGGGAGTGGCGCACAAGGTGTTCCCGGCAGAATCGCCACAGCTCTGAGAAAACCAGATTATTAAGAGTCCAGCCACTTTTGGACAGAAAGCTCGAATGTGTATTTTCCTTCATACAACTAAAGCCCCATTTACACGACAAAACTGAAAATGCAACTTAAACAAGGAAAAGTCGGAGTACTTGTGAGTAAATGGGCAACAACAGAGGATCCTGGGTGTGTTTAGATTAGATTATTTACCTTCACTACACGGTACCCGGTGGGCCTACGTGGATTCTAGAAGACGCTGGATTGTTTACATCGCAACCGGCGGCCCGACGTGCCAAAAACACAGTCTTGTGTAGAAATCGGCGAGTGTGAAGATGTTTAATAAGTCGTACAGGAGGTGGGTCGTCTCCCTCGACGTCGCTCAAGGAGCTTCTTGTGGTCGCCATGCCGACGGCCGGATTCCGCCTCAAGAAGCCAAAGCGCTACAGGAAGCAGCGCGACCTCGTACCAAGGGTCAATAGCAGGTAGATAGCATAGGTAGATAACAGATAGCATAGGTAGATAGCATAGGTAGATAACAGATAGCATAGGTAGATAGCATAGGTAGATAACAGATAGCATAGGTAGATAGCATAGGTAGATAACAGATAGCATAGGTAGATAGCATAGGTAGATAACAGATAGCATAGATAGATAACAGATAGCATAGGTAGATAGCATAGGTAGATAACAGATAGCATAGGTAGATAGCATAGGTAGATAACAGATAGCATAGGTAGATAGCATAGGTAGATAACAGATAGCATAGGTAGATAGCATAGGTAGATAACAGATAGCATAGGTAGATAACAGATAGCATAGGTAGATAGCATAGGTAGATAACAGATAGCATAGGTAGATAACAGATAGCATAGGTAGATAGCATAGGTAGATAACAGATAGCATAGGTAGATAGCATAGGTAGATAACAGATAGCATAGGTAGATAACAGATAGCATAGATAGATAGCATAGGTAGATAACAGATAGCATAGGTAGATAGCAGATAGCATAGATAGATAGCATAGGTAGATAGCATAGGTAGATAACAGAAAAGTCGGAGTACTTGTGAGTAAATGGGCAACAACAGAGGATCCTGGGTGTGTTTAGATTAGATTATTTACCTTCACTACGCGGTACCCGGTGGGCCTACGTGGATTCTAGAAGACGCTGGATTGTTTACATCGCAACCGGCGGCCCGACGTGCCAAAAACACAGTCTTGTGTAGAAATCGGCGAGTGTGAAGATGTTTAATAAGTCGTACAGGAGGTGGGTCGTCTCCCTCGACGTCGCTCAAGGAGCTTCTTGTGGTCGCCATGCCGACGGCCGGATTCCGCCTCAAGAAGCCAAAGCGCTACGGGAAGCAGCGCGACCTCGTATCAAGGGTCAATTTACAGGCGGCCGCGCCGGCAAGAACGGAGGATTCAGGGCTTTGCAGACATTTTCCCAAGAGTTCTGACAAACTTTACGCGAACGTCCTTTCTGGAATCCGTTGAAATAAAATAAGCGAGACTTCTCAGGTGTTCAGCCCCGATGGTCTGAACGCCTACGTGTCGTCTCTCCGGCATACCTCCGCCATACCTCCGTCATGTCCAGTCTTGCTCGCTCCTCTTATCAGATCCTGCGTTTCTCCTCCTCTACAACCCGGCGAGGAGTTTTGAAATAGTTTTTTTTTTTTTAAATGCAACCTTTCCTGCACTCCTGCGTTTCCACACTAGATGAATATAGTCATAAAATCCAATTAAAAAAACTAAACAGGGTGAGTCGTCACGCCTCTCCCGGCTTCCGAGTTCTCATTTCCGTGCTTCCAGGTTTGATAGGCGGCGGATTTTATATAATCCAGTGACAGACGGGAGGATGTTACAGAGGCGAGAGGAGACGGAAGGAAGGAAGGAAGGAAGGAAGGAGGGAGGAGGTGCACAAGGCCACGCGGTGCCATGTGTGCTTCTCTCCGCCGCTAAAGAGGAAACTCATAACTGCATTCCTTCCCCGTCTGATCCGACGAGTCGCCGACAGGAAGGCCGAGGCCTGAATTCTCCGGCTACGATTGTTTTTATCCGGCGCTTTGGGCAAAAAAATACAAAAAATTAAATAAACCTAATGCAGAAATGAACTGAACCTCATCAACCAGGAAGATAAAAAGAACAATAAAGCAAAACAAAGTGGGGCGACACAAGCAGGAATGTCAAATATCTAAAAGCGATCCAGTCGCAAAACACGGGATCAGTGTGGTTTTTTTTTGTTAAAGTGATGAAAATGTCATATATTGCCTGATATGACATATTGAGAGGAAATACACATAAAACTGACTTGGATCCGAGAGTCAAATTGCAGAAAAGAGCGATTTGGACCATTAATAAAGTTCCACAAATCAACTTTTCATTCAATCACCCACATTAAAAATTCCTGAATAAAAACATTCCAGATGGTATTTTTCTCAAAGTAAGACCATTTATAATAAAAGGGGTGTGTTAAAGTTTGAAACCTGTAAAGTAAGAACAAGTTTTGGACTTAATGATGGAATTCTCTGTGTGTTTTCAAAAAGAGCTTAAGATGTAAAATAATTCAAAGGTTATGCTGTGAATTGTTCATTTGAAAAGGGATTTCTAAACTGTCAATTAGTTTTGTATTTGATTATCGATTTGACTTTGAAATCCTTTGATGGTCCAGGATCGGCAAAACAACAATAACTGCTGGACAGTTTCTTATTTTTTTATTTATTTAGCAACAATGTTGTTTGCTGCTTTTTACAAATGCATCTGAAATAAACCATCTATCTATCTAAAATGTTTATATTTTGGCAAAAATCAAACAATCTCAACATTTAACTAAACCGTTTCTGGTGCAAATGTCCAGGAAGCTTCTCCAATAACTTGCATAAAATTAAAAAAAAAAAGGAAAAGGCAATTATAAACATCTCAGTTCAGTGTTGTTTTGTGACTGAAACTCTTAAAAAAATCTGTTTTAAAAAAATTACTTTTATTCCATTTTCCCACAGGACTTAAATCTGACATCCGCGGTTCAGATAGACGAGAAAACGAATCCATAACTTCACTTTTATTAAATTCCACCGCTGCTTTAACCTGCAGGTGCATCTTAAATTATATAAATATATAGTAAAAAGTTGATCGTTTGTTTAGAAGAAACTTGTTTTGTTTTTTTTTATTATTGTGATGTTTATGGACCACATTCCCCTTTCATCTTGAGTTTTTTTTTTTTACAAAACGTGACACATTATAATAATTCCACCTTAAATAATGACCAACATCAACACAGCATGTGATTCCAGTGCTCTGCATGTTACTGTGACTCTGCTCCAATCACACTTTTATTTATTTGTTTGTATTAATGCACACTAATAGTAAACGTGCCAGATTATATATATAGCAAAACATTTACATCTGTGTTCCCCGAGGCAGGTCACACAAGCAATACGCTGTTATAAAGGAACACCAAAACCACGGAATTGCTTTGTGGCGACGCTTTTAAACACGGGTAAAGTTTTGAAAATTGAGCATTTTGTATTTTTCTGAAGCACGTTCCAGTGACGACGTGAGAAAAAGGCTCTGGATCCAGAGTTTCTCTGGGTTTTGCGGCTTGTTGCTCCGCTGAGCGACCAGGATGTAATCCAGAGTTGAGGATGTGAGAACAGTTTAATATTCAATCGGGCCGCTTGGCTCCGGTCCAGCCTTTGTTTAAATGACGACGCCCCCTTTTCTCAACCTGCAAGCGCCGAGACGACACCGCGGAGTTCAGGCCGGCCGGCGGCCACCGGGTCACCTGACTGGAGGACGTACCAGAGGAAAACACCAAGTTTCCTTTTCTGGTGCTTGTAAAGAGTAAATACTGGAAAAAATACACCTCTATGATACTATTTAGGAATTTCGGATGGACAGATAGCATAGATAGATAGCATAGGTAGATAGATAGCATAGGTAGATAACAGATAGCATAGGTAGATAGCATAGGTAGATAGATAGCATAGGTAGATAACAGATAGCATAGGTAGATAGCATAGGTAGATAACAGATAGCATAGATAGATAGCATAGGTAGATAACAGATAGCATAGGGAGATAGATAGCATAGGTAGATAACAGATAGCATAGGTAGATAACAGATAGCATAGGTAGATAACAGATAGCATAGGTAGATAGATAGCATAGGTAGAAAACAGATAGCATAGGTAGATAACAGATAGCATAGGTAGATAGATAACATAGGTAGATAACAGATAGCATAGGTAGATAACAGATAGCATAGGTAGATAGCATAGTTAGATAGCATAGGTAGATAACAGATAGCATAGATAGGTAGCATAGATAACATAGATGATAGATAGATAGATAGATAGCAAAGATTGCAAAGATAGCTAGATAGCTAGCATATAACAATAATAATAACAATATAAGTTTAATATAATATGGACCTGACCTACCTCGTTATCGTGGATATGAGCTAACATTCCAACTCAGCAAACAAATGTGGCGTTGGTGCTCGTCTGCGCTCTACCGATGTAGCTCTAGTTTTATAGTTTACAGTCACTGCAATAACAATCCATCTTCATCGTCCGCACATACAAACGTCCGTGAATTCAACGTTTTTAATGTTTATAACATATTATTCTCTGCGTCAGCGCAACTCCTGTCCTGACAGAGAGAGATAGAGAGATAGAGAGATAAAGAGATAGATAGATAGATAGAGAGATAGGACAAACGAGGGGGAAGGTTCCTGCACGTTTGTATGTTTTGCTGAACTCAGTCTGGTTGTTTGTTTATTTTTTTTTAAGTTGTTTATACCTGCTCAGAACTTCCTGCTCGTGGTCCAGGATCGTGATTTGTTGAACTATTTACTTAAACATTTCTCCATAATTCAGACTCTTCATGCCCAATGTGCATGAAATTCAGTGACGTACATTAAAAGTGCCCACAACATGGTAGAAACAAAACACAATGTCGACGACAAACTGGCTATAAAATCTGCAGAAATCAAAATAATCCCGTCATGAGACGGTGAAACGGTTGTTAATTTAGAAAACCAGCAGATTTCCGTCTGTTACGTGACCACAGGCCTCAGGACGGTCACACATCCTGTGGTTGTCGGTTTGTCACTTACAGTCCTGGTTCATAATATGCAAAAAAAAAAAAAAAAAAAAAAAAAAAGCACTTTCATTCCTGTGACGCGGCGGCGGCCGCCCGATCTGCAGAACGTGACGTCCACGTCTTGAAAACCGGTTCCCCCGCATTGTTCCACGTCACTGAACGGGTTCCAGCCACGACGCAGCAGGCGGGTTTCACCAGTACAGTACCGAGGTCACGGCGTTTCCTCGTCACGCCGAACGCTGACGGATCAGAAGGGTCTGAAACTGAGGCCGCGTTAACACAGCCAGGGTTCCCCCCCCCCCCCCCCCCCTCTACGCTTGAAAAAAGAATTTTAATCATAAATTTACACAGCGCTGCTTATACTAGGGGGGGTGGATAAAATTAGAATTTGCATGCAACAGGCTTAAATTGACCTTATTTATATACAAATCACATATATAATATCATTTTTTTGATTTTCAGGTTGCTACTGCCTGCTACTGGCCATATAAGGAAAACCGCGTTTTGGGCGAATTTCTCGAATTTTGCCACTTTTGACAAGTTTTGTGATTTAATGGCTCAACAGTAACGTATCATATATTACATTCACACATTTGTCCTGCTAATCAATGTTTTATTTGTTTATTTTAGGTAGTCTGAGACAAGATGGCTGCCAGTAGTACCTCCACTATTGGTCTTAGAAGCCAGGCTGGGACACGGACCCTGTGTTTGGCAACAACCTCAAGATAGTTTTGGGGAAAACAACTGACAGATCCACTGTTACCTTGACAGAATTCCGTGCCGCGATGGAAAGACTGTCTGTTCAGCCATTATAATCATTAATAATGTGCATGCTATTGATTTTTTTTGGGTGTGTTCTAGTATAAACCATACCTTTTAGTTCATAAATAAACAAAATAAAACAAGTAATCACTATATTTGTACACAATGTTGAGACAGAGTCATTGTCCATTATCATATATAGCTGAAAAAAGCGTGCAAAAGTGTGATATACGCAGTACATCAAAACATGCCAGTAGCAGGCAGTAGCAGAACCAAAATTGAAAATGCAGGTTACTTGTGTGTTTTATATATAAATAAGGTCAAAATAAACCTGTTACACGAAGGTTTTGGGGAAAAAAGGTCATTTATCCACCCCCCCTACTTATACACCTGCTTCAGAGCTGCTATGAGCAGCCAGACCTGCAGGGGGCAGTGTAGCCAGAAGCGTGACGCCATGACAGCCAATCAGAATCACGAACTGCGACGTAAACGTCCTCAGATTTGATCCAGATCATCATTTGTGGCGAGTCGTAGCTGCGTTTGTGTGTAAATACGCGGCGTAAAGAGAAATATCACCGTTTTTTTTTCAACAAATACCTGAGCTGAGCAAAAAAACCTCAATTATTATTTCCTTTTTTGAATCGATTTATAGAATTTGTAGCTATAAACAATTTTTATTTCCTGCATTTTTCACGTTGCATTCTACAATCCCTGGCGGGTTTTTTGGTAGCGCAATGTGAGCCACTTAAATCGGGACGTTTGCGGAGTCGTCCCATTTTCCCATTTTTTTTTTTTTTTTTTAAATGGGAAAATTTTAGCTCCTGCTAATTTGCTTAAAAAGCTTAAACTTGCTGAACGGCGGAGCCTCATCCGTGCTTTTATTTTGGGATCGTCGACATGCATTTTAACTGCGAGGACAATCACAGCCATAAAGACGATATATCAAAGGTCTGCGGCCATTTTTTTTTTTGTTTTTTAAGTGCATTGAGAGAAGAAAAAACAAAACACCAGACGCTGTAGTCAAATCAGACGATCGACAACTGCTTTGTTTACTCACTACCAGTGCTTTTTGAGGGTTCTCCTCGTCCTGCCGGATTATGCAAGACTGATGAGAGAACAACGGTCCTCCATTAAAACGAGAAGACGTCTCGTCGGTAATTAAAAGGCCTTTGCTAAGAAAATGGAACTACGAACATGACAAGAAGTGCTACGCCTCAAACAGGAAACTGTGGTGAGGCAAACTAGATCATCATGGACTGTGAATCAGCAAAGATATTTATGTCACGGAGAATCTTTTTAATGAAGAAATTAGGAGATAATTTGAAAGTTTGAGGACAATAAACATGAACTGGGTTTGTAACCGTGAGGCTCAACTGATGGTTTATTGGAAATGTATAATGAGAAACACTTAAAAAAACTAAATAGTTTGTGAAAGTCTCTAGAATTAACGGGAAAAATTACGTTTGAAATAAGACGCTTCATTCGTAGATTGTGAAGGAAAACGTTAGTTGAGTTAATCGGCAGAAAAACAAAAAATAGTCTTTGCGTTTCCTGGGAAACGGAAGGCTGCTGAAGCCCCGAGAACCAAAAACGCTAAACTTTTATTGTTTCGGGCGTCCCGCTCACACGACAAAACAAAACTGTGCTTTTGAGGCCGAACTTTTTGAAAACGCAACTTTGCGAAAAAATGCTCCGTCTCCACGGTCGTAGTTAACAGTTCTTCTGCACGCGCTCAGTCGATCGACAAGTGTTTCCTCCAGAGTGTCAAGACAGTCCATATTCTCCTGGTGCTTTTATTTTGACAAGGCACCGTAACAACAATTCAACTCGGTGGTCCGTCAATGTCCATGTCGTACAACCATTGTTGTTCTCTGCACGTCTGTGTGTAACATCACTACAAGGAAACAAACAAACAACAGCACCAACTAGTGGCCCAACGGGAAAACTACATTTCCATGTAAACTGACATCGTTTTCATAACTTTGCCGTGTAAACGCACAACTTTCCCAAAATTAAAAAACGACGCGTTTTCCACCCGAAACGTTGTCCGGTGTGTCGTATCGACCAACAACCTCTGAAGTTAGTGAAAAGGTTTGAGTAAAGTTCCTTCACGAAACAAGAAAGAGTAACTTTGGTATACAATTTAAACACTTTGGAGGATTTCGAAACAGAGTGTGATGGAGAACGGATCTAGAAGGTACGGTAGAGAACGGATCTAGAAGGTACGATAGAGAACGGATCTAGAAGGTACGATAGAGAACGGATCTAGAAGGTACGGTAGAGAACGGCTCTAGAAGGTACAGTAGAGAACGGATCTAGAAGGTACAGTAGAGAACGGATCTAGAAGGTACAGTAGAGAACGGGTCTAGAAGGTACGTAGAGAACGGGTCTAGAAGGTACGGTAGAGAACGGATCTAGAAGGTACGGTAGAGAACGGCTCTAGAAGGTACAGTAGAGAACGGATATAGAAGGTACGTAGAGAACGGATCTAGAAGGTACGATAGAGAACGGATCTAGAAGGTATGGTAGAGAACGGATCTAGAAGGTAGGGTAGAGAACTGATTTAGAAGGTACGTAGAGAACGGATCTAGAAGGTACGATAGAGAACGGATCTAGAAGGTACGATAGAGAACGGATCTAGAAGGTAGGGTAGAGAACGGATCTAGAAGGTACGATAGAGAACGGATCTAGAAGGTAGGGTAGAGAACGGATCTAGAGGGTACGATACAGAATGGATCTAGAAGGTACGCTAGAGAACGGATCTAGAAGGTACGGTAGAGAACGGATCTAGAAGGTACTGTAGAGAACGGATCTAGAAGGTACGGTAGAGAACGGATCTAGAAGGTACAGTAGAGAACGGATCTAGAAGGTACGTAGAGAACGGATCTAGAAGGTACGATAGAGAACGGATCTAGAAGGTACGCTAGAGAACGGATCTCGAGGTGGTTTAATAAATCCAGAGGCACTTGCAGATAGATGCAGAAACAGTTTGCTGGCTCTCGAAACCGGTTTGTAGAGAATGGATCTAGAAACACTTTGGTGGATCTTGAAACATTTCGATGGAGAAAGGATCGAGAAAGTTTACTGGTGGATCTAGAAACCGTTTGATGACCGAGAAACCATTTCCTGCCTCTAGAAGCAGTTATAGATGCATGTAGAAAGTTTGATGGCTATAGAAACAGTGGTATAGAGCTAAAAACAGTCTGATGGATCTAGAAGCAGTTATAGATGCACAGAGGAGATTTGATGGCTCGAGAAACAGTTTTCCAGGAAATGGATCGAGAAAGTTTGATAGATCGAGAAACTGTTTTATACATCGAGAAACTGTTTTATAGCTCTAGAAACTGTTTTCCAGGTGATGGATCGAGAAAGTTTGACGGATCGAGAAACTTTTCTATAGCTCTAGAAACTGTTCTATAGCTCTAGAAACTGTTTTATAGATCGAGAAACTGTTTTACAGATCTAGAAACTATTTTACACATCTAGAAACTGTTTTATACATCGAGAAACTGCTTTATAGAACTGGAAACTGTTTTATACATCGAGAAACTGCTTTATAGAACTGGAAACTGTTTTATACATCGAGAAACTGCTTTATAGAACTGGAAACTGTTTTATACATCGAGAAACTTTTATACATTGAGAAACTGTTTTATACATCGAGAAACTGTTTTATAGAACTGGAAACTGTTTTATACATTGAGAAACTGTTTTATAGAACTGTAAACTGTTTTATAGATCTAGAAACTGTCTTATAGACAGAGAAACTGTTTTATAGACAGAGAAACTGTTTTATAGACAGAGAAACTGTTTTATAGACAGAGACACTGTCTTATACATTGAGAAACTGTTTTATAGATCTAGAAACTGTTTTATAGATCTAGAAACTGTCTTATAGACCGAGAAACTGTCTTATAGACCGAGAAACTGTTTTATAGACAGAGACACTGTCTTATACATTGAGAAACTGTTTTATAGATCTAGAAACTGTTTTATAGATCTAGAAATTGTCTTATAGACCGAGAAACTGTCTTATAGACCGAGAAACTGTTTTATAGACAGAGACACTGTCTTATACATTGAGAAACTGTTCTATAAATCTAGAAACTGTTTCATACAACTGGAAACAGAAGACAGGAATCCAAAGTGGGATCCTGTAAAACAAAAACAAACAAACCAGGACACCCGGGAATAAAAGTCACCTAATCCGCATCAGCCTTTAAAGACTCGGTGAAACAGGAAGTTTCCCCAGGAACTCCTGTCCGTCCACGTCAACTGTCCGGGAAGAAAAAAGTGGGAATAAACTGGGA
This sequence comes from Blennius ocellaris, assembly GCF_963422515.1. Classification (NCBI taxonomy): domain Eukaryota; kingdom Metazoa; phylum Chordata; class Actinopteri; order Blenniiformes; family Blenniidae; genus Blennius; species Blennius ocellaris. The sequence continues at coordinate 1,666,225 of NC_137667.1, read as the reverse complement.
ATTTCCGAGTTAATGCAGCCGCCCTGCAGGAGGGGACGTACGTGTTTCTGGAGGCCGTGTTTTGTTTTTATTTTTGTTTTTGTTTTTTCCTCCCCGGAGCCCGGGGATGCAGGAGGCTCGAGCTCGAGCTCCCCCCCCCCCCACCCTCTCCCAAGCAGCCCGCTAGCCAGGCTAGGCTAGGCGGCTAAGTTGAGCTAACTTTCCTCCCCCGCTGGCGGAGGCGTCGAGCCGCTTCAAGACGCCGACCGGCGGCCGCAGCCAGCAGCTCGGTTCCCCCCGGGTCGGCTCCGGTTCCCTCCGGGGCGGGAGGGGGGAGGGAGGGAGGGAGGGGGGAGCGAGACGCACACAACACGGGCGCCACATCATGGAAAAGCAAAAAAAAAAAAGAAAAAGAAAAGAAAAACAACAACTCACCCATTCCCACCCAGTCCTGCGAAAACGCCTCGCGCTCGAAGCCGACGCTGGGAACGTTTCCCTCCCGGGGGCAGCGAGCAGGTAGACGGAAGGAGAGTCGCTTTTTTTTTTTTTTTTTTTACCCCCCCGTGGAAGTCAGATAAAGAGCAGCCGTGGATCCATCCGGAGGAGGAGGAGGAGGAGGAGGAGGAGGAGGAGGAGGAACAGCAGGAGCAGCCTCCTCAGTTCACCGTCCCACCCCGCATGTACAGTAACCACTCTCGCGTGTGCGCGCGCACGTGCGTGACTGCGCGCTCGCGGGCCTGAGATCACTTCTTTTGACAGGGGCGGGGCGGAGGAGGAGGAGGGAGGGGGGCGGGGCGGGAGGGAGGGGCAAATAAAGTTTATTTTTAATGTTTTAAAAAGTAGAAGTAAAGTATTTAGAGCAGGATGTGAACTGCAATCGATTCTACTTTCATGGACTCTTAATTCTGCTTCTGCAATTTCAAAATAACACAATTTTATTTTATTTTTTTTCTGATTTTAATTGATTGAAAGTGCATTTAATTTGACTCACTTCCTCCCAGCATTGGAAACAGACAGTGTTTGGACACTTTATCTCTCATCTTTAAAAAAAACAAACAAGAAAACAACAACATTAATTTAAAACTGTCCGACTGCTGCCAATGTAGGAATGTGTTTTTATTTTTTATTTTGAAGGAGACTAATATGTTTTGCTTGTTTTTCAAAATTTGATTATGTACAGATCTTGGGTATTTTCAGACGTGTTGATAAATAAATTGAATTATTATATTATTATTATTATTATTATCAATATTATTATTATTGTTATTATTCATGTTTTTGTTAATCGAATTATTTTCTCTATAACCAATACTATGGCCCGTGAGAGACTCCAATCTGACCAAACCACCAAGCAAATCGCCGAAATGTCAATGAAAATATTGATTTGTTTAAACAAATGTTCCTAAGCGCAGCAGGTCGACGGCTGATTTGATTTTACTGCAGCCAGTTATCTGAGAATCAAACATTCAAATTCTTCTCAAAGCGGCTTCAAGCTGCTGAAACAAACTGCTTGCATGATAAAATAATGACTCCTTTATTTATGTATTGGCTGAATCCAGCCGGGAATTTATATTTGTGATGTAATTCAGCGACGTGCATTTACACAACTTGCGCAAATTAAACAAAGAACCGTTTTTCCTTTCGCTCAGTTCAGGGTTTTATTTTGTTTGTTTAGATACACAAAAAGTAGAATGATCAATAAATTAACATTTCAAATAAACTTCACTGTGAAGGGATTAATTTCTAGATCCAGTGACGTCTGGACTAAACAACAGAATGTAAAAGAGAATTTATTAGTATATATAACAATTCTAAAACTAATATCGTGGTGTTGCAGTCACTGGCCAATAGAGGGCGCCAGGGTACCGCCCCCTGGTGGAAGCAACAAGGGTTGTTTTTTTTTAAATAAATATAAAATATATTAATAAACTATAATACTGTCAAAATTTGTTTGGGGCTCTGAAATGCATTTTGCTTTATTTTCTGTGGATAATCTTCAATTAAATGAATCCTTCAAGAGCACAACTCTAAATGTGAAATGTAATATTGTAGCTTGACAGCAAATGTACATTTATCTTGTGGTTTTACATCCAGTAACACGCGATTCCAGCACAACGAAAGTCTGCGCTAAAAATGTGAAAACTGTAGTTTGATGCACGGTAAAACATGAAATACCTGCTTGGCAAGTTATGGAGTATTTTTTTTGCAGTTTTTGAAATGTCCTCTTTGACCACTTTCTAAATCAGCCTAATGACTAAAAACTCATTTTAGCCCAGGGGCTTAAAAAATTAATCGGATTAATAATACCGTAATAACATTTGATTTTAAAATAAAGTTTTTTTTCTCTGTTGTGACGATGCGCGAGTAAAAACATTTACATTTTCAGCGAACATCCATTGGACATCAGCTCAAATAATGAATTAAATAGTCCACATTTTTAAATATCTATTAATAATATAAAGAAATGTACATTGTGCAGCACTGTCCGGTGTTTTGGTTTAACTGGTGCCCCTGTTAACTGGTGACTCCTGCCGCTAACCAGCAACAGCTGATGTTAAAACAAGACCAAAAAAAACAAGAAGGCTGTTGCTGGGCTAATCCCCAGCCGGAGGGCTTTATATTTTCTCACAAAGCAGCTCTAAGGCAGCACACTTGGTACACTAGAGGGTGTTCCATGGGTCCTAGTAGATAATTATGTAGAATCTGAAAGGTCTTCTTCATAAGCTATGTCAAAATACGTCTCCAGAGCCCAAAAGGTGTTTTTATGCACTTAGTGACCCTGTGACCTGATATGCAAATGAGGTCATGGTCACCATGGTGCCCCTTCTCCCCAGGTGGAGTGTCCATGTGTGAAGTTTGGTGACTGTGGGCCCAGGAACTGCTGAGAAATGAGGAGAAATGTTTATATGAAAATACATGTATTGTGCAACCATGACGAGCAAACTTCAGACCCTACCAATCTTCAAGGTCAAGGTCAGGTCACTTGGTGTACTGGAGGTTATCCCTGGAGTGTGTATCATGTGTGTATCAAATTTCAGAGCCCTAGCTCAAAAACCTAGGCCTCCAGAGCCCAAAATGTGTTTTTAAGCACTTCGTGACCCTGTGACCTACTTAATATGCAAATTAGGTCAAGGTCACCATAGTATCCCTTCCCCCTCTGAGATGTATCCACATGTGAAGTTTGGTCACTGTGGGCCCAGGGGTTGCCGAGATATAGGTAGAAACGTTCGAACGGACGGACGTACGTACGGAGACTGTTTCAAGATCCCCCTCGGGGCCTATCGGCTACGGCGGGGGATAAAAATGTTGTGATGCTTTAAATTTTTATCTAAATCCATAGTTGCCATGGCGACGGGTCAGGTTTTTAAGTCTGCTGTGAAAAAAGGGGGGGCGCTGGAGGAAGCCGGTCGCCGGTTAACAGGGGAACCGGTTCATCCGAAACACCGGCGGTATAGTGGCTGGTATAACATCGTCCGTCATCACATCTCAGATCGCTGAGGGCGTTTTCTCACGCCCGCGTGTTATTAATGCCGATAAGAACAAAACAGAACAAACCTTGATTGACAGAGCAATGAGAGCGACACGCCCCACAACAACAACAACAACAACAACAACGACGAGCCGCAGGGAAGCAAAAGAGGAGGAAATACAGCAGGTGAGGGTTTTACTGCCTCGGAGGCCCGTCGTGGGTCGGATTTTTACATAAACAAACAAAAAAAAAAAAGAGATTAATCGCAAGGGTTGCTGTGGATTAATTTCGATTAATCGTGATCAAATATTCCATTTTAATCTCTTTCAATCCTTTTAGATGAGCGACATTAATGGGTTCATATTATGCGAAATCGACTTTCTAAAGGTTTTTCCAACAGTAATAATCGTCCCCAATCAACCAGTGTTTTTTTTATCCCCCCCTTTTTTATCTCTCTGTTAAAATGTGATGATTAAAAACTTTTATTGTCACTTCGTTTGCCCATTGTACTATTTTTATTTTAACAAACTCTTATCTCATGGCTGAAATGGAGAGAAAGCAGCCAAACTGACTGACATTACATTAACAACAACAAAAATAAAGTATAAATTAAAAATAAAAAAAAACAGCTAAAATACATCAAATGGCCCAAAAACATAAAAAAGAAAAATTTCAAAAATTTCTCAAATCGGTATATTAAAAAAAGGGAAAGCAGACTATTTTTAAATGCCTGATTTTTTAAGAGTCTAAAGAGAGACAAAGACAAAAAAACATTTTTTTTAAAAATTACTCAAATAGATTAAATCAATTACAAAATTATGGCCTCAAATTATGTTGTCGCTGGCCAGTGAAAACAGCGACAACAGCCAAAATGACTAAAAATGGCAAAAAACAGTTAAAACATTTTTTTTCAAAAATTCCTCAAATCGGTGTATAAAAAAACGGAAAACAGACTTTTTTTAAATTCCTAATTTCCAAGAGTCCAAAGAGATACGAAAAAAAAACATTAAAACGTAGCTCAAATAGATTAAGTCAGTTACAAAAGTATTAAAATTAAATAATTAAAATTTAATTAAAAACATTATTATGGCACCATTTTACCAGTCCGACCAGTGTCAATTTAACTTGACACCATTTAAATATCACTCCAATGTTTTCTGTTTCCTGATTTTGACCTTTAACCCAAATTACTCAGCTGCAATGACAAACATCTCCCACTAGGTGTCAGTGTAGCACCAGTGTTTATGTACATCCGTTGGACGAGCCTCCGCATGTTCAGTTTAACAGGAAACTCCTTATGATACACCTTTACTATGCTTAGAATATAATATAATAGAAGGATTAGATACGTTTAGTATGTATGTGTATGTATGTATATGAGTGTATACCTGAATGTAGATTATCTCAATGTTTTAAAATACAATTTCAAAAAAATTTAATCTGATTATTAAAACAAGATTTCCACCATAAGCAGTATATAGTCAAAATAGTCAAAATAGTGTGATTTAATTTAAAATATTTTTTTTTACTTCAGAATATATTTATTTCTTCAGTAGCCGTAATACTCTTCCATCCATCACAGATTAAATGAAATAAATGGATTAATTGATTAAATTAACTAATTTATTGAATTAAATCCCAGCTTTCAAAATAAAAGTGATCCAACATTTTTTCAAAATAAAAGTAAAACATTTTTTTTAATGTTAAAACCTTCAAAATTGGAATTTCATCAACATTTAAAGTGCCAGGTCCCGATCAAAGCTGCTTGCAGCTTTAATTCCTACCTATTTTTTGTACATTTCCATAATTCCCGACAGAAAATTTTCCATAAAAACGGAGGTTTTCTGGCTCCTGAGACCAAACGGCCTCGAGTTGGTAGGTCGGTGCCGACATAGAGGTTTGCTGCCAACAATAGTGAACGACGGGTAGACATGGCATGTACACGCAAAGCATGGAAAATTTGTGAACCGTGAAAAAAAATCTCCCATTCAAAGCGGATGGGAGAAAAAATTTCCAGCCGTTTTGGGAGTTTAACATGGGAGTCGATGGAAGTCACAGCAGTGCACACGCACTACACCTGCTGCGTAATCCACGGCCACCTGTCGCTCCGGCGCTCAGGGCCATGTGTGTCAGTGGGGCAAACATGGCCGCCGCCGCCGCCGCCGCCGTCGATTCAACAATCTGCCCGCTTAAGCCGGCTCGCTCCTCGTCCCTGCAAATAGCATGGCAGAGCAGCGGTGCCATCTGCCCCGCACGTGTGGCGGGAGGTAAACGGATGAAATGCCGCGATTGTGCTTTTTAACCGTGCGCACACACACACACACACACACACACACACACACACACACACACACACAGTCTGGCAGGCTGTTTAATCGCCGTTCCTCCAATTCCTCTTTACAGGAATAATTTAAGTTTATTAGCGGCAGCGAGGTGTATTATTGTAGCGACGTGTGTAAGAAAAGAGGTAAATATATAAGGTTGTAAACAAACAGGGGAGGGGGAAAAAAAAGAAGTGATGTTGATGTTATTTCTGAGGGAAGATGCTCTATACATCTTCTATTTATTCACCCATTGATGTAGTTGTTGTCTGTTGTTGTTTAGTTTATTTATTTGCACTACCTCCTCGATGTGACTTTTTAATTCCCCCCCTATAAATGCATTTTTCCACCGATTAATTGATTGATTAGAAAAAAAGGGGGCGGGGCTTCCTGCCAATATATATATATAATTACTCACGGAAAATGACAACAATAGCGTAACGTCTCTGCAGTTGTGTTCCTGATGCAACGTTAAGGTTTATTGACGATCACTGGTCGGTTCCGATTCTTTTGTGTCGCCTGAACGCACCGTCAGAGCGAGCTGGCTGGTGATTGGCTGAGAGTGGAGAAGGGGGCGGGTCAAGTGTGCAAAGACTGTGTGTGTGTGTCCGCTGTAGACATACTGCTCCTCAAAGCTATTATATATATATATATATATTTCCTCAGCCATGAATTTAAACTAATGATGAATTAGTGAGGAACAATGTCTCTTTATGTGTAAAAATACGTTGCCATTCATCTCAGGTCACTGACATTTTACAAATAATCAACTTATTCCAATAATTCGTCTAAATAGGAAACGTCTGTGTTTCCCAGTTTTACTGAGGAAATGCTTGGTCATGGCACTCAGCAGCATTTTGAATTATTGAAGAGCCACTAAATGAATTTCGGGTTTCGGCCTGCAGACGTGTTTTTAAGTGAGCAGAGGAGGTGAACAGTATAATGATAATAATAATAATAATAATAATAATAATAGTAATAATATGTATTTTAAGCAAAAATAAATAAATAAATTATCATAGTAATAAATGAGGCTTGTCTTTATATTGTCAATGTGAGCCCAATTTATTATTATTTTATTATTATTATTGTAAATTGTTTGCTTTTTCTGTGCTATTTTTTTTTTAACTTTTATTTTTATTTGTATTAATTTTTTATTATTATTATTATTTATTTTTTTATTGTGTTGGTGTTGCTATCTTGTTCTTTCTTTGTGTTTACTTTGAAGAAAAACGGAAAAATGAAAATAAAGAGTTAAAAAAAATTAAGAATAATTATAATAATAAATAATAAATATAATAATAATAAGTAATAATAATAATAGTAGTAGATTCTATTTGTTAGCACCTTTCATACACCCAAGGTCAGGTTACATTACGTGTTAAAAACCAAGTTAAACTCAGATATTTTAAATGTGTAGAAGTAACCTCTCTCTGCCCCCCCCCCCCCCCCCCCCCCCCCATTTTTTACATTTTTTATTTAATTATTGATCTAATGTAGTCATGTTAACTTGTGGGATTGTATTAAAATTATGTCAAATTATATATTTTATAACTGGATAAACCAATAAAAAAATACTTTAAACAAAAAAAAAAGTTTAAAACATTTTTGTAACAAAAAATATGCTGGTAATTTCATCACCTCTATCTAGCTACGTCCTTGGTGGACGTAATTAGATAGAAACCCACAAAAAGTTAGATGGAAACTTAAGTAGAAACTACGTAATAACGTACGAATACTCCCACTGTTGTTGTTTATACCATAAATGTATAACTCAGCTATAAACCTGATCCTCTGTACAGGTGTGTGGGTGTGGTTTATGAAAACAAACAACAGCCCCCCCTAGTGGCCAATCCTGCAACTATTTCATTTCCAAGCATTTAAACGAAAAGAAGAATTTTTAAACCAGAAACTTTTTAGTGTTTAATACAGTGAAAACAGCGACAACAGCCAAAGTGACTAAAATAGCAAAAAACTGTAAAATAAATTTTTTTTTCAAAAATTCCTCAAATTGGTATATTAAAAAAAGGGAAAACAGACTATTTTTAAATTCCAAGAGTCTAAAGAGAGACTAAAACAAAAACCATTAAAACATAGCTCAAATAGAGTAAATCAATTACAAAAGTATATAGAAAACGAGAATTTCCAAGAGTCTAAAGAGAGACGAAAACAAAAAAGTGAAATATTAAAAATAGCTAAAATAGATTAAATGAATTGCAAAGGTTTTGCCTCAAATGAAAAAAAAATAAAAATAAGAGTCAATACAGTGAAACCAGAAACAACAGCCAAAATCACTAAAATGGCAAAAAAAGGTTTTAAAATGTTTTTTTAAATATTTAAAAATAAATAAATAGAAAAAATTCAAAAATTCCTCAAACCGGTATATTAATAATAAAGGGAAAACAGACTATTTTTAAATTCCTGATGTCCAGGAGTCTAAAGAGAGACGAAACATAACTTGAAATAAAAACAAATAATAAAACTTTTCAGCGTTTAAGTCGCGTCACGGCCCTTCCTCTTCCTCCTCTCTCTTCAGAGAGAGCGTGACAGGAGGAGGGGGGGGGAGGGGCTTGAGCTCCGCACGTGCGCGGCTCTCCGGCGCCCGCCATTGGCTGGCCTGGCCGCGAGGCCCCGCCCCCTCCCAAAGGCAGCGCGTCACGGCGGCAGCGCCTTGTTGTGGAGGTCTGCGGCGGCGGACCGGACGGGGAGAGAGCAGCGCGTCGCACCGCACCGCACCGCGCCGCACCGCACCGCACCGCGCCGCGCCGCGCCGCACCGGGCGCTGGCTGGCAGGACTCGGCCCCCCCTTTGCCCCCCCCCCTTTGCCCCCCCCCCCCCACAGTCCACCACCACCCCTCCGGTCGTGGCCCTCGTCCGTCATCGCGATGGGAACCGCCGCGGCGGTGCGTCCCGAGCCGGACGGTATAAAAACGGCGCCGCCGTCCAACGCGGTGAAGTGAGGAAGAGGAAGAGGATGAGGAGGATGACACTCACACACACACTCACACACACACACACGCGCGCGCGTCTTTACCGGAGACATGAGAAGTGATCCTCAGGAGCACAACTTGGACAAAGACGAGCCCCGGAGCCCGGTGGTGCGCGCGCCCTGAACCGGGACGATGTGCCCCGCCGCGCGCCTGGCCGCCGCCGCCGCACTGGTGAGCGCGACTCGTTTTGTTGTTGTTTTTTTTGTTTGCTTTTGTTGTTTTCTTTTTAATTCCCACATTTGTGGTTTATTCTAAGGACTCCTGCAGCAGGTTCTCCTCTTCTTAAAGGGCCAGCGGCTTGTTTTTCTCACAACTTCTTCTTCTAGCCGCAACAAACCAAAACACAACTTCTGCATTGATTCTCATACTTGTTTTTGTTTATTTGTTTGTTTTTTTGTTACATCCATTCATCCATCACAACTATGATGGGGGATTTAAAAAAAAACTCCAGGAGTGTTTTTGTTTACTACAGTTTGTTCTGGTCACAACAAAGACAAAGCATCGTTTATTTATATTTTTAAATATATTCCATCATGTTGGTTTCCAGTTTTGTCGAGAGGTTTTAACTTATTTCTAAGCTTCTTGTCTAATTTTTAATCAGATTTTTTTTTTTGATTTCTGTTTTATTTTTCATCAAACCAGATTCAACCAGGTTTCTGTCTTACTTTTGTTTTGTTTATCAGGTTTAACAAGGTCCTGCCTTGTTTATAACCAGATTTTAAAGGATTTTTGCTCATATTTTTAAGTTTCAAACTTATTTTTGTCCAGATTTAGAGAAGTGTCCATCATATTAAAAAATTTTTTTTTTTTTAAAGCAGATATCAAAGGACTCCATCCTATTTGATCATTTATAGGCTCTTATGTGTGTTTTTACGATGTTTAAAAGTAATTTATTTTCAGATTTTAAATGTTTCTTTGCAATTTTTAAACCAGATTTGAGTTCAACTGTAATTTTCCATCACATAATTTTTGGGGTGTTTAAATCTAATTCTTAATTAAGATTGAAATGTTTTAAGTTATTTTTTTTCCGGAGAATCAAAGAACAAAGCTCTCAACAGTTTGGATTTTAAATTGCAGGATAGTTAAAACAAGTTAATGCCTTTGATGAGAAGTTTAAATCTGTACAAAACACTTAAAATATATACATATATACAGACAACTGTCACTTCTATAGCCTCCAGGACGTAACTTCATGTTTTCTTTTAATAAAAAAAGACATAATATTTTTGTAAACGGCTTATATAAAGACAATAAATAAGTTATCGATGAGCTTTTTCTTGGAAATATGAATTTATGGTGGCAGTTTTTTGGGTTTTCTTCTTTTCGTAAAAGGTTTGTAAAACGATGCAGTTAGCCTGTCGGGCCACTAGTGGGCGCTGCTGGTTGTTTTTCTAATGTTTCTAATGTTTTCTGGGCTTAAATATCAAAAGTGTTGCGGCAGGTTGTCTTACTGAAACATAAACAGATTGATTTCATACAAATTTATTGTTTATTTGTAAACATGTTGATTTTCCGTCTGGAACCTGCGGGTTGGAAACGAGCGGTGAGGTTCTAGTTCTGGTTTCTTCTCTTATGTAGAAGTGATTCCTTTTACGAGAAGTACATTTTTTATTTTTTAAAGATTTTCAAACTTTAAGAAAACTCGATCGAGTTTGTGTTCCGAGTCGTTTGTTTGGCCTTTGATCCAAAAAAACATCAGTTTCGGTGTTTTTTTGACTGAAAACAAACTTCAGTTGTTGCATCAATCATCTTAAAATAAAATAAATAAATAAATATCGTTGATAAACAAAAATGAAACTTATTGAAATGGTGGGCTGGTTTTACGAAATTAACATTTTTTTTTTTTTTATTGGATCATCAAACAAGTTTCATCACATTTTTGGAACAAAATCTTTTTTCATATTATTATAATTATTTTTTAAATGGATCATCAAACAAGTTTCATCACGTTTTTGGGACAACATTTAAAAAAAAAAATTTTTTTTCAAATAATTTTATTTATTTATTTATTAAATAAAAAAATTTTTTTTTAAACCTAACAAAAACAAGACAACCACAATAAATTGAACACCCCCCCCCCCCCGGCACACATCCCTTTAAATATAAACAAAAAACAAGATTAACAATAATAAAAAAGTAAATAAACCACAAGATTTTTCAGGATAGGCTCTCCTCAGCCGGGTTTATTTTTAGGTCGCCGCTTCCACGTGGCTGCAATTGTTAGCGGCGGTCTCGAGCGACGGCAACGTGCGTCGTACACGTGACCCCCCCCCCCCCCCAACAATTATTGACCCCACCGGGGGCCCAGCAGCTGCCCTCCATGTCAGGCTTCGGTTTCCCCCACCGGACTTTTATGTTGAAGGTTTGTTTGTTTCTGCAGCGCAAACAGGAATACGCGCGTAGCCGGCGTGCTACGTTAGCCTGGCGAGCTAATGGTGGAAGATTTAAAACCTTAAACGGGCCTGAATACGGTTTTGGATCTTGAAAGTCGCTTCTGTTTTCTGTTTTTTTTCTGACTCAACACTTCACCCAGCCTGTAATTTGACCCCAGCCTCCTGTTTTTGCCGGGGATTTACAAAACATTTATTACAAGATGTGAGCGTTGTGGGGTCAGTCTGTGGAGATGTTAAAAGGAAACTCAGGGGGTCAGATAAGCTTTGACAATCAAAGGTGTTTCCATAGCAACGTGGGCGGAGCCATCAGAGACGAAAAGCAATAGAATTCCGTTCTGAAGGGTGGAGCTACGACGAGTCCTCGTTGGACGTCAGCTCAAATTATGAATATTACAAAGCGTGTATTCTTACGACCGAGCCTTATTGTGAAAAATCTGCTTCACTCTCCGGTGTTTCGGTCTAACTGGTGCCCCTGTTAACTGGTGACTCCTGCTAGCAGCCGATGCTAAAAAACAAGACAGACAAACGCTACGACGCTTTAAACTTTTAACGGAAATGCGGCTAAACGGTTTTTAACATGTGCTGCGGGAAGCAGGAAGTCGGTCACCAGTTACCAAGGTAACCGGTTAACGCAAAACACCGGCGGTGTCGGAGGCTCCCTGGTTACCGTAGCGAGGATTGTCCCCTTAATTGACGGCGACGGACGGACGTCGTGCTACTTTTTCCCCACTGTACGATTTGTTGTTGTTCTTTTCGCGTGACAAAAACAACAAACAAACAAACTACTGTGTGTTTACGCTGCCGGCGGCCGGAGTCGGTCAGTTTTCGAAAAAAAAAAAAAAAAAAAAAAGTTCCTCCCACAGTGGCGCCCTCTGTTTCAGTTTGAAACAATGGCGGCCGGCTCATTGTCGGCGATGAATTCTCGCCAGACTGAGTCCAGACAGAGTCTCTCTCTCTCGCTCTCTCTCTCTCTCTCTCGCTCTCTCTCTCTCTCTCTCACACCAGAACGAGCAGCGACAGGTGCTGCCATGTGTGTGTATGTGTGTGTGTTGGTGTGTATCAGGCGTGCACGTGTGTTGTTCTACGTCCAGTCGTTTGTCCGCCGGGTGTTTCTGCGCCCGCTGGAAATAGACGGTCATTACCGGCAGCGTCTCCGATGTCTCCGATGTTTTTTGTTTCACAGCACAAACACGCTTGTGTTAAATCCCGTGTTCGCGTGTTGCCGTACTTTTACTTTCACGGCCGCGACAGGAAGCCACGCCTCCACCGAGCCGCGCCCCGCGACATAATTATAGAAAAATCCCACATTCATTACGCGTCGTTTTCGCACAAGTTCCATGTTCACGTTTAAAAAAAAAAAAACGATGTCCATTTTTAACTTTCACATTTTATTTAACCTTCATTTTACCTCGTTGAGATTAAAAATGTCTTTTTCAGCACTTTTTAAAAAAAGTTTACTTCGGACATGTGGGTACAAAACAAAACAAAACAACTGATACAAACAACAAATATCGCAGAGCAAAAATAAAGAAAAATGTAGCAAATAAGTAAATAAATAATGTTACGTTTCCAGACAAAACAAACACATGAAACAAAAAAACAAGAAAAATGGCAATACATTAAAAACATGCAAATTTGCAAATTTGCACACAAAAAAAAAATTATATATATATAAGCATTTTAATTCCATTTCCACGGAAACAAACGTCGTTTTGAGCGCGTCATCGTCCATAAACACAAAAAAATGACGTCTTTGCTCAAAACGCCGCGGCGTTAGCAAAGCCTCCAAACGTAAGCGAGGCGGCTTCGCGAAACTTAACGAAGTCCTATGAACAGAAACTTCGAACCATTTGTGACTGGTAGTTGGACACCAGCCTCGTCGTGGCCACGGCCGGCCGGCAGGTTTCAATGGAGGACCAGTCGGTCTGTCGAGCTCTCTGATTGGCTGCTCGCGCTGTGATTGACGGGAAAACAGAGGAGGAGGAGGACGGGCAGGAAGTGGAGTGATTCTTGTGCTGCTGATCAGCAGAAAGTCCAGACAGTGCGTGTGTGTGTGTGTGTGCGTGTGCGTGTGCGTGTGCGTGTGTGTGTGTGTGTGTGTGTGTGTGTGTGTGTGTGTGTGTGTGTGTGTGTGTGTGCTGACAAAGTGCCAGTGCTGCACTTTGTCTCCTTTGCGGTTTTGGAGATTTGCCGTCATTACGAGGAAACGCCGCCACCGGTTTCCATGGCGACGTCTCACAGTCGTTCTGCTCTCGTTTCGCCGACACGCTGAGCGACAGCCGCCGCCGCCGCCGCCGCCGCCGCCGCCGCCGCCGCCGCACTAATCGTCCTCATTGGCTTAAAAAAGTGTCGCCGCAGACACAGTCGGGTCACCGGAGGTCGGGTCACTGCCTGAGCGGCTTTTCCACGACGGAGAGAGAGAGAGAGAGAGAGAGAGAGAGAGACCGTCGAAACGCTTCTCGAATGATGACCGACTTCGGCCATTGACTGTCCTGTTAGCATTGGCGGCTAACAGGGTGCTATAGGGGGAAACAAATGTTAATAAACGACTAAAAAAAAAAAAAAAACACATTTCTTGGTGGTGCTCTTGATATCCTAGTGTGTTCACATTCCCCTGCAATGCATCCTGGGTAAATTAGTCGGAAAAAAATCGAGCGAATCTGGTCTGAAGACTTTGTATCGCGGCTGTTTGTAGCTACCCCATTAGCCGGTTCCGGTACCGGTCCGTGGATCAATTGGTACCGGGCCGCCCAAGAAATAATTAATTATTTCCGTTGTATTTATTATCCGAGTCTGAACAATCTTTTATTTTGAAAAATGACCGTATTCTCTCGGTTACATCTCGGTCACTTGAGCACCAAACGTTTAACCCACAAGCTAGCAAAATGAGCGAAAAACAGACGTGTTTGGAAAGTTTCTGTTGGAAGGGGAAAATGGTGAAGAGACAGAAGAAGAGCCGACAACTTCATAAGAAAAAGAAAGTTTTTAACAGACGGTACCAGGAGTTCTACTTTGAAGTATGGATTTATGGCGACGGGTGATTCCCACAGACCTAGCCCGCTCGGCTAACGGCTCGCTGGGGACCACTGTCCCAAATAACAAGAATTTCACGGCCTTTAACTGAAATTGGTCGGAAAAAAAACACCGGTTTCCCCTTTTAAACTGTATAAAATAAACAAGCGTGGTCGTGGCTGGACGACCCGCCGGGTCCCACTTCCTCGCACCGTGAATGACGGCATTGATGCGAGTGACGCAGCTCCGATGTATGTGGACGGAGTTCTGGGAAGGAACACAAAGGAACTCCATGAAAGAACAACGAGGCGTCGGATGAATGGACGGCTTTATTCCCAAACGGCCATCATCATAAACTTTGTCGGCCTTTCTACGACTACGTAATAAGCAGTTTGTAAAAAAAAAAAGTTGCTTTTTCTGTTCAGCCGAGTAATTTGCGTACCTCATGGCACTGCTTCTGGTCGGATATTAGAATTTTATTAAAAGTTCCTGCTGGAAGACAATCGACCTTCTTCATCAAGTGAATGTTTGGTTTTTGCAAAGCGTTCAGGAATGCTCTTGATTTTCAAGGTCACGGATTTCTCTCCGGCTGCTGCTACAGTTTATTATTCTGCATAGAAATAATCCTGGGTTTTATTTTTTTGGTTGTTTGTTTTAAGCCGTCAGCGATTTAGGTTAACTCCAAAGCAGGGGCGTCAAACTGATTTTAGTTGAGGGGCCACATCAACCTGATCTGACCTCAACAAGTCAAACAACATGTTAAACTGCAGATATGGACAAACATCAAAGTCTTTCCTTCCTTTGATCCTTTTGTAACTGCAAGAATTTACCAGTCTAATCTGAAATATACATATTAAAGTTAATCAGATATTATATTTGCAAAAAAAAAACCTCAGTCACCTGTATCTGGATATTATATCTTTATTCAGGATTAAAACAATTTGTCATCATCTGGAAATATTTTTGAGTTTACGTGTCTAAAGTATCACTTCACATAAGTTGGACTCGTTGTTTTATTGTGAAAGGTGTTGCGTCATGTGACCTCCACAGACGCATTAATGTCGGGGGTCAAATTATGACCAAGGGTGGTTTTGAATGTCATTTTTGCCAATCTAGTGTTTTTAGATCAGCCTCTGTCAGTTTTCATATTTATACTTTAAAAAAAAAAAAAAAAAAATCCCATGGCGGCCGGATTAGAGCTTCTGCTCCAAAGAGTTCTCATCAAAAACAGTGGGCGGCAACGTTAGTAAATATATTTGTTGACAGGTTCGGCGTGAGAAGTGAGAAGAAGTGTGGGTGTGCGTCTAAAAATAAAACCAAACAAAACAAAATGAACAACATTCGTCATCAGAGCTTCAATCCCACCAGACCAGTTTATCCTGAATCAATGAACACAAACAGGTCGTTTATCTCGGCTGACATTTTGTCCGGGCACTTCCCGCAAAATTCTAATTTCTACGGATTATCGGCCCGATAATTATCGGCCCGATATTAGAAAAAAAATATCATGACACGGATATCTCCGATAATGACATTTTGAATACCTCCAATTATTCCAATAATTTTGGCTCGTTTGACAGTTTGAAGACATCTTTATATATATATACGCTATTAAAAATGTCATCGGTGCCAGTTTCGATTGTATTTATTGGGAACCGTTTCCGAGTAAATCCCCCAAAAAACTGCCAAAAAAATGTTTTCCCATACAAAGCGGATGAGACTGGGAGAGCAAAGGAGATCAGCGTCTGTTGCCATGGAGACGCTCCCTGCTCAGTGTTTCACACAGTGACGTAGCTACCTGACCTAGCTAGTTAGCATACCTAGTTAGCGAGCTAATTGCGATCAAAGGAGATCAGCGTCTGTTGCCATGGAGACGCTCCCTGCTCAGTGTTTCACACAGTGACGTAGCAACCTGACCTAGCTAGTTAGCATACCTAGTTAGCGAGCTAATTGCTATCACTCCAGCGATGCTAACTCGGTTCCGCGCGTCTAATGTGGCGTTGGCTTAAGGTCTGCGTTCTACCGAGCGCAGCTCTAGTTAGTTGTTGCCTCACTTACTGTCCCGCGGCATGAAAATGTCGGAATACTTCCTGTCGATTGATTTAACCGCCGCCCTCTGTTCTCCCCGCAGCTCTTGTGCACGGCGGCGGCTAGCGTCCCAGCTCGACTTTTGACCACGGCCGCGCCGGCCGCCCGGCCCGCCCTCTCCCCGCGCCACTACCGGCACACCGACCGGGATTCGGGCGCCCAGCTGGTCTGCGACAAGTGCCCGGCGGGGACCCACGTGTCCGCCCACTGCACCCCCACCGCCGTGCGGGAGTGCGGCGCCTGCCCGGACGCCACCTTCACGCGCGGCGAGAACGGCGTGGAGCAGTGCCACCGCTGCCGGGCGCCGTGTCCCGCCGGCTTCCTGGAGAAGGCGCCCTGCACGCCCACGCAGGACCGCGTCTGCGCGTGTCCGCCCGACAGCTTCCTGTCGGGCGGCGGCGGCGGCGGCGGCGTAGGGCGTTGCCGGCCCCACTCGCTGTGCCCGCCGGGCACCAGGGTGAAGAAGAAGGGCAGCGAGACGGAGGACGTGGCGTGCAAGCCGTGCACCAAGGGCACGTTCTCCGACGCCCAGTCGAGCGCGACCAAGTGCCGGAATCACACCAACTGCCTGGCTCAAGGGCTGGTGCTGCTCACGCCGGGGACGAGGGACACCGATCACGTCTGCGGGCCCCCGCCGCCGCCCTCCGGGGCCACGCCGCCGGGGCCCGCGCTGCCCGCACTCGGAGAGCCTAAGACCTCCGGCACCTCGCCGGCGTCACTCTTGGGAGAAACGAACAAAGGTGAGAGTTTGAATCCCGTTTTTTTTACCCCTCTGACATTGATTATGGTTCATGACAAGAAGATCAAAGGAAAGGCAGTATTTCCTTTGATTCCCCCCAAACAGAACAAATATATTAAGTATTATATATTAAGGTACTAATATAGGTCCCTTGTGTCTTTTTATTTATTTTATTGTTCTTATTTATTTTATTGCTTTTTTAGCGTTTTTGTATTTCTATTTATTCTTTTAAATTGTTTTATTCTTATTTGTAGTTTTTAATCTGTTTTTATATTTATTTATGGTTTTATACTTATTTAGTGTTGGAGCTAATTTGCATTGTTTTAGTTTGATTGTTTATATGTGCAGTCTCATGTGCAGCACTTTGGAAACGCTTTGTTGTTCAAATGTGCTTTATAAATAAAGTGGATTGGATTACTATTTTAGAAATTGCGCAATACAGGACGTGGCCCCTGCAGTAAAATGTGTTCGACACTGGTTTAAACATTTGGGCGACCTTAACGGTAAAACCCAACTGCAAAACATCTGGAAATGTACTCGTCCAGTAAGTTAAAACCATTGACGTCTACAATTCAAATTGTATATAATTCCTATGAATTTACCCCAATTTTAATTATTTCTTCTGTCGGTGTTCAACAAAATAAGCAAAATCCATTTTTCTTCCAAGAGATTGACGATTTTACAAACCGAAAGGTTTCAGGCGGAAGTTAACCACTTATTACTACCTCACTTTATTAACAACTCAAAGTACAAGACGCAACAAATCAGACTTTGAACTGAGCTTAATATATAACGTGAAAACATAATAATGCATTTCATTTATACAAGCATACACATTATATTATTGATGCACATTTCATATTATAGCTATACAGTTTATGAACAATTCCACTTCTATTTCCCATTAGTATTTATATACTATTATCACTACTATAATACTACTATTGCTATTTTTTTATTATTACTATAATTGATCATATTTATCCGAGAGCCATATATTTTTCCGTGACGAAGACCTTCAAATACGACAGTCAGATGATCGGTGTTTCCTCCTGCTTCTTCTTCTTGTGGAAATTCCCGAAAGGAAACTACGACCTGTCGGCACGGCAACCAGCGGACGGCCGCCTCCTAATCTGAGGAATGTCTGTGTGTGTTAACTTGAGGAGTTATGGGAGAAAGTCTTTTGTTCCCACTGTGTCCACCTCCGTCCCTCGTCATCTATGTCACTGCCCCCCCCCCCACCCCCCCCATCCCCCCATCCCCCCCCCCCCCCCCCCCCCACAATATAATACTGCCACCACTGTTTGTTGGCTTGCGATCGATGGTCCCACAGTTCATTTGAGCCCGTCGGTGCCGTAACAGGAAAAGTGGGGCGGCAGTCATGCAGCCATGGTTCTATATATATATATATATATATATATATATATTTTTTTTTTTTTTTTTTTTTTTCTAGTATAGGAGGGGAGGATCGATTAGTTGCGGGAAGACATAGAGTGCTGGTGTGTCTGTGTACAAAAAAAAACCCTCCACCACGGTCGCAGCCGCGTTAAAGGGCCGGCGCGCGACGACTTTATATAATTGTGGAGTTGCGTCACTAAAAGTCATGGCAACCGCGAACGTCGGGTCCAGAATTTGACACGGGTATTGAAACGCATAGAAACTATAGATCCTGGGGGGGGGGAAAAGAGCTGCCATCATGTCTGGGGTGGAAAAAAAAAAATGATTGCAGCCAGAATGTAACAAAGCAGTTCGTTATATAACTAAGAAGTTATATATAACTTTATACTGACCTGGCTGGTTTGAACAGACGTTATAAAAGACGTTATAGTTTCACGATTGGATAATGAATTATCATTAAGTTGTTGATACTGAAGGTTTTAAGGCATTCTGTTCACCTCGTATGAAATGTAAGATACTTTAAAAAATATCTGTAAATATATATTTAGAATGTTGAACAGTGTGAAGATATTGAGAGACAAGTAAGGGGATATGAAGAGTAAATATTCTTTTCTGCTCCAAAATGTGAACTTTAAAGTTTTGATATGAAAACTGTTTTTTTTTTTAATAAACATTTTTTAAAATTTTTTGAATGAAATAAAAAATGACAACAAAAACAACACTAAACCTAGATAATGTTGGGAAATAAGCCAAAGAGCAGGAGAGGAATTCTCTGGACACTTTCACAATCGTTGTTGCTCAGACGCTGAGGACAAATGTTTTGGCTGCCGGCGGCCATTACTAGCTTAGTAGCATCTTGACTTAACAAGTAAATTTTTTTGGGTGGCAGCCAAATATCCACCTTAGTTCGGGGATTGTAGACCTGCGTCTGCGTCGCCGCCCGGCGATGAAGAGGATGAATGGGATTAACATGCGCCGAGGTGACAATCCTAAAAACAAAAAAAGTTCAGCGGCTCACCTGTAATCATACGACGGCGAGCGCATTAGCGGCGGCCGCGGTAATCAATGCAGGCAAATGGCGCACTGCTCATCACCGTGTTGTGACGCCTGGCAATCACCTTCTGTCCGGCTGTACAGAGCTCAGAGATTATTATTCTTTTGTTCTACGATTGTCACTTGTTATGGGTTAGAGATTAAGAGATTACAAGACAAGAGAGCAACTGGGAAGCTAAAATGTCTAATTTGTCCTCTGGTCACCAAGAAAGTCAAAGTCGACAGATTTTCCTGAGGGTAGTTCATTTAGACATTTTGTACGGTGCCTGATGGGTTCAGGTTTAGTGAAAAAGTTCATGCTAGAAAAATAGAAATAAATTTGATTCTGATAATAGGAAATGCAAAATTCCGATAAACGATATAGAAATAGATAGAGATACTGTTAGAGAAATACCGATACCCCCCCCCCCCCCCCCAAGCTAAAACGTCTAATTTGTCCTCTGGTCACCATGAAAGTCAAAGTCGACAGATTTTCCTGAGGTTGCTTCATTTAGACATTTATATGGTGCCTGATGAAAGTTCATGCTACAAAAATAGAAACAAATTTGATTCTGATAATAGGAAATGCAAAATTCCGATAAACGACATATCGGTCGATTACATTTTTTTTATTAATGCCGGGGTAGCGCGTAATGACGTCCGGCCACCGTCTAAGCAGCGGTAAAATTCAGCTAAAATACGCTAGATCTGCGCTTTTATTTATATTTCTTCACTCGGAAGCTACAAGTTATGTAATCATTTGTATCAAAGAGATTTAAAAAAATAGTTTTCTCCAACTTGCTGCCATCTTGCAATACCAGTTTGGACCACAAGGTGAGCTAATGAGTCGCTTCAGACGTTGAGGCTCTTGGCTTCACACCTCTGACCCACCAACACCTGCGGACTTT
>NC_137667.1:1635896-1640896 GCF_963422515.1 Blennius ocellaris | reverse complement strand
TGTGAAGTTTGGTCACTGTGGGCCCAGGGGTTGCCGAGATATAGGTAGAAACGTTCGAACGTACGGACGTACGGAGACTGTTTCAAGATCCCCCTTCGGGGCCTGTCGGGTACGGCGGGGGGTAAAAATGAGCCACTGAAGGTCTAAAGTCCAGCGTTATGTCATGTCTGAGTAGATTTGTTTTGCAATTTACTCATCAAATTAACGTCACACAGCTCGGATTGATTAATGCGTGTCGGCCAATGTGGGTATATAAAAAATTATGTCTACAGATGATGTGGAGTTTATGGCCTGTATCAGGAAATAAAGCAGTCGGAATGTCAACGTTTCATAGTCGACACAAAAACATTTAAAACAAAAAAACATGTTCATGTTTCTGCTGCACCGCTTTCTTTTTGTAAATTTATTAAAAAAAAACCAAACTTGTTTATAAAGTTGATGCACCGAGTAATTATTAAATGACATTGAGTCTAATTCATTACAGACGTTGGCCGACTAGGTTATGGTTTTGTCTGTTTTATTTATTTATTTATTTATTGGTTTGTATGTATGTATTCTCCCCAACCTTTCGTAAAAAAATGACTCGCCCGAATCGCATAAAAATAATTTTCAGGGATGATTTATTATTAGATTTTGGGACGTTAGCGGCTAAACATTTTGGAATAAATCCCCCAAAAAACGGAGAGGAAAAAGTTCCCATACAAAGTGGGTGAGAGAGGCGCCGCGTGGAGGAGATCAGCGCCTGTTGCCATGGAGACGCTCCCTGCTCAGCGTTTCACACGACGATGTAGCTACCCGACGGCCGAGTTAGCGTCGATATGAGCTCACGGCTAACACGCTACCGACACTAATTCTGTTCCACATGTTGGCGAGGGCCTGCGCTCTACCGAGTGTAGCTCTAGTTCGCCGTACGCAGATGATACGTTGCTGCGGTTCAGCTAGCATCGCTGGTGCGTGCGCAAAAAAAAAAAACTCCTTAGCACGTAGCGTGTAGCTCGGCGCTACTGGAACCGCTGAGCTAACGAGCGACATGGCGATCAGCTCTGAAACTATCCTCCTCTTATTTTGAAAGAACACAATTTACATTCCGCCTTCCTTTGTCGTTCTAATTAGCATATAAAATGACGTCCGAACCGCCGACGTCGCTCGCCTCTTGTCCACACGCCGCCTTCAGAATATCGTTTGTACTAATACGGATATTTAAGATCCGGAGCCGGTCGGGCGTCCGGAGGTTCCAGTCACTTTTAGGGTTCGATTGACTCCAGCTACGTATATAGAAAGATTTTTTTTTCATTCTCCCGTTGCGATGAAGGCTGGAACCCGAACGTGTCGGGAGGGGTGAAGCGATACGGCGGCAAGGAAAACACCGAGCAAAGCAACATTCTACCTGCACCGCCATCCGCCCTCGTTAAAACATCCACAACATTAATAATGCCAAGTTCCACATCCAAGCCCAGCGGGGAGCCCGTGGGTTGGAATCTCGGGCGCCGTGGTGGGCCCGGAGGTGGGGGGGTTGGGGGGGGGGGGGAGGGGGGGGGCGGCGCCCCGTTCAACCTGAGGCTGACTGTGGAGGGCAGAAAGCAACACGTTTTCCCCCGATTGAGCATTTTTCCCCACATTGCCGTGTGCTACGTGCGGTACGTGCTGCGGTTAATTCAACAGAGCGCCGTTTGTTAAGATGCTGACGCACGCAGCGCCCCCCCCCATTTAACGTTCTCCTTTAATCTGAAACAACGACCCGGTTTATCAGGGGATTTTTTTTTCTTTCAAAAAGGTTTTTTTTTTTGGGGTCATTTCAGTAGTTTTAAAAGAACGCTCGACGTGTGATTAGCGCCCGATAAATCTAAAGGTTTGAAGAGTCAGGAGTGGAGTGAAGAAACACGTCACACGTTTTCCCTCCAGTGTCGTGACTCCCGGTCCATATTCCCCCTCTTATTTTGACAGTCAAGGTAATAACGATCCAACTTGGTCGCCTGGACCAACAGCGCCCACTAGTGGTCCCACATGAAAACACCTTCTTCAAAATTTTGGCCGTCGAAACGCAAAACTTTCCTGAAACAAAAAGGACACAGTTTCATCTTGGACGTTGTGTAAACTGGGCGTCGGCATGGCAACCGTCTTTCTGCCCTTCTTGCAGGTTTTACACCAAAATGTAAAAACAATGCGATTTATTTGTTTTTCACCTGGAACGTCGTCGTCTCTTGTTTTGACAAAGCGGATTGTGCCACAAGAGAAGTAAAGTGAAGCAGTACAACAATTTTAAACTAGAACGGGTATTTTTGTATTATTTTTTAATATATATTTGATTTTTGTTTTAATATTTTTTTATAGTTTGTTAAATATTTTTCTAATTCTTTAATTTTTTTATTCATATTTCATTAATCTGTTAGGTTTGATGATGCTTTTTAAAAAATCTTTTATTTATTTTTCACATTTATTTATTTTATATATTTTTTATGTATTTAGTATATTTTTTTTAAATCAATTATTTAATTTGTTCCTTTATTTTATTTTATAAAAAATTGTTTTGAATTATTTAAATGGTTTATTATTTCCATTATTTGTATTCTGTCTGCCTTTTGTTTATAGATTTTTATATTATTTATTTTAAATATTTTTCTAGTTATTAAAGTTTTATATTATTCATATTTCATTAATATGAAATATTGATGATGCTTTTTGAACAATGCTTTTTAAAAATATTTTATGTATTTTATATAGATTTTTATGTATTCAGTATATTTAAAACAATCTTATTTAATTTGTTCCTATTTTTTAATTTATTTTATTTTATTCAATTTTTTTTTAAATTATTTAAATAATAAATTATTTCCATTATTTCCATCCCGTCAGCCTTGCAGAGTTTCCGCAGATTGCAGGTTACGGAGTCGCACGCGATGCCACAGATGCCCACAAGCTTGCGAACGCCGACACACTGAATCTGCACGAGACTTATATAGGTCACCTTTAATGTGGCGGCGAGGCGAGGCAAGGCAAGGCAAGGCGTGCGTGGCTTGTAGTGGGGGGGGGGGGGGTTCTCTCCTGTCACTGCGCCTTACAGCCAGCGAGCAGGGATAAGACTCGACAGCCCCTCCATGCAGAAGTCCGGCACGCGAGCCTCCGGGGTTCATGGGGGAAATGTAGAGCATGAGTCAGGGATTTACTGGATGTTGATTTATTTTTCTCGCAGTCGGGAGATTTGGTGAAATCGGGTCAGAATTCAATTCTCGTGTCCAGTCACGTCTATTTATATAAAAAAATTTTTTTTACATGTTTATTTGTCAAGCACATTGATTGTACACACAGGTGACAGAAAACAAGGGTAGTTACTCTTGCTTGTTTTTGATTTTTTTTTTTTTTCCCCATCCCACAGCCCCCCCCCCCCCCCCAACAATAATAATAGGAAGAAAAAAGAAAAAAAAGAAAAAAAAGAAGGAACAATTACACACACACGTTACACACTACAATAAAAAAGAAAAAAAATAATAATAAGAGGTATTTACACATACACACGCAACATGAAAGGTTACAAAAATTATAATTAAATAGTTACCAAAAAAATTTAAATTTAAAAAAAAATTAAATAAAATAATAATAATAATTACACACACACACACATACAGTCATATGTGTTATGAAGTAGCTAGGAAAGAAGATAGAAAGATTAGTAAAAAGCAAAGACAAAAGGTAAAATGAATAAAATAATAATAATAACAAATAATACAAGAATACAAGAAATATAAAAAGAAAAAGCAAACCAAAAAAACCTAGTGATTAGATTTCATATCCAAGATTTCAGGTAAAAAAGTCTATATGTATGTCGTCTGCATACGTTCATGTACACGTGAGTGTGTGTGTGTGTGTGTGTGTGTGTGTGTGTAGCCGTGACATACTAGCGCTGGCGAACGCGGCTCTAATCCGCCAGTCCCTCTGAATCCTCCTGGATTTATGCACTTAGCATGTTGAGACATTAATCGGGGATCAGCTTGTCAAAAGTGGAGGAATTAACCGAGGGAAGTATGAAGTCGGCGCACGACACGCCGCTGCAGGATGTAAAATATGGCTCCGCGTGTCGTAGTCGTGCGTTACGAGCAGCGGCGGCGAATAAATAAGGTCACGAAAAGAGAAAAAATACGTCGGTTGAGTTACGAGTCATGATCCATCTGCAGTTTTGTTCACGCAATTCATTTTGGTAAATGTTTAAAGTCCCAGTGAAATGTAAAACACTACTTTGTAAAAAAACGATAGTTGGGGTTCTACTTGTAAGGTTCCTCCGACTCTGCCCCACCACATAACAAAGTTATTCGAATTTTGAATCTCCAGCCGAGGAAGTCGGGGGAATCCTTCTTCTTCGTGGGTCATTGTGGGCGGAGCCTATGTGTGACGTCACGAGTTGTGCAGATCTCAATCTGTTGTGTTTATATCGGCTTGTTTCCTCTTAAATATCAACGTTTTTACAGTGTTTTGAAGTTATAGTCGGCGTTTTATGAGCCTTGATGAAAGATTGAGCCTGGAAGAGACCGAGAGAGGAGAAAAGGAGCACGGGCCGGGAGCGGCTAGCGGCTAGCGGGAGCCGCTAGCGGCTAGCTCAGGTGGCTAGTAGACGATCAAGTAATACCTGGACTCATCTTCGGTGATTCTGCAGTAGGAAAAGCGCTTCAATGTGATCCGGGAAGCCGGTCGTTCTGCCAAAAGTCAGGAGCCTCAAAGCAGAGGAAATAGCGCCGTTTATCGGCTATTTTCTCACAGATTGTCGTGTTTTAACATTTTACCCTTCAGCCAGTTAGCATGAAAAATGTCCCTAGAAGCGACACCAGAGTGTTTTGGAGGTGGAACCTTCATTTCACGAGGACTTTAAATGTTGTTATAAGTGAAAACGCATCTTTTTTTGTGTTTGTTTGTTTTTTTTTTATTCTTTCTTATTTTTCAAAAAGTTTCCGAGGCGGTTTTTCCAAATTAAGATGCAAAACTTCTCGTTGGGTCTCGGATGTCCGTTTACA
>NC_137667.1:1534716-1635696 GCF_963422515.1 Blennius ocellaris | reverse complement strand
ATTAGACGGGTGACATCATGAATTAGATGGTGACATCATGAATTAGACGGTGACATCATGAATAGACCAGACACACACCATATTCCCGGTGTGTGTCTTCTGTGTCCTTCACACTGCCGCAATCTGCCAGCCTGTGTGTGTGTGTGTGTGTGTGTGTGTGTGTGTGTGTGTGTGTGTGTGTGTGTGTGTGTGTGTGTGTGTGTGTGTGTGTGTGTCTAAGCCTCTGTCCCCGGTGAAGCCCTTGTGTTGTGATGACAGGAGTCAGCAGCTCGCTCTCTCTCTCTCTCTCTCTCTCCTTCTCTCTCTCTCTCTCTCTCTCTCTCTCTCTCTCTCTCTCTCTCTCTCTCTCTCTCTCTCTCCCTCTCTCTCTCTCTCTCTCTCTCTCTCCTCCCTCTCTCTCTCTCTCTCTCTCTCTCTCTCTCTCTCTCTCTCTCTCTCTCTCTCTCTCTCTCCTCTCTCTCCTCTCTCTCTCTCGCCACGTGCCAGAGCAGAGCTGCCTGATTGTGGGAGGAGTCAAAGGGGGGGGGGGCCTACCTTGATTGTGATTGGCTGAACCCCCCGATGACACTATATAGGGTTTGATTTCTGATTGGCTGCTTGGAGCAACACACTTTTAAAAGAGAGAGAGGGAGAGAGAGAGAGGACACACTTTTAGACAGATCATTTCTGCATAATATGACCTCTTTTAACATTTCTTCTTTCAAAATAAAAGTCCTCTCTTGCCCATAATTCACCCGTTTCTGCCACGGTCGGCCTCTGTGACCTCTGACCTCTCAGCGGTCGGGTCTCTGTGGCGAGAGGGACGACGTGAGGAGGGACGGAAAGACAAGTTGACACTGTGGACTAGCGGCGGTTGTTGATGCGGGGCGAGCGGGGCGAGCGAGACGCTCCGGCTGCCCGTCACCTTCTGCCGCTCGTGTGTCTGCGCATTTTTAAGTGCGCCTTTGTCAGCGACAAACAGAGGGTGGATTGTTCTGTCAGACAGCGAACAGGTGGTGCTTCTCTCTCTCTCTCTCTCTCGCTCTCTCTCTCTCGCTGTCTCTCTCTCTCCGTCTCTGCCGGCTACCATTTCCTCCACCTCTCGGCTGCCGCCTTTCAGGCCGAACTGCGGAAAACAAAGACGAGCTCTCATGAGCTCATCCCCAAACCAGTCCTCGCTGGTTCAGAGAGAGAGAGAGAGGGAGAGAGAGAGAGAGAGAGAGAGGAGGTTTTAAGCTGCATAACAGGAAAGATGGCGAGAGACAGAGAAAGAGAGAGAGAGAGAGAACAAAGAGATGAAATGGAAGCAGAGGGAATGAAGAGCACGGGACACAAAACAGTTTAAAAGACGACGACCGTCACTCCTTTTCTTCTTCACCTGTTTTGAAAAACATGAAAATGTTGTGTGAGGAACAGACGTGGTGGATGGAGGTGAAGGAGAACGAGTGACAGGACAGATAAAGAAGAATCATTTAGTAGGGATGCAATGACATCAAAGCTTTTTATTGGAATCCTTACAAACTGATATATATATATATATATATATATATATATATATATATTAGCTCAATTGTGATGCATAGTTTTATATTTCTCTTTCATTGTGTTTGTTCTTTTTTACTTATGTTGGTATATATACATTTGTGATAAATAATTGTGTGCAATAAATTTGTAGAAGTAGAACTTGTATTTATTTATTCTAAATTTATATTGTACTTTTGTACAATTTTGTGTTTTTAATTGTTCACTATGATGTCTTTATTTATTTGACATATTTTTTAAAATGGGTTGTTTATAATTATTTTTATTTTGTATGTATTTTTGAAAAGGTTTTAATTTATTTGTTTATTTATTAATTCCAAAACATTTATTTGATAAATAAAAAGAAGGAAAAAGTACATAAATAGGGAGGTTGGGCATGATGTGTAATGATCTAGTGACTGAAACACTTACTGTTTGTTTAAAATACAAAAACTCATTTTAAATGTATAAAATAGCATAATGTCTTCGGTGTTTTGTTATTGTGGCGTGTGTTCCCTGCTAAATAATTACCGAAAGTCGGAATATTGAGTTTACAGTGATGTGTATTCGACACAATTTAAATTTTTGAGATTTATACAGTTTTACTTATTGTTAAATCAACTTCAAAATGACGTTCAATGTGTTCCTTCCCCCTTTAAAACAATATTCAGTCAGAAAAGAGGAAATAATACAAACCTTGATTTGACTTGTTTGATTATTTGTAAAATACACGGTCAACTTTTTGGGGAAAAATAACAGGGTGTCATCGGCGTATTACAATTTTCCAGTTGTGTTTGTTCAGTGGCTCAGTGGTTCCAGTTACTCCCATGGAGATTACTTGTACGAGGCAGGCGAGCAGATACTTTTGGCGTTTTATTGTACGTCTCATCTCAAAGCCGTCTCCTTTGTTTGTGTCCACAGTTTGACATCAACCAGCTGATGACCTCAGTGAATGTAAGCCAGAGCGTCAGTCCCGTCCACAAGCCGCTGGAGTCTCCCGGTAGTGTGGGCAGCAGCAGCAGCGGCGGCGGCGGCGGTGGCGTGGTCGTGGGCGTGGGTGTGGGGCGTGGGCGTGGGCGTTGTCCGGCCCGGCGGCGGCGTGGAGCAATCCCCCGTGGATCGGCACCAAAGGCTTCTTCCCCGACGAATCGGAGCCGCTGCTGCGCTGCGACTCCACCTCCAGCAAAGACTCGGCGCTCAGTCGGAACGGCTCCTTCATCACCAAAGGTAAAAAAAAAACAACAAAAAAAACTTTGAAATAACAGTAGACCTCTTTTTATTTATTCATTTTTAATCTTAATAATAATACTAATAATAATAATCATGACAAAAAAGCCAAACATTAAGACTAAAACTTGCTTTGCCTGGTTTTCGATGAATCAAAAGTGCAACACGGAACCTTTTAACTCATTTAAATATGTGAAAGTCACTGACTTGCTCACGGGAGACGTGATTATTATCACCGTTTTTCACTTTTGTTTTGTCTTTGGATTCAATAGAAATCGATTAGTGTTGTTTTTCCCCATCGCCTTTTATTTATTTAAGATAAAATGTCGCTGAATTTACATACTAATTAATTTACGCATAATTACAAGAACATCTCAAATAACATAATTAAATCATAATATGAATTCTATGACCACAAAACAAAAATACTGTACATAAGTAAATTAATAATCACCATAATCATAATATTTAAAGCTGCAACCAGCGTTGGTTGGGACCTCTGGCCCGTTGGCGTGGGCCCAATCATGGCCTCTGGCCCCTTTAAATATTGATCCAATATATATTTTGAAGGTTTTAACCAAAAATGACTTTTATTTTGAAACAAATCTGGGGTCAAAAGTGGGCGGGACCCAGCTAATTAGCTAGTCATTCGTAACCCCTGCGCCCTCATTAGGCGTCCTACCAAATACCGGCTGAATCGAACAAACTTTGTTAGCACGCTCGCTAGCATGCTAGGCTAATACCTGTGATCCTCCTGAAAATTCTGTCACATTTAAATAACCGCGGTGTGAACAGAATTACTTTATACATTAGTCACATTTACACTATGCAATAACTATATACAAAAAACCTCTTAACTATCAAAATAACTATAACTATAAACTATATAAAATATCTATATGTGTGTATCTGCTTTTATTTTGTTACATTGCTGGTGGCCCAATGTTTGCAGAGGCTGGACTCAAATATGCCAAAAGCTTTTACTATATTGAAGGTGAGCTTGTGTACCAGTGTGTTGCAGCGCCCCCTGGAGGCCACGGTGCTTGTATTGCCTCATGAGTCAGTCTGGAGTTTCTTAACATTAAAAAAAAATTAAAAGTCACTCATGTTTTCATGCTGGAGGGGAAGTGGTGAGAACATTATTCACCTCATGTGTTGTAGTTTACTGCCCCCATGTGGTCAAACCAGGGAAGGACAACCCATTGAGACGAAGAAATAATGAGTTAATGCAACTAATTTAATTTTAAAATCCCTCTAATATAAAGAGAAATGCATATGAGTCGCAATTTTGCCTCAAAATTACCTCAGTGGAGTAAAAATCTTTCTATTTTTAACCCGTGAAATCAATGATTTATCTTTATTTGACCAAATCTAATCTTTTTTTTTTGTCACTTAAAATCCCCGGAGTGAGACTTTTAAAGATTTGCGATCTGTTATCATTTCGTTTGCGCCCCGACGTGAGACGACGTGTGATTTACTGTAGATAAACGTGGCGCGGCGAGAAAAATCAAGTTTGGATTCCCGCAAAAATCAAGCAACGCTCAGCACTTCCTCATGCTGACATTGTTATTTTTTCTTCTTTTTTTTATGACTATTTTAGCTTTTGGAGCAGTTTTTTGAGAATCAAAACAAAACTCTTTTTTTTTTTTACAATGACTTCACTGTGCAAATGAAGGTTCATGACGACGAAACGAGACGTGACTCTCTTCCCCCCTCCCCCGTCCAGAAAAGAAAGACACGGTGCTGCGGCAGGTGCGCCTGGACCCGTGCGACCTGCAGCCCATCTTCGACGACATGCTGCACATCCTGAACCCCGACGAGCTGCACGCCGTGGAGGGGATCCCCGCCGCCGAGGACAAGCTGGACCGCCTGTTCGAGATCGCCGGCGTCAAGAGTCAGGAGGCCAGCCAGACGCTGCTGGACTCCGTCTACAGTCACCTGCCCGACCTCCTGTAGGGCGGGTGGTGGGGGGGGGGTAGGGGGGTGCAAGTACGGCCTGGATTTTGCAGAACTATACTTGTATTTACTCCTACTCCAATTGCCGACTCGTCTTGTGGCTCCTCGACGCTCCTCCGGTGACCCTGCAGCGCCGCATTATGTAACAACGTTGCAATTTGTCACTTTAAACTCATTCTGTAATAACTTGCTACGTATCGCAACAGTTGTTACAAAATGTGAGCGTTTAGAGAAAATGTAACAATCTGTTGCATTATGTAATAATTTTTGCCCTTTATTTGTATACATGGTTTTTATTTTATGTGAATCAATGAGAAAACAAAAAAACAAGATTATGCAGCTCTAAATCAGGCTGAACTTTTTAAATCCGCCGCTGGTAGATTTTTAAAGTGAACAAACATTTTTTTTTTTTTTAAAACCCGAATTTCTATCAGTCATTTCTTTTATTTTGAAGAAATTACACCAGAGTTAAAGTGTCACTGAGCATATTTAATCGTTTTAAGCCTGATTTTGTAATAAGTATTGCAACAAGTAACAAGTTATTCCAGAACGCGTTCAAGAATTTTATTACAAAATGTAGCGTTTTTGTTTTGTTCTTTTTTTTTCCTTTCGTGTCCTTTGTTTTTTCTTCTTTTTCTTCTTCTTTTCCAGTTTTTTTTCTATCTGTTTTTAGAAAGAAAAAAAAAAGCGGTGTTATTACACAATGAGTTGAAAATTGTTTCCATGGTTACATAATACCGCGCTACAGCCCCCGATGCCAGGGACTTACCACCAGACTTGTGTGACAGATGCCTTGCTAACGCGCTGCCGTCACAAACATAACCGACACTTTCCGGCCACAACATTAGGTACGCCCTCCGCTATCATCACTGGCTTGGTTCTTCTTTTTGCCTTCAGAACTTAAATTATCGAAGTACCGGAAACATTCCTTTCAGGACTTTTACGCCGCCGTTTGGCCTCACGGGTTCCCCGTAGGTTTCTTAATCTCCTGGCGACTTGTTCGAGCTTCGTTTGAGTTCGTGAAAAACCAATCCGGGAGCGTGTAGCGTGTCGTCCCGGCCTGGAAACGGCCATCGGAGGGCGCCGCTGCTGCACAGGTACGAGCAATACTCAGGTAGGCTGTGTTGTTGGAACTGTGTCCACTTGGTGCAAAGAGCTTAAACGTTGTGCAAACCATGTCCGTTTACACGGCGACACTGAAAACTGTGTAGTTTCAATGTTTGGCCACTGGTGGGTGCTGTTGCTTGTTGTTGTACTGACGAAACGACACGCGTAAACAGACAACAAGATATAAAGAAAGAGTTTTTCAACAATTTCACGGAGGTGTCGGAGGTCCAGCAACGTTTTTACTCAAAGTTCATTTCCCCAAATCCGACCCTGGTCCCAAATTTCAGTCTAAAAGTCCCTCTAGTGGCTCTACTGAGAACAGGCGGTTCCTGTGCCTGTACCTTTAAATGCTTGTGTCTGTTTTCCGATACTCTTTGTGAGGAGGGAAAAAAAAAAGAAAAAGGCCGTAATCGTAGAGGGCAGAGCTCATCTACCTGTGGGAGGGTTAAAGCGGGTACCCCCCACCAGACCAAGGGGGTTGTATTCCCCACATGATGTCACAAAGGGACAGCCTCTGATTTGCCTGTACGAGCAGACGTCCGCTAAAAAAAAAAAGTGGAGCAAGTCGAGGGAGGCGGCGGACTTTCTTCACTTCTGGGGCCTTGTACGGGATGTAGGGACACGTGGAGTTTAACGGAAGACGTTCTGTGGTGTTTGACGGTGCGGCGGAACGTTCCGGGCTTCACGTCGAGACTCCAGAACCTCCGAACTGAGAGAAACGGCGGCGCCAGAGGGGGGGGTGGGGGAGGACACACACACACACACACACACACACACACACACACACACACACACACAAAAGCACTTTTATTCACTTTGAAGGACCGGTGTGTCACGTTTAGTTAAATGTCCACAGTCGTCACCAAAACTCGACACACTGGTCCTTTAAATGGCCAATGCCTTTATGCTTTTTAAAGAATAATACCTGTAGTTTTTTTTGTTGGTTTTTTTGGTGCTTATTGGTGCCAATTATTTCCTTCTCCCTCACCAATAATCACAATTACTTCAATCTTGCAAATGATATTTAAGATCAAGCATGGCGGCCATTGCTAATTATTGCAAGAAAGTAAAGTACGTGGAAACGAATAAGCTGTAACTAAACGACACTGGTATTATTCCTTTATTTTCTTCATATAGGTGGATTTATTATTATTTGGTTGTTTTTTTTAAGCCCACTTGTGGACTGACCTTTAAGCCACGTGCCTGAACTTTTCCTTCTTTTCCTTAAGTTGTAGCTTTTTGGGTTTTTTTTTGTTGTTGGGTTGTTTTTTTTGTTTTTTTGGAACGGAAAGACTTTACAAACCGTGGTACCGGTACACACACCCAGACCTCTGCTAGAACTAATGTAGCGTTGATAAAGTGTTCTCGGTGCATTTTGGAGCTTCATGTCAGGTTTTCCTCACTATAATCACACTTTTTTCTTTTTCCATTTAAATGTAATACTGATGCACTAATTATGTTTTCTATCCAGGATTTACGCTGTTTGGATCCTGTATTTTTTTCCCCTTTTCTTTTTTGTTTGTTCTGTTTATCTAACATTTTGGGTTGGGTTTTTTTTTGCATTTTCTTTGTATTTACTTCCTATAATTTTATTACGTTATGGTCTCTGTCAGCGGGTATTCACATGTATTTACCCTCCCAGCTGACCGGGACACGCATACTCCGTCACTCTACTTGAAGTCGTCTCGTGGCACTTGATTTAAACGAGGTGCTTTTTGGTTCTATCTACATCCGATGTTCTTAATTACTTAGAAGGCACCACCAAAACAAAGAAAGAAAAAAAAAAAAGACGGACGGACGGTTCTGTCGATGGAAAAATGGTGCTCCGTGTGAGGCGTCAGCTGTCACCCCGACATAAGGGAACGTAGGACTAATGACTGAAGTATTCCACGCTCACAACAGATGTAAAGTTGTGCTGCGGTCGGCCGAGGCGTGTCGCGGACGACGAAGGCGGCGGCTTCCTGTTTTCCAAGGAGGTTCCGAGGAGACGAGGTGTGAAAATGTGGCTTTGAATGGATGATTTTCATTAAATTTCATGTGTGTAACCAGTATGTTTACTACTATGTAACCTCTTAAAAGAAAAAAGAAAAATCAAGAAATTAAAGCTCAAAGCATTTGTACGACCTGGTGTGCGATTGTTGTTTATTCCAAAGTTTCATTCTGAGTAGGTGGTAATCATTTTCAAATAACTATTTATTTAAGCAGAAGAGAAAAAAAAGCAATAATTTTCAACTAAGTGCATTAATTATTTCAAAGTATTTAAAACAATTTTGGACGTTAAAATGGTGCATTGAGTACGAGTGAAGAAAACATGCAGATCCTTCAACTTGTATGATTTACTGGTATTAGGATTATTGACAATGCAAAAAAAAAAGCTTTTCTGCACTTGTAGCTGTCACAACTTCTCTGGATTTGGGAATAAATATATATTAATTAGGCTTTTATGACATATTTGAAAAGGCAAGGCACATTTATTTGAATTATATTTAGATTATAATTATGAATATAATAATAATGAATGATATTTTTAATACTTACCATTCAAACACAGGGCAACTCACAGCTCACAGTGTTTACATCCAGGCCTCAGTGCTTATTTTATGAGATTTATTTTTTAGCCGAATTATGTTCTTGTTTTGCACTTTTCACCTGGTTCTGAAGGACCGGCTGAGAAGAGGGTCAGCGGCGTGCGGTTACACTGAATGAGGTTGTCATACGTGTGTGTTTACTGTGAAACTCAGACAAAACCTGCTCAATTCAGAACAACAAAGATGTCTCGGCTCTGCAGCGGTCCACAGGGGACCGGCGTATTTATTGGGGCAGAATGGAGGGTGTTCACCATGGGAACCAATGCGGTGGCGGCCATATTGGATCCTCAATGGAAAGCCGGGTCATTGTGGTGCTGGCCGCCTCTTTCAAGTATGTGTACCAAGTGGGAATACAGTTTTTAAAGGTCTCGAATTCTATGGTTGTTTCACATCGGTGTCAGAGAAACAGAGAATACTTTTACGGTGTTTCAAAATAAGTGGGTTCTTTGTTAGCTGGTGACCCTTTAAGCCAGGGGCGTCAAACTGATTCCAGTCGAGGAGCCACATCAATCTGATCTGACCTCTGACCTCTGGAGGGCCAACAAGTCAAACTTCACATGTTAAACTGCAGATATTTTCTGCCACTTTTTCTCCTACTGCTGATTTTTATGTGTATTGGCGATAATTTCATAATGATTTCTTTCCAATACATTTCTATATAAATGATCCACTTTTGATGTCAAAGCTTAAATTCAGTACTTTTGTGAATTAAATTCTCACTGGCCTGTTTTTTTTTTTCTTTACTTTCTTTTCCTATTAGATCGTTTTTGTAAGATTTCTTTCTTTCTTTTTCTTATTTCCCCCTTTTCTGTTTTTCTTTCTTTCTTTCTTACATCCTCATTGTTTTCTCTGTTTCCATTTTCCTCTTAATCTTATCCTCAAATCTCTTTCTGACTTATCAGTTTTATCTTATTCGGCTGTTTTCTATATCCTGGTATAGGCCTTTCTTTTTTTCTTTTTTTTAAAAAATCACTGGGGAATTCAAATATTTAGAAAAATAATTAAATATCAAAACGATTGTTTATTTTCCTGACATGTTTTGAAGGAACATGGCATGGAGCCAATTTTTGACCTTAATTATAAAAGATCAAATTCATGTGTGGAGGTTTTCAGCCTTGACAAATGTGAAAATGAGACAGTTTGTTTTAACGCATGTTGAGGAAATTCTTGTGAATCTGAGTCCAGAGGAACCCGGGACTGAGATCGGGACCGGGATCGGGACTGAGACCGAGACCGGGACCCGGGTCAGTGATGCTGAAATCACCGCTTTCGTGAGGATTCTTCGATAAACGACTCTGATCGCACATGAGAAAGTGCTTCAAACTGATTTCGGGACGACGTGGTGCTGACGAGACCCGACGAGGACGAAGATGGACAAATGTTAAAGTCTTTCCTTCTTTTGATCCTTTTGTAACTGCAACAATTTGCCAGTCTATTCTGAAATATACATATTAAAGGAAATCAGATATTATTATATTTGCAAAAAAACCCTCAGTCACCTGTATCTGGATGTCGTATGTTTATTCAGGATTAAAACAATTTCTCATCATCTGGAAATTGTTTTGAGTTTACGTGTCTAAAGTATCACTTCACATAAATTGGACTCATTGTTTTATTGTGAAAGGCGTTGCGTCATGTGACCTCCACAGACGCATTAATGTCGGGGGTCAAATTCTGACCGAGGGCGGTTTTAAATGTCATTTTTGCCAATCGAGTGTTTTTAGATCAGCCTCTGTCAAGTTTTAATTTTTATACTCATTTTTATAGTCAAAAATCCCATGGCGGCCGGATTAGATGGTCTGGCGGGCCGCTTCTGGCCCCCGGGCCTCATGTTGGACACCCCTGCTTTAAGCATCCCTCTTTGCTGATGATAATATCATTTACATATAATATGATTTTTCAAATCTGCTGAAAGACATAAAAATCCTCTGCTCTCTGACAAAACACATTGCTCATGACAACACGTTTTAATAAATGAACCTCCATTACAGTACAATTCTACTTCTCTTGCAGTAAATGAGCTTTCTCTGCTCCGGGTCATGTTGTTGTGTTTCCTCTGCTACTCCGACTCACACATGGGAATCTTTGTGAGAAAATCAGGAACATTTAGTCATTTTATTGAAGAATTAGATAGAATATTATATATTAAAAGAAAGGGTCCATTGTTATGTCATTAGATAAATCTCTGGCACGAATCCATTGTTGTCTCAAGCACGGACTCAAACAATGACTGGTGCTTTTCAAAAATGTGGCCGGCTGGAACACGAGGAACGTCTGAGCGGCTTCGTGTCTCAGATTCTTACACAGAAACCTGCAGAACGAGCCGCCTGGCTCTCGCTGCGTCAAAACCTGCGTTCATACCCGGCGCCGTGTCGCGTGTCGGAGATCGTTTAACAAAGAGGAACACGTGGAGAAGAGCGGCGTTCTGCCGGAGGCGTCTAACACAAGACCTACTGTCGTCCACCTGATGAACCTTTACGAAACACCTGCAGTTTCTTCATATCTGCTCAGCAAAATCATGTTTACAAAGATTTAAAAGACCTGGTTTAATATATATATATGTATAAAACTTCATTCTTGCAACATGACTTTTCACTACATTTATAATCCAACATCCTTCATCGTCACTTTTCTGCAAATATAATTATTATCATTATGACCTGAGAAGTCATTAAAATAAAACTTGGCTGCAGCCACAAAACCTTTTAAACATCTTTTTTTTAAAAATACATATTTTTGCTGCACATGTGGAAACATTTATCTTTTTTTTTTTTTTTAAGCCATTTTAAGTAGATTGACCCATTTCAGCTCTTTAAGGTGGTTATTTGGAAAAAGTATTGTTTTACTTTCTTTTTTTTTTTTAACCTTCTAAATAGTTTTTATATAAAACGTCATTCTTGCAACATGACTTTTCACTGCATTTATGATCCAACATCCTTCATCGTCACTTGTCCGCAAATATAATAATTATCATTTTGACCTGAGAAATCATTTCCACTGAATAAAACTTGGCTGCAGCCACAAAACCTTTTAAACATTTTATCTTAAAAAAACCCCCCAAAAAACACATTTTTGCTGCACATGTGGAAACATTTATCTTTTTTTTTTTAAGCCATTTTAAGTAGATTTACCCATTTCAGCTCTTTAAGGTGGTTATTTGGAAAAAGTATTACGTGTTTTACTTTCTTTCTTTTTTTTTTAACCTTCTAAATAGTTTCTAAGTGAAGACGCAGTTTAGTGATTTTACTGGAGAAAACAAAGGATATTGTTTGCTTAAATGGTTTTTGGGACTCCCGCCGTGCACAAAGTGCCTTTGTCGAACATTTCCGCATGAAAATATGTGAGCTTGACGGAATTGTGACAACTTTGTCGCGACTTCTTCTAAACTGCAGACTTTGTGGTATTTTTCCAGTTAAAGATGATCTCAGAGAGATTCGCTTCACCGAGAACTTTATACTCTTCTTTTTTTTTTTTTTTTTACTTCCGTCTCTCAACTGAGCCAAACATCGTCCTTAAAAGCTCTTTTCCCACGCACTTTTTGAAAACCATTTCAAACTCATTACGGCTCTTTCAACGGGTTTCAGCATTTTAAAAGTGTCATAAAAACAACCTCCACACCTCTACGGTACAGCTGACAGGCTACGTGAACAGGCTACGTGACAACAGTGGCGGCTGAGGAAAATGAGCTACCGTATAATTCCTAATAGGAGAGCAACGCCCTTTTCCAGAGATGTAGTTGATTATTGAAGTAACCAAACAGCCAAATATATAACGGAAGAAACGTACATATTTAAAAGCACATAACTGAACCAATATAAAGTCGTATACGATATAAATTATATATACAAAGATGTATACAAAATAAATACTAAATAAAAATGTCATCTTGAGCAGGCTGGACTGGTTAACTGTTGCTATAATAACCTTTAAATGTACATTTGAAGCTTTTCAGAGTAATGGCACACAGTGAACATGATGGATCTGTCTATAATTTAGCAAAATTAAATAATTACTACTAAAAAATGACAACAATCTCGACATAAAAGTTGATTTTAAGTCAACGTCCTGGTGCTAAATATAGTGAAATGTCCAAAAAAGAAGAAAACCTCCAATAATAATCGATATAAGCACCTTGTTTGGTGGTTTGACGTCCAGATTCCTCGTCAACGCCATCAACTTTATTTATACGTCACCAAACACAACACAAGTCATTTCTGGGTGCTTGAAACAAAGATAAACCCAACAATCAAATCCACATGAGCAAAAGGGGAAAAACTCCCTCTAACAGGAAGAAACGTTTGGTTTTGCCTCATGTTTGACTCCCTGTAAGGAACATTGTTCTCACAGTTTTTTGGGGGATTTATCGGGAAACGTTTAACCGTTAACGTCCCAGAATCTAATCCGCTGGTGATCGGATGATGACAAGTCATTCCTGAAGATTTCCTGCATTTCGGGTGGGTAGTTTTTGCAAAACTTTGGTAAATTTCATACATACGAACCAATAAATAAATAAATAAATTAATAAATGCAGACGAAAAAAACAACCGTCTCAGCCAAATGAAATGTAAGAAAAAAAAAAAGGCAGAAGGGGATTTACTAAAGTTTGTTGAAGACGAGATCTAAAACTGGACCACAAACAAAAACAAACTTTTAAATTGAAGCAGCTGGTGTTTCGTTTTTGTTTTTTTTCCCCACTAAACTGCTTCGTAAAGTCGAAACTGCCCGAGATTCGACCCGGGATCTCAGAACAAGAGTTGAAAAAGGCAAACTAACGTTAAAGACTAAGGTAAAACGCAGTCCAGAGTTCCCTGAGGCCGACGGAGCTGCTCCCAGATCAGCCGCCAGCACTGAGTCTGCTGGAGCCGCTTAAATGGCTTCAGCTGGTGGGCGGAGCCAAGTGCAATCAGCCGACATCCTCCAATCAGAAGTGGAGGAGGAGGAGGAAGAGGAATTTGTCAAACAGCACAGGCTGCACAGCCAGGAGTTTGGACAATAACAAACATGGCCGCCTCCACAGTGTCACGACTCCCCCGTCCACTTGGTAGTTTTATTTTGACAGTCACCGTGATAAACAATCCAACATGGCCGCCTGTCCGTACGAACGCCTGCGTACTCCACTTGTTACGTTCACAGTGTTTTGTTCTGTGTGTGTGTGTGTGTGTGTGTGTGTGTGTGTGTGTGGCTTCACTACAGAAATGACCACCAGCACCCTCTAGTGGCCCGACTGTGGAATTTCTTAAGCACTTTTTAAAACTTTGAAACAAGCCAGGGAGAGAGAGGACACACTTCCAGTCGTTCCAGGTACAGGGAGGATTATTACTGCTGGAAAACCTTTTAGAACGTGAGATTTGCTAAATAAGAGTCAAATAAAAAATTAAAAAAAAAAAAAAAGAAGATTTATAGTATTTGAATGTTGTGTCAAAAGGGTCGAATCAGTTTTGTGGTAAATTGCCATGAATTCAACGTTTTGTTTCTTCTTTTTCTTAATACAATTCTGCACACACACACACACACACACCCACACACCCACACACACACACACACACAAAGGGACCTCTAACAAGGAAGCCTGGGAAATAATTAAACCTGTTCTGTCACTTTGAGCGCTGGAGACGCTTATATTAAAGGACGTTCTCTCACTGCGTGTTTCCCATAGTTGAGTTTTCAGGTCTGACAGCATCTCTGGAGGATTTTTATCTCGACCAGCGACGGAGAGAGAGAGAGCGAGAGAGGAGAGGAGAGGAGAGGAGAGGAGAGGAGAGGAGAGGTAAGCCTGAACCATTTTCTCTCTTTCTTTCTCCTTCCGTTCACGAATGCCGAGTCGGCGCGATCCAGTGAAACTCTCTCAGGTTGCCGTGCAGGAGAAAGTTGACGAAAGACGGTTTGAAGGTTAAATCAACTTAAAAACTTTTGTCCCGGGTTCGTCTGAGGAGACGAGGGACGACCTGGACAGACGGTCCGTCCTCCTCTTCGTTCTTCACAGGACCCACCGGGTCAGTTTTTTCAAAATTAAGCCTCGAAATCCTTTTTTGCACTTTGTCTGCAAATTTTTATCAAAATCAAAAAGTTTTTTTTTTTTTCCGTTTGTTTACCAACAACCCAGCAGCATCCTGGTAACGGAGCCACGTTACTGTTGTAACAAGTCCAATTTGAAGTACTGCCCTTGTATATATTGCACATATTGCTCCGTACGTTAGTTAATTGGCGTCGCCATGGAGATTTAAAACACAAAACTTTTGCTGGAGCGACCTACATTTTTACCAGTGTGTGTGTGTGTGTGTGTGTTGTTTTTTTAAGCAATACATGGGACAAGAGACAAAGAAAGAAGTAAAAAAAAAAAAAAACATGGTTAGGGTGAGAATTTTTTTCAATAAAAAATGGATAAATAAAGAAGAAAAAAGTTGAGATCTGCAAAAAAAAAAAGTTTTATTACAGCAGTACAGGGCAAGAGGTGGTTTGTACTACTCGGATTTTTCCAAAACAAAAATCTCAAAAACAGGTCAGTGGTTAATCTTGAATATTTTATCTCCGTTCTGAAGCGAGACCTTTATATAGATCGTCTACATTTTTACATTAAGACTCGACGGCCCGCCAATTACAAAAAAAATAAAAATAAAAAAGTTTAAAGGAAGCTCATAACACACCACACGTGAAATACACTTTCTTTATCGTATAAATATACTTCCTTTGCTCTGACGAGACACGTTTTGGGTTCATTCTCAAGTTTTTCACCACAAAAAGATGCATTTCGCTCTAAATCTGTCCTTTAATCTGTGTAATTCTCTTGGTTTACTTTTTTTTTTTCTCTTTCTCCTGACAAGCCGCCACTTTTTCTTTTACTGCGGATTTTTCGGGCTCATCTTTATGTGTGTTGGCGATAATTTCATATTGATTTCTTTCCAATACATTTCTATATAAATGACCCACTTTTGATGTCAAAGCTTCCTCATTGTTTTCTCTGTTTCCATTTTCCTCTTAATCTTATCCTCAAATCTCTTTCTGACTTATCAGTTTTATCTTATTCGGCTGTTTTCTATATCCTGGCATAGGCCTTTCTTTTTTTCTTTTTGTAAATCACTGGGGAATTCCAATTTTTTAGAAAAATAATTAAAATATCAAAATGATTGTTTATTTTCCTGACATGTTTTGAAGGAACATGGCATGGAGCCAATTTTTGACCTTAATTATAAAAGATCAAATTCATGTGTGGAGGTTTTCAGCCTTGGCAAATGTGAAAATGAGACAGTTTGTTTTAACGCATGTTGAGGAAATTCTTGTGAATCTGAGTCCAGAGGAACCCGGGACCGGGACCGGGACTGAGACCGGGACTGAGACCGGGACCGAGACCGGGACCGAGACCGGGACCCGGGTCAGTGATGCTAAAATCACCACTTTGGTGAGGATTCTTAGAGAAACGACTCTGATCACACATGAGAAAGTGCTTCAAACTGATTTTGGGACGACGTGGTGCTGAAGAGGACGACGAGGACGAAGAGGACGAAGAGGACGAGGAGGACGAGGACGACGGGGACGAGGAGGACGACGGAGACGAGGAGGACGAAGAGGACGACGAGGACAAGGACAAAGAGGACGACGATGAGGACGACGATGATGACGACGAGGACGAGGATGAGGATGAAGAGGACGAGGATGAGGAGGACGACGAGGACGAGGAGGAGGACGAGGACGACGGAGACACTCCAGGACCCGACTCGTCGTCATTCCCTGCATTTCAGACGGCGTCGGCGCTTCACAACCTGCTGACTAACTCCTCTACTGTCTAGTTGACTAACTCCTCTACTGTCTAGTTGACTAACTCCTCTATTGTCTAGTTGACTAACTCCTCTATTGTCTAGTTGACTCACACCCCCTCTATTGTCTAGTTGACTCACACCCCCTCTACTGTCTAGTTGACTCACACCCCCTCTATTGTCTAGTTGACTCACGGCTCCTCTATTGTCTAGTTGACTAACTCCTCTATTGTCTAGTTGACTCACACCCCCTCTATTGTCTAGTTGACTAACTCCTCTATTGTCTAGTTGACTCACAGCTCCTCTACTGTCTAGTTGACTCACACCCCCTCTATTGTCTAGTTGACTAACTCCTCTATTGTCTAGTTGACTCACGGCTCCTCTATTGTCTAGTTGACTAACTCCTCTAGTGTCTAGTTGACTCACAGCTCCTCTATTGTCTAGTTGACTCACAGCTCCTCTATTGTCTCCTGAGTGCTCGCTGCCCCGGAGTCCTTCAACCACTTCAAACGTTCCCACGTTCGCGCTGCAGGCGGGACGGTCCCTCCTGCTGCGCCATGCAGGCGGGACGGTCCCTCCTGCTGCGCCATGCAGGCGGGACGGTCCCTCCTGCTGCGCCATGCAGGCGGTGGAATCGTCCTCTTCGGGGATAAATGGAAGTTCTTCTAAAGAAAAAATCTTACGGCAGTTTCCGAGACAATAGAGAGGAAAACGTTCGCCGGGTTCCCGAGGCGTAAAGGAACAAGGCTCTTTATTCTCGTAACCACGAGGAAGAACAAAAAAAAAAGTCCCGCGGGGCCCGACGATCACATTACCCTCCATTGTTCGGGTGTGAAGTAAAGGTGGAGCGTGAGTCTAAACAATGGACTGTGGTTGACGTGGTTGATGTGGTTTCAGCGCAGACGAGGACGGATTTCTCCGGTTTATTTACACAAAATCAGAATAAAACAGAGAATTAATTACAAGGAGTGAAACGAAACTCCGCAGCCCGAAATTCTCCACATTGATAATGATTACTTGCTGTCAAAGTAGAAAAAACCAGGATGAAGAACGAAAAAACTGTTGGGATTCTACAGGAAAAATGTATATAAAATATACATGATTGTAGAGTATCAATAGATGAAATTCATATGAGTCTAATGTTTCTAAAGACTCTTGGCTTCTAGAATGTGAGGTGATTCTCACAAATATGTTTTGACTGGAAAGTATTTGATGCCCTGTTAAAGTTGTGTTATTGTAGTGTAACTGGCACAGTATCTAGTTACTTATTTGAAAAGTTACTTATGTATTTACCCAAACAAACTAAGAATTGATGAAATACTTGATGTTGCTATCATATCAGTCAGTCAATAATAATAATAATAATAATAATAATTTCCTGAAAACCATTCATGCCAAACTCAT
Source organism: Blennius ocellaris (assembly GCF_963422515.1). Taxonomy (NCBI): domain Eukaryota; kingdom Metazoa; phylum Chordata; class Actinopteri; order Blenniiformes; family Blenniidae; genus Blennius; species Blennius ocellaris. The sequence goes on along the minus strand of NC_137667.1, from coordinate 1,618,163 downwards.
TGGAAAATATAAATACATATTAAATAATTGATACCTGAATGTATTACGTATTAACGTAGTATATACCTATATGCGTGATATACCTATATACATGACGACCTGAAAACTCGTTAATTTTCTTCGTTTATCGGAGTCAAACTGGCAACAAACAGCTTCAAGATCAGTTCAATTCTCATGTTAAGATATTGATTTTTAACTAGAATTCTAAACGCGTGTTTGGGATATTTGTGTTTTTCCTCCTGCTTGTCGGTAGAAATCCTTTCGGTCGAACCCGAAGCTGCGCCAAAGAAGAAGAAACACAATCTGAAGGACAAAGAAAGATTATCTTCACGCTGAAGGTTCACGAACTAAAGAGTGAATGGAAACGTCTCACACGGGATTTTACCGGACAAACCAACACCAACTTGTACAAATACGATCGTTATCTCGCCGGACTGCGATGTGGCACCGACGGGGTTAACTAACTCAAACAAAACTCTTTAACGTGGACCTTTGAATTAATATTTGACCAGAAATTGACAACACAGTAAGTCACAAGTGTCGTTCAAACAAAAGCTTAATAATTATTATGAGAACAATTTTTTTGGCACGTCGACATTTGGCTGGTCTGACTGACTGAACGGCCTTTCGTCCAAATCAAACTGTTTCCTGGTACCGTATTTTCCGCCCTATAAGGCGCACCTAAATACCTCAGATTTTCTCCAAAGCTGCCAGTGCGCCTTATCACCCGGTGCGCCTTATATATGGAAGAATTGCGCTACTTGAGACTGCTATTTGACAGCTGAACACCCAGAAGCTTTTATTTTGACAACTCTTCCTTCGCTACCGGAGCTTCAGAGCGGACCACACTCCACACAACACCTTCATCACTCATGGTTGCACACCAACATTCTAACAAACCAAAATAAACTAGATGAAATAATGACTCCCTAAACTGGGGAACAAAAACACAGCATAAACACAATCAACACACACACAAGCCCAACAAAAACCCACAATAACCTCCAACAACACAAAATTTGTCGCTGCAAGGCATGATGGGACATCCTGAGCTCCTCAGTGCAGCCGATAGAAACTCCCACAATTCATTGCAGCTGTTTGTGGTGTTTTAAATGCAATTATTGGGGGTTATATTTGGTTTGTGGTGTCGGTAATAATTGTGTTGTGTTGTGTTTTTGTTGCTTACTTCACGTAGTTTAGTTTATTATCATTATTATTACTGGTAGTTGTAAGTTGTCAACCAGCAGTGAAGAAGGTTTTGTGTGTAGTGTCCTCCTGGCATAGGCTGCAGGTAGGACTATCAAAATAAGGCATATGTACCTTTCTGGGTGTTAGAATCAGTGGAATATGTAACTTAATGGCTTTGAGCTGTCAAGGTTGCTGACCACTGGTCTATTCCATGTGCCTTATAGGGCGGTGCACCTTATATATGAACAAAGTTGTAAATTGTGTCAATTAATGTAGGTGTGCCATATAGGGCAGAAAATACGGTACTTGATGTTGCTATCATATCAGTCAGTCAATAATAATAATAATAATTTCCTGAAAACCATTCATGCCGTACTCATTGGAAAATATAAATACATATTAAATAATTGATACCTGAATGTATTACGTATTAACGTAATATATACCTATATGCGTGATATACCTATATACATGACGACCTGAAAACTCGTTAATTTTCTTAGTTTATCGGAGTCAAACTGGCAACAAACAGCTTCCAGATCAGTTCAATTCTCATGTTAAGATATTGATTTTTAACTAGAATTCTAAACGCGTGTTTGGGATATTTGTGTTTTTCCTCCTGCTTGTCGGTAGAAATTCTTTCGGTCGAACCCGAAGCTGCGCCAAAGAAGAAGAAACACAATCTGAAGGATAAAGAAAGATTATCTTCACGCTGAAGGTTCACGAACTAAAGAGTGAATGGAAACGTCTCACACGGGATTTTACCGGACAAACCAACACCAACTTGTACAAATACGATCGTTATCTCGCCGGACTGCGATGTGGCACCGACGGGGTTAACTAACTCAAACAAAACTCTTTAACGTGGACCTTTGAATTAATATTTGACCAGAAATTGACAACACAGTAAGTCACAAGTGTCGTTCAAACAAAAGCTTAATAATTATTATGAGAACAATTTTTTGGCACGGCGACATTTGGCTCGTCTGACTGACTGAACGGCCTTTCGTCCAAATCAAACTGTTTCCTGGTACTTGTTGACAGTGGTAGTATTGTCAACCCTCCGGTGGCCGACAGCTGAATACACACAAAACTCTACAGGTGTGGTTTTTAGAGTTACTTGGAAGACGGAATCGTTCGACGAGCAAAATTAATTTCCTACCAAATGCAAACTTCAGGTTTCAGTTGGTCGGTCCACCGGTTGGGTAACGACACATTCGGATAGTTCAGGGGGCGGCGACCTTTAATACTCAAAGAGCCATTTGGTCCCGTTTCCCACTGAACACAACACCCAGAGAGCCGCACACATTTTATTTTGACGGTCCCACAGGAAGACCACGCCAGGAGGACACGACACACAAAACCTTCTTCACTGCTGGTTGACGACTTACAACTAATAAACTAAACTACATCAACTAAGCAACATAACACAATTATTACCGACACTACAAACCTAACATAACCCCCAATAGTTACATTTAAAACACCACAAACAGAAACTCCCATGATGCATTGCAGCTCTCAGCTCCTTTATCGCTACACATTATTAAAATGGAAGATAAATGTGGGAGATGTGTAATTCACGAGAATGTTCCCTGGGAGAGTGGAACACGGCTCATTGATCGGTCGGGACTGAAAGAGGAAGTCCCGCCGCTGTAGCCCGCTAACGCGGCTAGTTAGCCTGTGGCTAATGGGGGACCACAAACACCTGCAATATACAGTTTTCAGACCGGATATCGGTGCTTTTTTCACTACTGCTTCCTCTTTACATCTTTCCTCACGATTCCACGAGATATTTTCCAACTAATTCTGAGCTTCGTTTGATGACGACCCAGAAAGCATTGCGCTCTGTCCGCATCCTCTCACCGCGACCGCTACAACGATCGCTTGCGAACGAAATGGCGGCCGAGGTTTTCAAGGAGACCCGAGATCTCGATAAGCTCCGGCTCAGACTTTGAGGGTGTGTTCCCGTCGCCCAAACAAAAGTTTTCGTTGTTGCGAGAGATGAAGAACTCCTCCGGCATCTACCTGCACTGATTGCCTAAAGCTTTGCCTCCAAGACAAGGCCGTGGGCACAGTGCCGGTTGGCACACCTATTGACAGAATCGCATTCTTAGGACCTCTAAATGAGACGCCCCCTGGAGAAGATAGTCTCTGGTTTGGCCTCGAACTTGTACTACGGTATTTTGTCCAGAGTCAGATTGGCAAAGTAGCGTTTCTACCTGACGAGTCATGGAATCACACTGTTTTGGCAACAGTTCAGATAAGGAGCTCTCTTGGTAGTCGAGCAAACCTGCTGAGCGTAAAAAGACAGGTGAGACAACGATCTGCCAAGTTCAGCACCGAGTCCGAGATCCGGTGTGGCGTTCAGTCAGCAGTGCCAAGAGGATGAAAGACAAAGGAAAGGAATTTCCTCCAGTCCTATGGGAGGCCTTTACTTCTACTTTGCTGGAAGTCTCACCACTCAAGGAACCCACAGGACGGCAGTCCGGTCTTCGTGGTATGTCAGTCGAGGAACCGACAACCCTTCAGACCTGGATGTTGGACCCCGTCTGTGACACTCCAGTTAAAACTGACGCACAATTTCCCAGGGACACCGGATCTTTACCACCATCGTTCCCCCCCCCCCCCCTGGATCCACGACTGGGTTCGTCTCTGAGGTACGACGAGTCCGGCTGTACCGCCGGTCGCTGCCCCGCGAAGTAAGACCAAGACAGTTTCTACACTTGGGGCCGATTGTCAGTTCGAGTGTCAGGAAGTGTCACATATCATCGTCGGGACATTTCAGTGTGACTCACTGCTGTGACTGACGAGTCTTATTGAACAGACGTGGTTTAATTTGCATAGTTTGGTGAATTCATGGGTTCTGTTCAGCTTTGTCTCGGTTTGGCTTGAGTCGACTCCAGCTTGTTTTAATATCCTCTTTGCACGTGTGTGTGTGCGTGTGTGTGTGTGTGTGTGTGTGTGTGTGTGTGTGTGTGTGTGTGTATTTTGTGTTGTAGACACTTGATTACATTGCCTAGAGAGAGAACAATACATACTGTACTTCTGCTGTGGACATTTATTTTACCTGACATCGTCTTTTGGCCTGAAACTAGACTCAGTGTTTATTCTTTACAATTATATATATATATATATTTTTTTAACCTTTTTCTATCCAACATTTTTTTTTTCAGCAAAGCATTTAAAACATCAGAAAGGACCTGAGCTGTACATACGATATATAACCACTACTTTAAGACAATAGCCAAATAAATCAATTAAATAATGAATAAATCCAAACGCATAAAATGAGGAATATTTCAAATTAAAAACAGTTAAAAAAACTAATGGGAAAAAATTCATAGTATGAGAGAGTAAATATATTCATGTTCCTGGAAAGTTTTAAACGCCGTAAGATATAGATCAACTGTTCACAAACGTTCCGCTTCACCTCAGGACACGGTTCAAGTGCGTGAAGAAAATTCTTCATGCGTCTCAGTTTGACTTCTTTTTAGCCTGAAGCTGCGCTGTTATGAAGGAAAAACTGTGATTTCAAGCATGTGAAGCGTTTGAACGACACTTAACTTACACTGTAAAATACTAAAAGTATTTGCTCACCTCCCTTCACACTCAGAGGAACTTGAATGAAACCCCCTTGTTAAATGAATGAATGAATAAACAAATAAATAAATCATTTAAAAAAGTAAAAGAATACAAAGTAAAAACAATAAATACATGATATTGGTCCACGCTTTGCACTTCTAACAGCTTGAACTCTTCCAGAAAGGCTTTCCAGAGGGTTGGGTTCAGTTTCCTGAAGAACCCCTTGAATTGGAGGCAAAAAAAAAAACACCCAGAGCTTGAAAAGTCATCCAGTATTTCGATTTTCCCCACATTGGAAACTGCATCTGTGTTATTTCATACCAGAGATGTTAAAGTTAATTTTCCACCACTGATTGAAAGAGAGATAATCGCTAAATACATAAAGCTTGATGAGCCCGTCTGAATTAAAGTCTTGAGTTTTAGACCAAAACCAACAGCAATAGTGTTTCCAGAGACGGTAAAAGCTGCTGAGACGTTTGTCTGCTTCATGATTCCAACTAAAATACTAGATGACCTGCATTTCCCAAGGCAAATGCATGATAGTGGGAATGCAAACTGTAATGCTTTTTGTTACCTGCCCGTGGCAGGTAGACTGGAATGCTTTGAAAAAGTGGAAAAAAGTGGAAAAAGTTAGGAAAAGTTGAAAAAGTTTCAATAAGTTGAAACAGTTGAAAAGTTTCAAAAAGTTGAAAAAGTGTCAAACAGTTGAAAAAGTGTCAGTTGTAAAAGTTTTCAAAAGTTGACCTAGTTTCAAAAAGTTGAACAAGTTTCAAAAAGTTGAACAACTTTCAAAAAGTTGAAAAAGTGTCAAAAAGTTGAAAAAGTGTCAAACAGTTGAAAAAGTGTCAGTTGTAAAAGTTTCGAAAAGTTGAAGAAGTTTCAAAAAGTTGCACAAGTTACTAAAAGTTGAAACAGTTGAACAGTTTAAAAGTGGAATGGTTGAAATCGGTGAAGATTTGAAGAAGTTATAGCGAGTTAAAAACTTCTCCATCCGTTAACATTGGAAAAAAGTGGCACAAAAGTTGAACTATTATAAAAAGTTGACGAGATTTCAAAAAGCCGGAACATAGCCAGAAAGTGCAGAGAAAGCTGCACGATTTGATATTTGAATGGTGACGAACGGGTGAAGACTGCCAGAGTTTTAGCGATTCGAAAAATGTCCAGAATAAACAGAAACAGAATCTGAAGAGTGTGAAAGTCTTGCAGTCACACTAATGAAAGGTGCAGCAGCTCAGGTGCTAATAAATCAATGTTGTTTATGGATTGAACTCAAGTTGCACAATACAAGACCGGTGCTGTTGGTTTGTGATAAATCAAAAAGTTGAACAACTTTCAAAAAGTTGAAAAAGTGTCAAACAGTTGAAAAAGTGTCAAACAGTTGAAAAAGTGTCAAACAGTTGAAAAAGTGTCAAACAGTTGAAAAAGTGTCAGTTGTAAAAGTTTCGAAAAGTTGAACTTGTTTCAAAAAGTTGAACAACTTTCAAAAAGTTGAACAACTTTCAAAAAGTTGAAAAAGTTGAAAAAGTGTCAAACAGTTGAACTAGTTTCAAAAAGTTGAAAAAGTTGAAAAAGTGTCAAACAGTTGAACTAGTTTCAAAAAGTTGAACAAGTTTCAAAAAGTTGAAAAAGTGTCAAACAGTTGAAAAAGTGACAATGGTCCACAGGATGCCAGAGTCGACACCCCGAGGCTCAGAGGAATTCCCTGGAATTACAGTTGAAAGTCGATGACTCAGCCGATGACATGAGTCATCTTCAGCAGGCGACGTTCTACTGAAGAGGAAAGTCCGATGAGGTGAGTCGGAGTTTTGATGGTCATATTTGATGACCTGCTCATTTCATGTAGTTTGTTTTTTTTGTTTTTAAAGTCTAATCCAGGGACGTAAAAACTGATTTCAGTTGAGGAACCACATCAACCTGATCTGACCTCTGACCTCTGGAGGCCCAACAAGTCAAACATCACATGTTAAACTGCAGATATGGACAAATGTTAAAGTCTTTCCTTCTTTTCATCCTTTTGGAACTGCAACAATTTGCCAATCTATTCTGAAATATACATATTAAAGTTACAACACACAAAAACCCCTCAGCCACCTGTATCTGGTATCGTATTTTAATTCAGGATTAAAACAATTTGTCATCATCTGGAACATTTTTTAACTTTACATGTCTAAAGTATCACTTCACATAAATTGGACTCATTGTTTTATTGTCAAAGGCGTTGCGTCATGTGACCTCCACAGACGCATTAATGTCATAATGCATAATGCACATAAAATTATTTATATATGTGAGTGTGTATGTGTACATAATATCTGTTACTTGGGATATTGCAATTCTGGTTGGATGCTAAACTGCATTTCGCTACATTTGTAATGACAATAAGTCCAATCATTCATTCAATCAATCAATCAATCAATCAATCAATCAAATGTACCGAAAACGACAGTCTTTATCGGACTGAAGAATAAAAAATACAAAATTTAGAACGCACAATAATGAGAACTCGACATGACAATATTAATGATGATAAAGAAATGAAGGCCCACAAAAGATCAAAGATAAATGGATAAACAAAGGGGACCAGTGTTAAATAGTGTAAGTAAATAGTATATACAAGGAAAACTACCAACCAAATTCAGAATAGATAGTTTAAGACAATTGTTGAGTGAAAGAATAAAAGTACTAGTTCTGACACTGCATGGAGGATCCGTACTCATAAACGTTCCCCAGCACAAGCGAGTGTTACGTGACATCGTCTGTCAGGCGGAACTTTTTGAAAACACTCGGACTCCGTTTACATGGAAACATTTTTTAAAAAATGCGATTTTCTAAAATGCCGCTACTGCTCATGCCCACAACCGCAGAAAAAACCCCAACAAAAACAACTACGTTTGCGTTCAGAGTGTCGTGACTCCCTGTCCACATCCTCCTGGGATTTGGTCGCCGTAGTAACAACAAACAACAGCACCCACTAGTGGCCCCATAGGGAAACTACCGTTTTCAGCATTTTTGCTGTTTCCATGGAAACGGGCATTATTCTTTAGAGCTGCTAATCTCAGCTCAGTATATCCTCATCTTATTTCTCATTTAATCTGCGGGATAAATTCTTTTTAAAAAAAAATAATTCTGTCCTATATTCATAAACAGCATATTTACCTTTTTTTTTTTTTTTTATTCTCTTCTTTTAGCAAACACATGCATTTAACAAGAAGGCCGTTGCTGGGCTAATCCCCCGCCGGAGGGCTTTCTATTTTCTCACAAAGCAGCTCTAAGGCAGCACACTTGGTACACTAGAGGGTGTTCCATGGGTCCTAGTAGATCATTATGTAGAATCTGAAAGGTCTTCTTCATAAGCTATGTCAAAATACGTCTCCAGAGCCCAAAAGCTGTTTTTATGCACTTAGTGACCCTGTGACCTGATATGCAAATTAGGTCATGGTCACCATGGTGCCCCTTCTCCCCAGGTGGAGTGTCCATGTGTGAAGTTTGGTGACTGTGGGCCCAGGAACTGCTGAGAAATGAGGAGAAATGTTTATATGAAAATACATGTATTGTGCAACCATGACGAGCAAACTTCAGACCCTACCAATCTTCAAGGTCAAGGTCAGGTCACTTGGTGTACTGGAGGTTATCCCTGGAGTGTGTATCATGTGTGTATACAATTTCAGAGCCCTAGCTCAAAAACCTAGGCCTCCAGAGCCCAAAATGTGTTGTTTAGCACTTCGTGACCCTGTGACCTACTTAATATGCAAATTAGGTCAAGGTCACCATAGTATCCCTTCCCCCTCTGAGATGTATCCACATGTGAAGTTTGGTCACTGTGGGCCCAGGGGTTGCCGAGATATAGGTAGAAACGTTCGAACGGACGGACGTACGGACGTACGTACGGAGACTGTTTCAAGATCCCCCTTCGGGGCCTATCGGCCACGGCGGGGGATAAATAAAAAACAAAACCATCATTTAACACGAGATGTTTTGCAGTTGAAAACTTTAGTCGAATGTTGAAAATATTATATATATAACACGAACAAAGTGCACGTTAAAATTTGTGACCAGTAAAATATTCATCATACAACTTATTTCCCACCTTTTTGCTCTATTTCTCTTGACAGTTTTTAAAAAGGTATGGCGACATTTAAGTATGTCTGGGTCACTCTCGCCCTGGTCGTGACGCTCCTGGTTCTGGAAAAGGGAATTCTGGAGGAACGACCGGGTCGTCCGGATTTACAGGTCGGTTCATTATTATTTATATTATCAAGCGTTTAAATGTGGGACTCGACATCACAGGTCCGTTCTGATTTCTTTCCTCGTTCGTGTGTGTGTTTTAGGAAAACCATGAAAATCCCTGGCAACCTCGCACTCGGCAGAAACGAAACGGTTGGTTTGATTAAATATCAAATGAATAAAAATCTGAAATTTTGATATTCGGTTCAATTGCAATCGTGAAATTAGGAAATTAGGACATGCGTTTTATCTCGTTTATGCATTTCTAATATGATGATGGCAAATGACATAATGAAATCGTATACATTTTCTGAGTCACGTTTACTTACGTGCAAATAAATAGCCATGAAAACACAGCTAATCTCTCAGATTACAGACACAAACAGTTAAATCAAGTCCAAACATGAGAATATAATTTTAATTCTTCACTGTGTCACAATAAGAGTATGAAGTGTTTGTGTCTTTTGCAGATTTAATAATAAAAAAAAAAATTCTGAATGTGATTCTGTTTCAATGGCACATAGTAATATTAATATAGTAATAATACTTTTATTTAGTCAGCCAATGCAAAAAAAAAAATATATATATATATAGAGAGAGAATTTTTTATTTTCTTAATTTTTTCCAGCTACTGTTTCCTGATTCTGTTTAACATTATTTCCTTCATGTCTGTACTTGTGTCTTTAATGTCTTTTAAATATGTGTTGTATTTTATTGTTTTGGGTGTTTGGTCACCGCTTGGGGCTGACAATAATGTTTGCCTTGCCTTGCCTTGCCTTGCCTTGTAAATACAATGCAGAAGATTATATTTATGAATCACAGCTCGTGTGTTAAGGTCAATGATATCTTGTATTTTCAAAGTCTTTAACATGACAAACTTATGATTTGTTGAAGTATAAAAGTCAGTTTGATTTATGATTCTTATGGCCTTTTTATGAATTAAAAAAAACAAGATCGATGTTTATTTTAAAATCACTAAGAATGACTTTCTGCACTAAAGTAACCCCTCATATTGTCTTGCAGATCAGCCGTTTTACACGTATGAAGTGGACGTGGAGCTGAATTTGACAGACATTCGAATGTTGGAGAAAATTAGAAGCTTATTCGACAGCTTCAATATTAGCGGGCTTCCAAACGTGACCGTCACTGACTTACAAATAACCACAGGTAATAAATATCTCACTTACTCATTTCTCGCCCCTAAACTTTCTAACTTCCTGTTTGCAGTTAAACACGTCCTTTTTTTCCAGAATCAAATTTCCCAATGATTTTTCACAACAGGAGCGAAAAACAGAATTCACACTCAGTGAATGTTTATGCATTTATATAAGAACGACAAAGTCAATATTAAAAAATGTTCCGATTCATCTTTGCGAAGCTGGTCGGAGTTTCTCAGTGACATATAGATTTGCATTATTTAACAAATGATGCTCATTTCTCCGCTGAGCTCCTTCAGTCAGGTAAAACTTCGCCCGGTGGTGCCCCTCGCCCGGTGGTGCCCCTCGCCCGGTGGTGCCCCTCGTCCGGTGGTGCCCCTCGCCCGGTGGTGCCCCTCGCCCGGTGGTGCCCCTCGTCCGGTGGTGCCCCTCGCCCGGTGGTGCCCCTCGCCCGGTGGTGCCCCTCGCCCGGTGGTGCCCCTCGCCCGGTGGTGCCCCTCGTCCGGTGGTGCCCCTCGCCCGGTGGTGCCCCTCGCCCGGTGGTGCCCCTCGCCCGGTGGTGCCCCTCGTCCGGTGGTGCCCCTCGCCCGGTGGTGCCCCTCGCCCGGGTCGAAATCTGTTCGGCAAACGCGATTGGGCAGATTTTTCTAGTTTACTTCCACATTTCACCAGCTAGGAATCCAAAATTGTTGCTATATCCGTCAAACTTTCTTATAGCAGGGCTACAGCATGCGTCCACATGGATCTTCCTCCATTAGCACATTTTAATTATTGATAGCATGTAGCCTCACCACTGTGCGAGCCCTGAAACTAGTTAGCATGTAGCATGACTCGGCGTGCTGCACCCGACTGGACTGACGGGTCTCGGTTCCGTCTGCCGGAGCAACGTGGCGGCTCGGAGACAAACTTTCTCTGATATTATCGAAACACATTGGAGGCGAGAATCAGCAGGAAGAGTTGAAACGTCGCTTTACTTTTTCAATCTTGTATCATAGAGGGGGCGTGGCTCCCCGTCCACAATTACTGGTAAAATGTAGTTTTAAACAAGTTTTCTCTCCTAAGTTTAAATTAAATCACATTTTATTAAAAAAAAAAAAAAAATCTCTTGTTCTGTTGGGAATACTTTCACCTCATTTTAAGGTGAAAATACATTGAAATCTTTTTTTTATTTTTATTTATTTCCAGTGTTGTTGTTGTTGTGGTTATTTATTTCCAAAACCCATGAGTATTGGATCCTACATTTTCTTTTTAAGTTCAACATATTTGCATGCACGTAAATATAAACAACAACAACAACAACAACAACAAAAAACAAGCGTATTGTGAACTCTATTTTGAAAAGTGGAGGCGACTCTTTTCCCTGCCTTTGCAAGAACAAAATGTCTTTTCTTTTGCACGGTAAAGAAAAACAAAGAAACTGTTGTTTGTGATTGCGTACATGGATTTGTTGGCGCTCTCTCTCTCTCTCCTCAGTGTGCTCGCCCAACGGAACCGACTTCCTGTGCAGATGCGAGGATCCGTTGGTCTGGTCTGGCCAAGAGTGCGTGGCGTACGGCGCCTGCAGCGACGTGGTCAACGACTCCTGCACATGCATCAGCGGAATCCCCGCCGAGCGGCGCTACTGCCGGCCGGCAGACGCCCGTATGCCTTTTCACGTTTTGACTAGCCGTCGAGATAAACGTTTGGAATTTAAAAAAAAAAAAAAAAAGTGCCGACTGCCTTTCTGAAAACCGGTTTGTGACTCGTCTCTCAGCAGCGCCTGCAGTTTTCGAATACCGGATATTGTTGGAGGTGAACGCGACGCTCCTCGACCAGCTGAGGAACGCCGTGAGCGGCGTTTTCCCGCTGGAAATCAACAGTCGTGTAACAATCTCTGACGCCGTCATCACCACAGGTGAGAGCTCAGACCTCGTTGTCATGGCGACGCTTGTTTTGAGAAAGAACTTATTTATAAGTGTGGTTGAACAAATGATTTTATGTTTTATGCACATCACTGTTAATTTGGTAGCAAATGCCTTCCGTCTGCACGTCTTCCTGTAACTATTGAAGACAAATAGATATTAATAGATTTTATTTTGGATTAATTTTATATTGAATTTTAAATGTAATATTAATGTATATTAGTTTATTTAGATTTTATTTTATTTTCAACTTACATTTTCATTAAATCTAAATTTTCAATAAAAATTGTAAGTCTAAATTAAATTTAGATTTTTAATTCCATTAAAAAATTTAAATTTTAAATAAAATTTAAATTTTAAATAGAATTTTGATCCTAAGTTATATGTAATTTTTTGTTTTAATTTATTTAGATCATTTTTCAGACCTCATGTACAAAAAAACATTAATCTTAATGGAAAGATGCTTTGCACCAGATTTTAGCTGTAGCTCGTCTGCAGCCCCCCCTTTAAATAAAAACATTACATTTTGAATATAATATCTATTATAAATATTATTTTAGATAATATTACCTAATACAATATCTTAGATATTAGAAATTAATATCCTAATAAGACATTGATATCTAATATAGATATTCATACATTTAAAATGAACATAGATACCAGATATAAAGTGGAACGACAGATAGATGATATTTTTTTGTTTTGTTTCACTTTGCATATAAAGATTTTGTATCAAAATACCTACAAAATATCAACAAAAATCCTTTTAAGCATCATTATATTGCAGGAGAGCAGTAGTCAAGAGTTTTTTTTTACAAAATGTGGAAAAATGTATGTAACATTTTCTTCTTTATCTTTTTTTTCCATCGAAGAGATGAAACATGTACGATAATGATCAACTTTCATGGAACACAAACCAATGCGTGTTTTGTTTCCCTTAACGGAATGAAAAAATGGCGTGTGTGTGTGTGTGTGTGTGGTTTCATTGCAAAACAGTGGCCACTAGTGGCCCACCATGCAAACTACTCGTTTTCCAAATGTTACTGTGAATGTAAAATATAAAAACTTTTCTGAAACCCCACCCCCAAAAAAAAGGCCCGAGTCAGCGCTACACTTTTTCTTAAAAAAATCACACCTAACCGTTTCGTCGCGTCGGCTTTTTAAAAAAAAAAGTGTTTGCTCTGCAGTGTGCTCCCCGAGCAGCCGTGGTTTCCAGTGCAGATGTGAGGACGAGCACCGCTGGTCGTGTGAACAGTGCGAGACGCACCGACCCTGTGACAACGTCACCGCCGGCGCCGGCGCCTGCGACTGCATCAGCCGGCTGCCCGGCGGCGGACCGTACTGCCTTGCCACCGACCAGCACAGTGAGTTCAGCTCTACCTTACCTTACGGCGCCAAACACAACGCCACACGGTCACAGAGGAACACCAACAACCACTTGAGCTTTATCGAGTTGAGAGAGACCGGAGACGCCTATAAGCTCCGCCTCCGTTCTACTTTTGGAAAAGCCCGGAAGCGCCTTGCTTTATATAAAGCAAGTTACAGATTGTCACCAAGACAAATACAGAGAAGGTTCCCAGGTCGTACTGGTCGTTATGAAATACGTGAGGAATTAAACTTTAGGACTCAGAAACAGTAGAACCCTGAAAAGTTTTATCCCGACAGTTAAAGGTGAACAATTACTTAATTTTCTAAATTATTGAATTTCCCAGGAATTATTGTTAAAATTCCAAGAAATTACTGTTGAAATTCACTAAAATTACAGTTGAATTTCCCAGGGATTACCATTAATATTCCCAGAAATTACTGTTGAAATTCCCAGGAATTATTGTTAAAATCCCCAGAAATTACTGTTGAAATTCCCAGGAATTATTGTTAAAATTCCCAGAAATTACTGTTGAAATTCCCTAAAATTACTGTTGAATTTCCCAGGGATTATTGTTTATATTCCCAGAAATTAATGTTGAAATTCCCAGGAATTATTGTTAAAATTCCCAGAAATTACTGTTGAAATTCCCAGGAATTGTTGTTAAAATCCCCAGAAATTACTGTTGAAATTCCCTAAAATTACTGTTGAATTTCCCAGGGATTACCATTAATATTCCCAGAAATTACTGTTGAATTTCCCAGGAATTATTGTTAAAATCCCCAGAAATTACTGTTGAAATTCCCAGGAATTGTTGTTAAAATTCCCAGAAATTACTGTTGAAATTCCCTAAAATTACTGTTAAATTTCCCAGGGATTACCATTAATATTCCCAGAAATTACTGTTGAATTTCCCAGGAATTATTGTTAAAATCCCCAGAAATTACTGTTGAAATTCCCAGGAATTGTTGCTAAAATTCCCAGAAATTACTGTTGAAATTCCCTAAAATTACTGTTGTATTTCCCAGGAATTATTGTTAATATTCCCAGAAATTACTGTTGAAATTCCCAGGAATTATTGTTAAAATTCCCAGAAATTACTGTTGAAATTCCCAGGAATTGTTGTTAAAATCCCCAGAAATTACTGTTGAAATTCCCAGGAATTGTTGCTAAAATTCCCAGAAATTACTGTTGAAATTCCCTAAAATTACTGTTGTATTTCCCAGGAATTATTGTTAATATTCCCAGAAATTACTGTTGAAATTCCCAGGAATTATTGTTAAAATTCCCAGAAATTACTGTTGAAATTCCCAGGAATTATTGTAAATATTCCCTAAAATTACAGTTGAATTTCCCAGGAATTACCATTAATATTCCCAGAAATTACTGTTGAAATTCCCTAAAATTACTGTTAAATTTCCCAGGGATTACCATTAAAATCCCCAGAAATTACTGTTGAATTTCCCAGGAATTATTGTTAAAATCCCCAGAAATTACTGTTGAAATTCCCAGGAATTATTGCTAAAATTCCCAGAAATTACTGTTGAAATTCCCTAAAATTACTGTTAAATTTCCCAGGGATTACCATTAAAATCCCCAGAAATTACTGTTGAATTTCCCAGGAATTATTGTTAAAATCCCCAGAAATTACTGTTGAAATTCCCAGGAATTACCATTAATATTCCCAGAAATTACTGTTGAAATTCCCTAAAATTACTGTTAAATTTCCCAGGGATTACCATTAAAATCCCCAGAAATTACTGTTGAATTTCCCAGGAATTATTGTTAAAATCCCCAGAAATTACTGTTGAAATTCCCAGGAATTACCATTAATATTCCCAGAAATTACTGTTGAAATTCCCTAAAATTACTGTTAAATTTCCCAGGGATTACCATTAAAATCCCCAGAAATTACTGTTGAATTTCCCAGGAATTATTGTTAAAATCCCCAGAAATTACTGTTGAAATTCCCAGGAATTATTGTTAAAATCCCCAGAAATTACTGTTGAAATTCCCAGGAATTATTGCTAAAATTCCCAGAAATTACTGTTGAAATTCCCTAAAATTACTGTTAAATTTCCCAGGGATTACCATTAAAATCCCCAGAAATTACTGTTGAATTTCCCAGGAATTATTGCTAAAATTCCCAGAAATTACTGTTGAAATTCTCTAAAATTACAGTTACATTTCCTAGGAATTACTGTGAGTTTGGGGTTGGGCGCTCAGAAGCTTCTTGCTTCAGCCCACTCCTTTTGAGCAGAATGTGTACTGCTCAAATAAATAAAAAAATAAATTAAATAAATAAAAGAACGTCGTGGGGTCCAAGGAGATGCTTCACGTTCTTGACAAATAGATAGTCTGAGCAATAAATATCAGTACAATGAGGAATTAAAGAGCTGAAAACGTGATAAATCCCCTGGTGGGAATTTCGTCAGTGTTAAGAAACAGCGCCGCCTGCTGGCGGAATCATAGTGTTACACTCTCAGTGTGCACTGCTGATTTGTTCTCTCTCTCTCTCCGTCACTGCAGACTTCACAGAGTGTGGGACATCAACAACAACAACAACAACAATGGCAACATCATCAACAACACCATCAACATCATCATCATCATCATCATCATCATCATCATCATCATCATCATCAACATCAACAGCATTATCAACAACATTAACATCAGCATCACCATCATCATCATCATCATCATCATCATCATCATCATCATCATCATCATCATCATCATCAACATCATCAACAACACCATCAACATCAACAGCATTATCAACAACATTAACAACAGCATCACCATCATCATCATCATCAACACCATCATCATCATCATCATCATCATCATCAACAACACCATCAACATCAACAGCATTATCAACAACATTAACAACAGCATCATCATCATCATCATCATCATCATCATCATCAACATCAACAGCATTATCAACAACATTAACACCATCATCACCATCATCATCAACAACACCATCAACACCACCACCACCACCACCACCAACAACAACAACAACAACAACAACAACAACAACAACAGCTCCTCCAACAAGTAAGACTGAAATAAAACTCTTTTCATTTTAGTCCCTAAGAAGTTCATGTTACCTGTGAGATTTAGGGATAAAATTGATTAATTTATTATTATTATTATTATTATTATTAATATTATTATTATTATATTTTCAGCATATGTATTTTTTTCTAAATCACATTGGCCTCTAGGTGGCGGAGGAGGTTCCTTTATTGTGTATAAATCAGCTAAACAACAATAATAATATTAATTTGTAATAAAAGTAAAAGCACGAGTTTCATGAATGAACCTTTGTTTTGTATCAGTGAAGTTTGTGTGAAACAATAAAAACTTGAGCGTAACGACAAAAAGTCAGCAGATGTTTCACCCCGAGAGCCAATAAACACCAGGAGAAGACTTTTTATTGCCTATCGATCTCAAAAGTTCTTCCTATTGATATCTTGTAAAAATGTGAGAAATGTATGAAATTCTGCTTTTAACAAGGTGATCGGATGTAAAAGTTGAATCGTGTTTATCACTGGAGTTTCTTTGGATTCATTCAAATTCTTCATTCTCCTTAAAACCTGAATTAGTAGCAGGTTTCTAATCCGTGTTCGTGGACAGAAGCAGTTGAATTGATGTGGTTTTCCTCCCTGACGTCCTCCAGATGTCCTGGAACATCTGGTTTCCCTCCAGCTGAACGTGACCGACAGTCGTCTGTTAGGGCGAGTGAGGAACCTCCTGACCAGCCGCTTCCCCTTCGTCACCCACAGCTTGGAAATCTCAGCCGTCAACGTTTCTACAGGTATTCACACAAATTACTGTTGAAAGTCCCACAAATTACTGGTAATATTCCCACAAATTACTGTCAATATTCCCACAAATTACTGTTCAAAGTCTCACAAATTACTGGTAATATTCCCACAAATTACTGTTGAAAGTCCCACAAATTACTGGTAATATTCCCACAAATTACTGGTAATATTCCCACAAATTACTGTCAATATTCCCACAAATTACTGTTCAAAGTCTCACAAATTACTGGTAATATTCCCACAAATTACTGTTGAAAGTCCCACAAATTACTGGTAATATTCCCACAAATTACTGGTAATATTCCCACAAATTACTGTCAATATTCCCACAAATTACTGTTCAAAGTCTCACAAATTACTGGTAATATTCCCACAAATTACTGTTGAAAGTCCCACAAATTACTGGTAATATTCCCACAAATTACTGTTGAAAGTCCCACAAACTACTGGTAACATTCCCACAAATTACTGTTGAAAGTCCCACAAACTACTGGTAACATTCCCACAAATTACTGTTAATATTCCCAGAAATTACTGTTCAAAGTCTCACAAATTACTGGTAATATTCCCACAAATTACTGTTGAAAGTCCCACAAATTACTGGTAATATTCCCACAAATTACTGTTGAAAGTCCCACAAATTACTGGTAATATTCCCACAAACTACTGTTAATATTCCCACAAATTACTGTTCAAAGTCTCACAAATTACTGGTAATATTCCCACAAATTACTGTTGAAAGTCCCACAAATTACTGGTAATATTCCCACAAATTACTGTTGAAAGTCCCACAAACTACTGGTAATATTCCCACAAACTACTGTTAATATTCCCACAAATTACTGTTGAAAGTCCCACAAATTACTGGTAATATTCCCACAAACTACTGTTAATATTCCCACAAATTACTGTTGAAAGTCTCTAAAATTACTGTTGAAAGTCTCACAAATTTGTGTTGAATTTCCCAGGAATTATTGTTAAAATTCCCCAAAATTACTGTTGAAAGTCCCACAAATTACTGTTCAAAGTCGCTAAAATCACAGTTACATTTCCCAGGAATTAGCATTAATATTCCCAGAAATTACTGTTGAAATTCCCTAAAATTACAGTTACATTTCCCAGGAATTAGCATTAATATTCCCAGAAATTACTGTTGAAAGTCTCTAAAATTACTGTTGAAAATCTCACAAATTTGTGTTGAATTTCCCAGGAATTATTGTTAAAATTCCCCAAGATTACTGTTGAAATTCTCACAAATTACTGTTGAATTTCCTAGGAATTACTGTTAATATTCCCACAAATTACTGTTGAAATTCTCACAAATTGCTGTCGAATTTCCTAGGAATTACTGTTAATATTCCCACAAATTACTGTTGAAAGTCCCACAAATTACTGGTAATATTCCCACAAATTACTGTTGAAAGTCCCACAAACTACTGGTAACATTCCCACAAATTACTGTTGAAAGTCCCACAAACTACTGGTAACATTCCCACAAATTACTGTTAATATTCCCAGAAATTACTGTTCAAAGTCTCACAAATTACTGGTAATATTCCCACAAATTACTGTTGAAAGTCCCACAAATTACTGGTAATATTCCCACAAATTACTGTTGAAAGTCCCACAAATTACTGGTAATATTCCCACAAACTACTGTTAATATTCCCACAAATTACTGTTCAAAGTCTCACAAATTACTGGTAATATTCCCACAAATTACTGTTGAAAGTCCCACAAACTACTGGTAATATTCCCACAAATTACTGTTGAAAGTCCCACAAATTACTGGTAATATTCCCACAAATTACTGTTGAAAGTCCCACAAATTACTGTTAATATTCCCACAAATTACTGTTCAAAGTCTCACAAAGTACTGGTAATATTCCCACAAATTACTGTTGAAAGTCCCACAAACTACTGGTAATATTCCCACAAATTACTGTTGAAAGTCCCACAAATTACTGGTAATATTCCCACAAATTACTGTTGAAAGTCCCACAAATTACTGGTAATATTCCCACAAATTACTGTTGAAAGTCCCACAAATTACTGGTAATATTCCCACAAACTACTGTTAATATTCCCACAAATTACTGTTGAAAGTCCCACAAATTACTGGTAATATTCCCACAAACTACTGTTAATATTCCCACAAATTACTGTTGAAAGTCTCTAAAATTACTGTTGAAAGTCTCACAAATTTGTGTTGAATTTCCCAGGAATTATTGTTAAAATTCCCCAAAATTACTGTTGAAAGTCCCACAAATTACTGTTCAAAGTCGCTAAAATCACAGTTACATTTCCCAGGAATTAGCATTAATATTCCCAGAAATTACTGTTGAAATTCCCTAAAATTACAGTTACATTTCCCAGGAATTAGCATTAATATTCCCAGAAATTACTGTTGAAAGTCTCTAAAATTACTGTTGAAAATCTCACAAATTTGTGTTGAATTTCCCAGGAATTATTGTTAAAATTCCCCAAGATTACTGTTGAAATTCTCACAAATTACTGTTGAATTTCCTAGGAATTACTGTTAATATTCCCACAAATTACTGTTGAAATTCTCACAAATTGCTGTCGAATTTCCTAGGAATTACTGTTAATATTCCCACAAATTACTGTTGAATTTCCCAGGAATTATTGTTAATATTCCCACAAATCACTGTTGAATTTCTTAGGAATTACTGTTAATATTCCCAGAAATTACTGTTGAAATTCCCTAAAATTACAGTTAAATTTCCCCTGGAATTACTGTTAAAATTCCCAGAAATTACTGTTGAAAGACCCTAAAATTACTGTTGAATTTCCCTAAAGTTACTGTTAAATTTTCCAGGAATCACAGTTAAAATTCCCAGAATATAGTCGTAAATTTCTCAGAAATTACTGGTAAAATTCCCAGAAATCACAGTTAAAATTTCCCGGGAATTAGAGGTAATATTCACAGAAATTATAGTTAAAATTTGAATGAATGCATCATCAGATCACTAAATCTGGACGAATTGTCATGAGTGTTTTTATTATTTTTTTTCTTCTTCCAGTTTATTAATGAGTTAAAACCTAGAAGAGAATTTGGGAAAAAGTTTTTATATGGAAACAGAAAAAAAGTCACTAATTAGACAATTTGTAGAAACGAGAAGAGATTATTATTGAGTGTTGAGGATGGAGAAGCAAATATTGATTTTATTTCTCTGATATCGGCTGATATCAGACCAACGTCGATACCGATGCTACCGATGTTACCGATGTTTCCGAGGTTACCGATGTTACCGATGTCACCGATGTCTCCGATGCTACCGATGTTACCGATGTTTCCGAGGTTACCAATGTTACCGATGTCTCCGATGTTACCGATGTTACCGAAGTTTCCGATGTTTCCGATGTTACCTATGTTTCCGATGTTACCGATGTTTCCGAGGTTTCCGATGTCACCGATGTCTCCGATGTTACCGATGTTACCGAAGTTTCCGAGGTTACCGATGTTACCGATGTTTCCGATGTTACCTATGTTTCGATGTTTCCGATGTTACCGATGTTTCCGATGTTACCGATGTTACCGATTTTACCGATATTTGGACGGATCCACTGCCGCTCAATCACAAAGACGTTGCATTTTGCCCGATGACACCTGGAATAGAAATAAACCGGATCCGTTACTGAAGCTGTTTTATTGCCTCCGTCACCAGTTTGCTTGCCGGCGGTCGGCGACGGCGGCGCTAGCTTCCAGTGCCGGTGCGAGGATCGGTACCGCTGGTCCTGCGACCAGTGTGAAAGGTACGGCGCCTGCGACTCCGTCGTCAACGACACCTGCGGGTGCGTCGGCGGGATTCCCAGCGACGGAGACTTCTGCCGGGCCGTGGACGAGCACGGTGAGTTCTCAGGCTGCAGGGATTCTGTCAATGTGCTACAGGAGCTCCCTCTAGTGGCGCAGTGGAGGAACGTCAGGATATTAAGGTTTCTAGCTTGTGTCTTTAGGATCGCCGCCAATGTTAAGATTCATTCCTGAGAGAATGTTACTGTTGAATTTCCCAGGAATTATTGTTAAAATTCCCAGAAATTACTGTTGAAATTCAATAAAATTACAGTTGAATTTCCCAGGAATTATTGTTAAAATTCCCAGAAATTACTGTTGAAATTCAATAAAATTACAGTTGAATTTCCCAGGAATTATTGTTAATATTCCCAGAAATTACTGTTGAAATTCAATAAAATTACAGTTGAATTTCCCAGGAATTATTGTTAAAATTCCCAGAAATTACTGTTGAAATTCAATAAAATTACAGTTGAATTTCCCAGGAATTATTGTTAAAATTCCCAGAAATTACTGTTGAAAGACCCTAAAATTACAGTTGAATTTCCCATGAATTACCGTTAATATTCCCAGAAATTACTGTTGAAAGTCTCACAAATTACTGTTGAATTTCCCAGGAATTATTGTTAAAATTCCCAGAAATTACTATTGAAATTCAATAAAATTACTGTTGAATTTTCCAGGAATTACCATTAATATTCCCAGAAATTACTGTTAAATTTCCCAGGAATTCCTGTTAATATTCCCAGAAATTACTGTTGAAATTCCCTAAAATTACAGTTGAATTTACCAGGAATTTACGTTAATATTCCCAGAAATTACTGTTAAATTTCCCTGGAATTACTGTTAAAATTCCCAGAAATTACTGTTGAAAGAAAAAAGTGTGTTTTGGCTCAAAAAGGTTGATAAACACTGATTTAGAGGATCAGGGTAAAAAAAACAACAACCTTCTTATTCATGTCTGTCTTTGCAGACTTCACTGAATGCAACACAACAACAACAACAACAACAGGTAAAACGAGTATCAGCTCATGTTGAATTTATTTCTGAGCTCCAGTTGTGACATTTTCTCTTTCTTCTCAGACGCGACGTCGTCGCCGGCGGTGACGAGTGAGTGAACGCTTCATGTTCAGTCGTAGTCTCTGGAGTAGTGTTGTTCTCCGACCCACAGGGGGCGCCAGAGGCCTTCCTCACGCTGATCTGGTGTTATTGGCTTCCTACTGAAAAGGAGTATTAAGGCCACTGTGGAAAAATATACTGAGGTCTGACTTTTGTCCCACAATTGTGACTTTTAAACTCAGAATTTCTGACTTTTTAAGCTCCGAAATCTGAATTTAAACACAGAATTCAGACATTTTTCTTACAATTCTGACTTTTTCTCCCTCACAATTCTGAATTCTGAGTTTAAACTCAGAATTCTGACTTTTTTTCCTCACAATTTGGACTTTAAACTCACAATTCTGACATTTTTTTCTCACATTTATGACTTTTAAACTCAGAAATCTGACTTTTTTTCTTCACAATTCTGAGATCAAACTCTGAATTTGGATTTTAAAGAGAATTGTGACTTTTTAAGCTCAGAAATCTGAATTTAAACACAGAATTCAGACATTTTTCTTACAATTCTGACTTTTTCTCCCTCACAATTCTGAATTCTGAGTTTAAACTCAGAATTCTGACTTTTTTCCTCACAATTTGGTCTTTAAACTGACAAATTCTGACATTTTATTCTCACAATTCTGACTTTTAAACTCAAAAATCTGACTTTTTTTCTTCACAATTCTGACTTCAAACTCTGAATTCGGATTTTAAACGTAGAATTATGACTTTAAACTCACAATTCTGAAATTTATTTCTCACATTTCTGACTTTAAACTCAGAAATCTGACTTTTTTTCTTCACAATAATGACCTTTAAGCTCAAAATTCCCCTTTTGAAACTCAGAATTCTGATTAAAAAAAAAACATTGGTTGTGTGTTTTTTCACAGTGGCCTTAATGGTTCTTTGTACCTTTTGGGTTTTTCGTGACTCTTTGAAAAAAAACAACAACCCCAAAAAAAGTCTATCTGTCGTTTATTTCTTCAGATGAAACAACAGCGGCGACAACGATCACGACTTCCTTCACGTTTCCTACAAGTGAGTTGAAAAAACCCACAAAGTGATGCTTCCGTCGTTTCTCAGCGTCTTAATAAGAATTCTTTGATCTTCCAGATTCCACGCCTGTTTCAACAACGACTTCGTCGTCGACGGCAACAGCAGTTTCCAGCGCCGCCGTGACGACGACCACGGTGACCGCAGCACCGACCACAAGTAAGACCCGAATCAACAGAAATGATTTATATAATTGAAATGTTTAACTAGTGAATCACTTCACATGCATTTAATTCGTTTGAATTCGTGAACACGACGCTCGTTACCGCGGCAACGACGACGCGTAAGACCTGAAACGTTGACGTGGATTTAAGCGTTTTCCTGAATTTAACTCGCTTGTCTGCGTTTCGTTTGTTCCAGACCCGACGCCCGTCGCCACAACAAATGTTTCCACCACAGAAATGAGCCGCGAAACAAGTGAGTTTCGCCGAAACGCCGACCGGCCAAAACATTATGACCACCGACAAATTAAGTGACGGAGAGTTTTGATTTCTACTCAAAAATGGACGCGTGACAGTTTGTTTCCCCAACTACTATGAAATATTGTGCTTCGTCACAAATGGGTTTTCTTTTGTTTGCGGTGGTCGAAGCTCACTGAGCTCTTCCTTTAGAATTTGATTTCAACGTGTGAATTAATTATATATTAATTAAAATTTCCAGACGCAACAACGGTTTCCACCACGAGTGTGAAAACGACAAACGTCACCGCAGCACCGACGACAAGTAAGACCTGAATGATCAGAAATGATGCATAGAATCTTCAATGTTTCCTTAATGAATCCCTTCACATGCATTTAATTCATTGGTCTGCGTTTTGTTTATTCTAGATGCGACAACAAATATTTCCACGACCGCAACAACAGTTTCCACGACAAACGTCACCGCAGCACCGACGACAAGTAAGACCTGAATTATCAGAATGTGTTGGTATAAATCTAAAATGTTTATGATTCAAAATCCATAAAAAAATTTTTTTATTTTTTTTTTAAACAAAAAAATAACACAAAACGAAAAATCGCTGATTGTCCCATTTTGAAACTTGCTGAAAGGGTTAAACTCAGGGATGTGATTTGTTTGTATGTCTATATGTATTTACTATATATTAATTTTCAGATGCGACAACATTTTCTCCTCCTGGTGTGAAAACGACAAACGTCACTGCAGCACCGACGACAAGTAAGACCTGAAATATCAGAAATGATATATATAATTTTAAATGAATTATCAGAAAGCATTGGTATCAATCGAAAATGTTTACGATTCCAAATCCATAAAAAAACCCCAAAACAACAAAACCAAAAACAACGCAAAACGAAAAATCGCTGATTGTCCCGTTTTGAAACTTGCTGAAAGGGTTAAACTCATGGATCAGACGTGTTTGTATGTCTGTATATGTATTTACTATATATTAATTTTCAGATGCGACAACATTTTCTCCTCCTGGTGTGAAAACGACAAACGTCACTGCAGCACCGACGACAAGTAAGACCTGAAATATCAGAATATTTTATAATAACAGATTATAGTGTGAAAATATTGCTTAAAGATAAATTATTACAACAAATCTCACCTTGTTTCTTTCTTTCTTTCTTTTTTTAATAAATTTCTTAAGAGTAACGACACAAAAACTGAGCTGAAATATCAGCGACGCTGACATGACAGCTAGCAAACTAGCGTTAGCCTCAAAGCCATGCTGTCAGGGTGAGTTTAGAAAAACACCCATAATGCAACAGCTCTTGACATTTTGTGGGACAATTTATTGTTTTTTTTGCAGCAGAAGGCTTCATTAAAAAATCGACTTCACGTTGAAGTTGGAGTCATTTCTGGTTGCAATCGTTTGTTTTTTTAGGTGAAACATCATCAGCGATGGTCTGAAACAAAGAAAGTCTATATGTATTTTTAATTTTTAAATCAAGTTTAAATGTAATCGTCACTATGGCGTGTCGGCATATCTGTCAACGGGGTGAGGCTGTGGAATCGTTACCTGTAATTATCAAAGAAAGCAAACACATTGCGCAACTCAAAAGAAGATTTAAAACGTTTACGTTAGAAAAATACATAAATGAAGGTGGACGTGGGACAAATGTCTCATTTCCTCTTCAAGAGGTTGATTTGAATCGCCATACAGTCTGATTTTTGCCATTTTGCATATATTTAAAAAAAAACATTATTTTATTTACATTATATGTTGTTTTTTAATTATTATTTTAAGACTAATGTACCTCAAATGACTACGTTTTTCTCAATAAGGAGAAATTACGACATCTTGACAGTAAACAGCCGCCGTTTCAAAGTTAGACGTGTAAAAAGGGAAGGAAAACATAAGTTAGCTTCTTCCTTCTCCTTTTTTTTTTTGAACATGCTGAGACTTTAAATTTTCTTATTTTCTGCTAAAATATGTTTTGTTACTAACAATCACGTTCATGTTCAAAAAATAAATGTCATTCATTCATTCACTATTTTACCAGTCCTGGCTACGCAAAGATAAAATGTGTATTTATACAGCCGCTGAGATTAAAGGAGTTTGACATCCATGATGTACAACATGTCATCGTCCCACGAAGGGTTAAACTAATCTTGGATTATTCGTTTTCATTTTAAGATGCGACACTTTCCCCGACCGGCGTGAACGCGACAAACGTTACCGCAGCACCGCGTGAGTAAGAACTCAAATGTCAGAAATTGTTGCTAGCAATTGAAATGTTTGCGATTCGAAGCCTATTTCAGCTTGTTTGAGACCCAACGGACATTTTTAATTCGGTAAAAACGCGTAATTTTTTTAATACGTTGTGGATGGAATTGCGATTGTACCAACCTGAACACGTTCAGCAACTTTTCAGTACATTGGTTTTATTATTCTTATTTCTAAAATTATATATATATATATATATAATTATAATTATATATATTAATAATTATAATATATAATAATTATTTTTATTTTATTATTTTATTATTTTATTTTTATTTTTAATAATTTTAATAATTTTTAATAATAATTTTTAATTATTATTTTTTTGTCTTTAGCCATTCCCAGCACCAAGGCCCCCACCCCCACAACCCCCGAGCCCCCAGGTAACGTTTCACTGAGGAAATGACAAATATATTACTGATTTTCTTCTGTACTTCCATTTAAAACACATCAAGTATTTGAAGCTCTGATGTGTGCCATTGAATTATTTCTACTTGATGACGCACAAGAGCGGGATCTGTTTGCGTGAACATGTAAGCTAGCGTCCCGGATACGGGATCTTCTTCCGATCAGGACCAGACTGCTGTTTTACACTTGTGTACAAAAATACAAGAGTCGTCGTCCCGTCGTTCAGTGATTTCACTTCGAGTTTCGTGAAAGTTGTATACCGATTTTAACGCCGCGCCTTTTTTTTGTTCTTGTCAGTCACGACGGTGTCGATGTCGGTCACGTTAGATCTGACGTACACGGAAGATTTAGCCGACACCCAGAGCGCCCGTTACCGAGACCTGGAGTCTCGATTAAATGACGTGGTAAGTGTGTCGGAGATTACTAGATGCAGTTTTCAAGTGAAAAGCTAACGTTTTTGAAAAATGCTCCATCGCTATCTGAGACTCGAATCGCTATTTTTCACGTTTTTAATACATTTTTCTCTTTGTGCATTTTCATCACAAAAGCCGCCAGCAGCACCCGCTAGTGGCCAAGCGTGATAATTACATTGCTTTTTTTTCGTTTCCGAAAACTTTTCTAAAAATAGTTGTCGCTTGAAAAGTTGTGCAAATCGGACCTGGATGTCGACGTATATTTCTGCGCGACATCATCTGCAGTATAATTCTCCACAGTTCACGGAGCAGTATCGGGTCATCACTGGTTTCCGTGGAGCTGCTGTCACAGGATTCAGGTCATTCTTGAAAAAAAAAAAAAAAAAAAAAAACTTTTTACAACCCACATCTGAAAGTTAGTTAAAAAAAAAAAAAATGTGTTTCTTATTCCAGACCCGGAAGCGTCATTGTGGACTTCACCGTTAGCACGACAGCGTTTTCCGCTAGCGAAATCACGAACGTCAACGGAAACATCTCTGGTGCCCTGTCGAGCATCGCCCCTGTCATTGGCTCAGTCGTTGCGCGGTACAACAGTAAGTAAAAAAAAAAAAAGAAAAAAAAAAAGTAGTGATTGTTTGCTTTGTTTGCATTTATATGTACGCTCCTCCTCCTTGTCAAGGTGAAACGCCAATCGAGAACCCGGCGAGCACGTTCACCAGTCGAGACATGGCGCTGACCTGTGGCCCTCCAGAGGTCAATGTGGGCGAGATCACCGCCTCCGAGTGGAGATTCAACGGTCTGGAAATCACGGCGGGAAGACGACAAATACAACTTTCGGAGGATACGTCCACACTCACCGTGAGGAACGTCATCCCGGCCGACAACGGTACGGCAACCACAACGTACGGTGGCCCTGGAGCGCAAACCTCAACAGCAAATCACTGAACACAACAGCAAATTCAAAAAGACAACAGCAAATTCAAAAACACAACACAAATGAAAAAACACAACAGCAAATCACTAAACACAAAAGCAAATTCAAAAACACAACACAAATGAAAAAACACAACAGCAAATTGAAAAACACAACACAAATGAAAAAACACAACAGCAAATTCAAAAACACAACAGCAAATTCAAAAACACAACACAAACGAGAAAACACAACACATTTAAAAACACAAAACAAATGAAAAAATACAACTGCAAATTCAAAAACACAACACAAATGAAAAAAACACAACAACAAATGAAAAAACACCACATAAATAAAAAATACAACAAAAAATTGAAAGACACAACACAAATGAAAAAACACTGTTGTGTTGTGTTATGGAGAGCCGTTGTTACGGTGGCCCTGAAGTGCAAACCACAACAAATCACTAAACACAACAACAAATTCAAAAACACAACAGCAAATTGAAAAAACACAACAACAAATTCAAAAACACAACAACAAATTGAAAAACACATTTGTTGTTGTATTTTTGCATTTGTGTTGTGTTTTTGAATTTGCTATTGTGTTTTTGAATTTGTTGTTGTGTTTTTGAATTTGTTGTTGTGTTTTTGAATTTGCTATTGTGTTTTTGAATTTGTTGTTGTGTTTTTGAATTTGTTGTTGTGTTTTTTCATTTGCAGTTGTGTTTTTGAATTTGTTGTTGTGTTTTTGAATTTGCTGTTGAGTTTTTTCATTTGTTGTTGTGTTTTTGAATTTGCTATTGTGTTTTTTTCATTTGCAGTTGTGTTTTTGAATTTGCTGTTGTGTTTTTGAATTTGTTGTTGTGTTTTTGAATTTGTTGTTGTGTTTTTGAATTTGTTGTTGTGTTTTTTCATTTGCAGTTGTGTTTTTGAATTTGTTGTTGTGTTTTTGAATTTGGTGTTGAGTTTTTTCATTTGTTGTTGTGTTTTTGAATTTGTTGTTGTGTTTTTTTCATTTGCAGTTGTGTTTTTGAATTTGCTGTTGTGTTTTTGAATTTGTTGTTGTGTTTTTGAATTTGTTGTTGTGTTTTTGAATTTGCTATTGTGTTTTTGAATTTGTTGTTGTGTTTTTGAATTTGTTGTTGTGTTTTTTCATTTGCAGTTGTGTTTTTGAATTTGTTGTTGTGTTTTTGAATTTGCAGTTGAGTTTTTTCATTTGTTGTTGTGTTTTTGAATTTGCTATTGTGTTTTTTCATTTGTTGTTGTGTTTTTGAATTTGCTATTGTGTTTTTGAATTTGTTGTTGTGTTTTTGAATTTGTTGTTGTGTTTTTGAATTTGCTATTGTGTTTTTGAATTTGCTATTGTGTTTTTGAATTTGTTGTTGAGTTTTTTCATTTGTTGTTGTGTTTTTTCATTTGCAGTTGTGTTTTTGAATTTGCTGTTGTGTTTAGTGATTTGTTGTGGTTTGCACTTCAGGGCCACCGTAACAACGGCTCTCCATAACAAAAAAAGCGATCGTACACCAGTGCACCCAATAACACGCCGTCCTCTCGACCACAGGAGCCTATGACTGCACACTGCAAGGCAGATTGTTCAACTACTTCCAGAGGGGAGAAGTTCCAGCCGACGCGATCATTGCAGCCCCGCTCGTGCGAGTGCAGAACAGCATCAACGCGCAATGCGAAGTGGGCCGGACGCAAGCCCTTGAGTGTTGCGTGCAGGACTCCTTCGAAGTCACCTGGCTAAACGGAGAGCAGCAGTTGGACTCGGGTAAGCGTTGAAGAGAAGCACCTCAAGATGTCCAGGAACCTGGTGGTGGATTTTGGGATGGAGTTGTAGTCCTGGGCCAAGTGCGACCTCCAACTCTACTGGTACTCAACTAGTCTACGGAACAAAAACAGGCTGGGAGACGAGATCTGGATGCAAACAGAGTTTTATTGCTAAAACCCGGAGTCCAGGTCGACCAGGGGACACAGAGGCAGTGCTTCTCGGTCCAGCTCTTAAATACATTTCTTAGGGGCCCTCCCTCAGACCCTCAGACCCTCAGACCCTCCCACCCATCAGATACTTCCCATTTTTTCTTTTTAATCACCCAACATTAGTCTGGAAATAACCGTGTTTCTTCATAATGTGTTTAGGAGGCCCCTCCTTATCTTTACTCCAGGTTTTTCCACGGCTCTTCTGGGACACGGTTATAATTGTCCGAGATTGCTCTCCATTTCAAAAAAAACAAAACATTTATGAGCTTATTACATTGTTTTGGTTCAATCATCATGCATAGTGTGTTCGGTTACACAGACACTCATAATACGGTGCTACAGAGAATATAGATAACTAGATGACCTGCGTTTCCCAAGGCAAATGCATGATAGTGTGAATGCAAACTGTAATGCTTTTTGCTGCCTGCCTGCGGCAGGTAGACTGGAAGGCTTTGAAAAAGTGGAAAAAAGTTGAAAAAGTTTCAATAAGTTGAAACAGTTGAAAAGTGTCAAACAGTTGAAAAAGTTTCAAAAAGTTGAACTAGTTTCAAAAAGTTGAACTAGTTTCAAAAAGCTGAACTAGTTTCAAAAAGTTGAAAAAGTTGCAAAAGTGTCAAACAGTTGAAAAAGTGTCAAACAGTTGAAAAAGTGCCAGTTGTAAAAGTTTCGAAAAGTTTAACTAGTTTCAAAAAGTTGAAAAAGTTGAGAAAGTGTCAAACAGTTGAACTAGTTTCAAAAAGTTGAACAAGTTTCAAAAAGTTGAAAAAGTATCAAACAGTTGAAAAAGTGTCAGTTGTAAAAGTTTCGAAAAGTTGAAGAAGTTTCAAAAAGTTGCACAAGTTACGAAAAGTTGAAACAGTTGATAAAGTTGAACAGTTTAAAAGTCGAATGGTTGAAATTGGTGAAGATTTGAAGAAGTTATAGCGAGTTAAAAACTTCTCCATCCGTTAACGTTGGAAAAAAGTTGCACAAAAGTTGAAATATTTTAAAAAGTTGACAAGATTTCAAAAAGCTGGAACATAGCCGGAAAGTGCCGAAAAAGCTGCATGATTTGATGTTTGAACGGTGACGAACGGGTGAAGACTGCCAGAGTTTTAGCGATTCGAAAAACGTCCGGAATAAACAGAAACAGAATCTGAAGAGTGTGAAAGCCTTGCAGTCACACTAATTATTCAACCAAACCTGGTCGGACGATGACAGATTCTTGTCAATGACCTGCGATTTTTACACACAGAAACATCGCCTGAGCCGGGATGCATCATCAGCAATTACAGAATAGAAAGCTGCAGCCAGCCGGAGACGGTGGAGACGTTCACCTGTCGGGTTGTCGGCAGAGAGGAATTCAGTGGCGTGACGAGACTGACCATCTTCAATTCTGGTAAGCTTGGACCCTGAATTGCCATTTTCTTTGCATTCGTCACCGACCTGATTTTGACCGATCGCGTTCCTCTTCAGACGTCGTCTGTAACGACGACGTCTACGGGGGAGGACGACTGGACGACCGAGCGAGTACCAGGTGTGGTCCCGGCCAGCAGGGTACCAGGACCGCAGTGTGCGAGGAAGGAGGCTGGAGACTCGTGGAGGACACCTGCATTCTGACTCCAATCAATGACTTTCTAGTGAGATCGGAGGTGGGTGAGCCACCGAGGAGCCAAACTGGACTCTGAACACGGAATCTCATTCACGAACACACTAAGGCTTCGTTTAAACTACGTTCTCAAGTGAAATTGGGAAACATTTGTTGCGTTTCTGGCTGTTTTTGGTGACGACATCCATGGTTGAGCTTCTTGAAAACGCGCTGACTGCGACTCTACGCACCGCGGCCGGATTAAATAGTTCTTCTGCACATATGTGGGTCGGCGGAGAATAACAACAATGGGGGGGGCCTCCAGAGTGTCATGACTCCCAGTCCATGTTCTCCATACTTTCAGTGTACGTCTTTGGGTTTTTTCATATGCTTGAAAAAACAAATCACAGGTCTCGAGGATTTTTATCATCATACCATGACACGTTTTTAAATTTTTCGTTCCCGAAGCCAAAAAAATAAATGGTAGAGATCGGATGCACCGATGGATGCGCCACTTTTTTAAAGGACGCGCTCTCGTTCTAACCTTTAGCAATTGACTTAAAAGCCCTACTTGAGCAAACCAAATCGATTAGCCATAATTGTACGGTGTAAACTCAATGGCAATGCTGCATTTTTTTTATTTCAATGTCCTTTCCGTTCTCACGTCGTCCTTGTGTCGTTCTTCAAGGATCTGTCTGAGGAACTTGTGTCAGAGTTCACAGAGCAGTTCAGCGAGGCCGTCCAAGACGCCACAGACGACATCAGCCAATCACCTGAGACCATAACTGCAGTCGTTCAGATTCTGAACTCCATTGCGAGCATTCCCGCCGTGGTCACGGAGAACGTCACTCAGGTGAGCCAGATCTTTACATTCCGTAAGTCCCTGCGCAACAACAAGTGTAAGAAATGACCTCGTGTCGACCTCACGACGAACTCTCCATCCGCAGAATGTGCTGGAGGTAGTCGATGCCATCATTGGGGACAATTCGAGGGAGTCCTGGGCTTTTCTGAACTCAAATGAAACCCGTAACACCAGTTCAGCTCTGCTGGGTTCCATGGAGACACTCACCGATCGGGTTGAGGGGCTTTTTACGGTGGAGACTCCTCGCATCCTGTTCAACAGGATGGCTTTCAACGACTCCTTCATGGCCAATTTGAATTCCAGCGTGTTCATCGCCATCCCACAGAGCGACGTTTCCAACGTGGCCATCACCACCATCACCTTCCCGACACTGGACAACGTCATGCCGACGAGGAACTCCACCTCTGAGCTCGGCTCCTCCGTGGGCAACAGCACCAATGAGACCACCACCGTAATCAACGCCGCTGTTGTGCTGATCAAAATAGACAACTCGGTCCCAAACGTCACCCTGACCTACCAAAAGCTCAACCAATCTCTGGAACAGGATGTGCAGTGTGTCTTCTGGAATTTCACGCTCTTTGACTCTCTGGGCGCTTGGGACGACCAGGGCTGTCGACTGGAATCCCAAGGCGACGGCAATGTGACCTGCTTCTGCGACCACCTCACGTCCTTCTCCATTCTGATGTCGACCGGCATCCCGGAAGACATCATTCTGCTTTTGGATATCATCACGTACATCGGAGTTGGGATTTCCATGGCGAGCTTGGTGATATGCCTCATAATCGAAGGCTACGTTTGGAAAGACATCACCAGAAACAGTACCGCCTACATACGTCACGTCGCCATCATCAACACTGCTCTGTCCCTGTTGATCGCCAACATCTGTTTCATCATCGGCGCCGCCATCGCGAACAACGAAAGCGAGAATCCAAACGAGGACCACGTGGTGCCAGTGGGACCGTGCACCACGGCCACCTTCTTCATGCACTTTTTCTACCTGGCCGTGTTCTTTTGGATGCTGGTCTCGGCCCTCCTGCTCTTATACCGGACCGTCATGGTCTTGTCCCAAATGTCCAAGTCCACCATGTTGGCCATCGGCTTCACTCTGGGCTACGTCTGCCCCCTGATCATCGCCGTGGTCACCGTCGCCGCCACCGCGGGACAAGGCGGCTACATCAGGGAAGATCTGGCCTGTTGGCTCAACTGGACGGAGACCCGGGCGCTGCTGGCCATGGTCATACCGGCGTTGGTCATCGTCCTGATCAACTTTGTGATTGTGATCGTCGTCTTGTTCAAAATGCTCAGACGAGGTGTGGGCGGCTTGTCTCACCCGGACGAGAAGAACTCCCTGCTGGTGGTCCTGCGATGCGTGGCCATTCTGACGCCTCTGTTTGGACTGACCTGGGGACTGGGAGTCGGAACCATGATATCGCCAGAAAACAGAGGCATCCATATTGCCTTTGCATTCTTCAATTCATTCCAGGTATCGCCCTCATGGGGTTTTCGCCCAGCAACTTCAGTCCCAACAGTAGTTTGGTATTGCGTAATGTTTTTTTGTTCTTTCATTCTGATTTTTGATTTTTCCAGGGTTTCTTCATTCTAGTGTTTGGAACTCTACTTGATTCAAAGGTATGTTGAATTTAAAAGGAAGGTTTGACAAGATCTTTATTGTTATTATTATTTTATTAAAAGAAACAAAATGCTGACAAATGTAGTACATTTCCAAAATGACAGTTTTGCTGAAAAGTTCAGGTGACTTTGTGTTTGTGTGTAGATTCGCGCTCTCCTCTCGAGAAGAATACCTGCCCTGAGCAGCAGCTCTCCTCCAACACAAGTAGGTTCCTCATTCTCTCAGAATTAGAACTCATTTTCAAGTTTTGGATGTTTGTTTCAGAAATGCTTTTGGTTTACACAGCATGTTTTGAAAATGACGTCCGTTTACACGGAAATGACAGAAACTCTGAAAAGGACTTTAGTAACCATTTTCCACAAGGCCTATTTTTAAGTGGCTCTAAGCGCCGTTGTAACCATGGAAACACTACGAAAGTTTCCCCTTTTTAAAAATATTGTATGTATATAATGGCAAGAGCCAAAAAGCGCAGTTCCTTCCTCGCCAACCCCTTTGATTTCACAAATGCAGTTGTACAACGACTGACTAGTGACCTAAAGTACAATTTCCTGCTTTCGATTTCATTTGTCTTTGTCCCTCAGAGCACCAGCGGAGGCCTTTCCTCCTCCAGTGGAGGGAACATCTTCAACCGTCTCTGGAGAAACAGAAGTAAGTCGCTTTCCATATTCATAGTTTCATTCAAGAAAATCTCGAAATCTTGACTTTTCAAACGACGTTAAACGTCTGTGGAATATCAGGATCACAAGTCTTTGAGGGGCAGTTTTCTTCTTTATTCAATCAGTGGACTTATCGGTGACATTCTTTGCTTTTCAGACGTCTACCGCGTTTCCGAGGCGGCCAACTCAAGCGCAAACAGCAACAGTGCGACTGAGACGTTCATTAACGCCTGAGTCCAGCCGAGGACGACGTCTCCACAGTGTTAAAGTGCAATATTTTTATCCGACGTTTGATATCAGAATGTTAAAATGAAACTGCGGAATATTTCCGTCGAGACTCATTTTGGCCGCAGGGATTCTCCTCTGACTCTGTTGTTCTCTCCCTTCAGCACAAACAAACACAACCAAACATAAACAAACTGAACCGTTGACAATTTGCACTTTCGTGAACTATTTCTGTAAGCTTCGTATATAGCTTTGAAGTCTGTATATTGTAGCTTTGAAGTCTGTATATTGTGTTATGAAAATAAAAATTGTACAGAAGTGCGTTTCTATTCATTCTCATGGTGACGAGTGACACTTTGTGTAGTTTTTACAGCTTTATGTGACGTGAACCTTATCTGAGGTCAGTTCAAGGTGAAGAACCAACAAATGTTTTAGACGAGCCACTGATGAGGGCCGCCACCAGGAAACCTCTTTTTACAACCGTGATGTTGACGTAGTTGTCGTCTGCTGGATTAGTTGTTGGTTCCTACGGGCTCATTGTGTTGTCGTCTGTCATCTCGTCAGGCTTCTTTGGTTTCAGAGAAAATATCTGCTTTAACGGATTACAGTAGAACCTGTGAGGAGCGGACCCGCTAAGATATATATATAGATAGATAGATAGATAGATAGAGAGAGAGAGAGAGAGAGATGGATAGATAGATAGATAGATATAGATATATATAGTTGGCCAATATAACCTTGGCCAACTTTGTTGGTCATTCAAAGTTTGTTGGCTAAAGTAATAAACATTGAATAAATAAATAAATAAACAAACACAGATGAAAACATATCCTTCTCGGCCAACTTCCGTTGATGAAGGTAAAAGTTTCTATGGAGCCCCTAAAGGGACATCGGGGGAAAAAAAAAAAAAAAAATATATATATATATATATATATATATACATATATATGTATATTGCAGCGACAGCTTCTCGGTTTTCTTTTTTCTTCATCCTCTTCTTGTCTCAGTTTTTTTTTTTTAGTGCCTCAGTTCAACCCCACAGACACGCAACAACAATAATAATAACCCGTTGACTTGTTCAAATTCATCCATTCAATCATTCATCTGTCTTGATTTACACGGTTTACTCTTAACGACCGTACCATACCGTACCGTTAACGACCGTACCATACCGTACCGTTAACGACCGTAACATTCAGGGCAGTTCGGTCTTCTGACACACAGCGACAATGTAATTTAAAGCAAATATACACGTATACACATCAGTGTTTCGCCGTGAATCAAGACAAGTTGGAATCGGTGAAGTCGCCTCTGAATATCTCCCCGGAAACGATCATTCTGAAAGCCGATCGGAACCACTTGTAGAAAAAGGCGTAAACAAACGGGTTGAGCATGGAGTTGGACCAGCCGAACCACTTGAAGGCCTCGATCAGGGGAACCGGAATTGTGTTTTTGCTCAACGGGTAAAAAGACATACACAGGAAGTAGGGAGCCCAACACGCGAGGAAGACCCCGACGACTATCGCCAGAGTTTTCGTGGCCTTGCCCTCCGCCTTACCGGCCGACGCCCCGGACTTGGCCGTGCCGTGGCCGCCGCCGCCGCGGGCCTGCCTCAGCGCCACCGTCAAGACCTTCAGGTAGAGCGAGAAAATGACCACGGCGGGTACGTAGAACCCCACGAAGGTCCCCGCGATGGCCGACCTGGTGTCCTGGAAGATGTTGCACCCGGCGTCGGGTCGCGTCGTCGGGCTCGCCCCGCGGAGCGTGACCCCGACGCCCAGCAGGGCGGGGACGGCCCAGCTCGCCAGGATCATGAGGGCGGCGACCCGGCCGTTCATCGCGGCCCGGTACGCCAGCGGCCGGCACACGGCGTAGTACCGGTCCACCGAGACGAAGCACAGGTTCAGGATGGAGGCGGTGCAGAGGAACACGTCGAAGGTGCCGCGGACCCGGCAGAGGAATCCCGTCAGGCGCGAGCAGGGGGCGACGGAGAGCACGGTGCTGAAGGGCAGGACCAGAACCCCCACCAGCAGGTCGGCCGCCGCCAGCGACAGCACCAGGTAGTTGGTGGGGGTGTGCAGCCGCCTGAAGTAGACCACGGAGGTGATGACCAGGAGGTTCCCGCAGGTCACCAGCGCCGACAGGGAGCCCACGAAGACGCACAGCAGCAGGGGGCCGACGGCAGCGCCGGCGCCGGCGGACACGTCCGGATACGTTGAGTCATTGCAGGAATGTCTGTCCGGAACAGAATCGGTAACGTTGGACGAGAATTTTGCTTCCATACATGCATAAGCAGAGTGTAGCACAACCGTCCAGACCGGTGTGTGTGTGTGTGTGTGTGTGTGTGTGTGTGTGTGTGTGTGTGTGTGTGTGTGTGTGTGTGTGTGTGTGTGTGTGTGTGTTGTCTAAGCCTCGTCGTCTCGTTTCGTCGGCCTCGGTCTCTGTGACTCGGAGCGACACCGCCGCCTCAGATTTAATCATTGTGCCTCATTTGCATATCGCAGTCATTGGACTGGTTACCATAGCAACAATGACACTGATGCAAATTAGACCTTCAGAATACAATTGGAAGTTTTAGTTTTTTGGGTAAATAATTTCATAATTGATGACTTTTTACAAGTGCTCTCAAAAATAACGCGTTCATTTAATTAATTGATTTGAAACGTTTAATTCATTAACATTTAATTCCGGTTTTTTTTTGCGTTTTTTTTTACTCTCTTACCAGAGCGACTTCATGTGCAGCGTCTCCACACAGCACTGATGTTCAGAAATAGCAACAGTTATTATAACTGTCTGACTGACTTCACAAAACTGAAACAATTGAGAAACAAAAAAAATAAAACATTTTCACAATGACCGATTGACAATGTTCTTTTTATTTTGAAAATTATGGGTGTCAATGAAAACACGAATGCAGTGCTAAGCGACGTCTTGCAATCATAATCGGTAACTTTTATTTGCGATTGTGACGATAACCACGTCACAAAACATGACAGAGAAATGTAAACACACACAGGAAATGAATGTGGAACGGGATTTGACAGGAGCCGACATGAATCCAAAGCAATACAGAATCAATTCGACTGTTCATATTGACGAACACAATGTGGATCAAAGTGACACGTAACGACGACGTGGAACGTCACGGGAAACAATAACAACCGTCTCATTTCCACACAGCGGGACAAACTACTGGAACGATTCCTGAGGAGAAAGTCCTTCGCCTGGCGCCACGCTTACATTCAGCATTTTTATTTTTTCTTCCGACGTGCCCTTTAGACCAGGGGCGTTCAAACCGATTCCAGTTGAGGAGCCACATCAACCTGATCTGACCTCTGACCTCTGGAGGCCCAACAAGTCAAACATAACATGTTAAACTGCAGATATGGACAAATGTTAAAGTCTTTCCTTCTTTTGATCCTTTTGTAACTGCAGGAATTTGCCAGTCTATTCTGAAATATACATATTAAAGGAAATCAGATATTATATTTGCAAAAAAAACCTGTCACCTGTATCTGGATATCGTATTTTTATTCAGGATTAAAACAATTTGTCATCATCTGGAAATTGTTTTGAGTTTACGTGTCTAAAGTATCACTTCACATCAGTTGGACTCATTGTTTTATTGTGAAAGGCGTTGCGTCATGTGACCTCCACAGACGCATTAATGTCGGGGGTCAAATTCTGACCAAGGGCGGTTTTGCCAATCGAGTGTTTTTAGATCAGCCTCTGTCAGTTTTCATATTTATATTTTAAAAAAAAGAAAACAAATCCCATGGCGGCCGGATTAGACCCTTCTGGACCCTGCTTTACAGTCTTCCATAAATTTCCTATTTCATCCAGTTGAAAAATTCCACTCCCTAATCCTCACTTTTCAGTCTCACTTCTCTCCATTCAAATTCGGTGTTTTGATTAAATCCTCTGTGCCACGGGGCCGGGACCTGGTGCCGGGCTCCGCTCGACGGGAAGACGCTGAGTCCAGGACAGAAAAGACGCTTTTTAACTTCTTCGGTCACCAACAATCAGTCAGTAATCACGGTGGCAGTCCCAGACGGACTTACACCAGAAAACTCAATCAAATCGCCTGTTCTGCATTAGTAGAACATTGTTCTGGTACATTTCTGAGACTGATTCACGTTTCATAATGACTTGAAGTCGTCCGTCTTCACTGTATGAAATACACAGACGGGCTTTCTTTTGTTGCACGTGGCTTAATGCTTTCTTTTTTTATAGATTTTTGCGTTACTGGGAAGTCACATTGGCGTCATTCAGACGGACAGCAGCTGGTTTTAGTGTTGAAATTTGGAAATTTGAGTAAAGAGTGAAGTCGAGCGCTACGTAACTGACGCTGCCAGAAAGTGACGGCATTATTAGGAAAAATGCCGTTAGGACCTCAAAAACCGTCAACCTCAGAGATCCGATCTCAGCAACGCAGCGACAGAACAGTTCAGTGAAAAGACGTTGGACGAACCGGCGTTCTATTCAACTGAAAAGCTCAAAGGTTCGGTCAGAGTCGGCCCCACGGCGGAGCCGGAAGACGACAAATGAAACAATCAACTGAGCTTGGAATGAGTGAAGTCGCCCCGAAATATCTTCCCACAAACGATCATTTTGAAAGCACACCGGAACCACCTGTAGAAGAAGCCGTAGACGAACGGGTTGAACATGGAGTTCGACCACCCGAGCCACTTGAACGCCTCGAGCAGAGAACGGGGAACGCGGCCCTCGGTCGCGGGGTAGAGCGCGATGGAGAGAAAGTACGGGGTCCAACACGTGAGGTACATCCCCACGACGATCGCCAGAGTTCTGGTGGCCTTTCCCTCCGACCTGCTGACGGCCGGGTTGTGGACGCTGCGAGCCTGCCTCAGCGCCACCGTCAGGATCTTCATATAGATGGAGAAAATGGCGACGGCCGGTATGAAAGCCGTGACCGTCACCGCCGTGACGACCGGCCTCGTGACGTTGAACACGCTGCACCTGAAACCCGGGGGGCTCTGGTCGCCCCGAGAAGCCGTCACCGACGTCAGGAGGGCGGGGACGCACCAGTTCACCGCGATCATGACGCCGGCGGCGCGGGGGGTCATCCCGGTCCTGTAGGCCAGGGGCCGACACACCGCGTAGTATCTGTCGGCCGAGATGAAACACAAGTTCAGGATGGAGGTCCCGCACAGAATCAAGTCCAAGGTGCCCCGGACCCGGCAGAGCGCCGGTCCGAGGTGGGAGCAGGGGGCGACGGAGAGCACGGTGCTGAGGGGCAAGACCAGAACCCCCACCAGCAGGTCGGCCGTGGCCAGGGACAGCACCAGGTAGTTGGTGGGGGTGTGCAGCTGCCGGAAGTAGACCACGGAGGTTATGACCAGGACGTTCCCGCACGTGACCAGGACCGACAGGGAGACCCCGAAAATGCACGGCAGGTACGGCGAGGTGCCCGCCCGCCCGTCTCGCTGGGATCGGCTGCAGAGACCGGCGCCCCCGCCGAGAGACGAGTTCGGTTCCATTCAGGAAGCATCGGTCGACCCGTGGCGAGAATCACAGCGCAGAGCGTCACGCGAGCACAGTTCCAGTGTCTCTGCGACACGAAGCCACGTCTCCGATGGAGGACGAGTCTTAACGGGGGCGTTTGCATATGAAATGAGTGATCGGGGGGGGCGTTTCTGGGCATTGCCGTCTCCACGGCAACGGGACCAATGGGACCACATTCAGGAGACATTAAACATGGACGATGGTAAACCTTCAGAATAATTTAAAATCCTTTTATTAATGACATTTCTTTAATTTTTTATGATTATATACATTTAAAAGACACTAAAGCAAAGCATGTTGGTCTCATGCTGTCATTTTACTCAACTCAACTTTATTTATAAAGCGCTTTAAGCAGCCGTAGCTGAGACAAAGTGCTGTACATTGAAATAAAAATATAAGAGGCAAAATAAAACATTAAAACAATAAAAACAATAAAAAAAATTAAAGCAATAAAAACAATCAGATGGTAAAACAATAAACAAAACATCAAAAGTTAAAACAATAAAAAAAAAAAATGAAGGCACTAAGACAAGTTTTAAAAATGGACAGTGAGGGGGCTTGTCTGACAGGGAGGGGGGGGCAGGGGGCGGGGGGGGGGGGGGGGAGGAAAGACACACGCACACCCCCCAAGTGAAAACACACCACTCTTCTTTCTGAAAAGCTTCACGTTTACGTCGTAGCATTTTGAAAACGTTTTAGGCGGAAGAGGCAGAATCATTGAAAAAGATGTTCTCGTGTCAGGCCACTAGGCGGCGCTGTTGTGGAGAACGACACGCTTCAAACAACGACAGCGGCGACGGCCTGGACGCTCATATGGACGGACGACTGTCAAAATAAAAGCACCAAATCTCAGGAGAAAATGGATTGGGAGCCATTGCTCTTATTGTCCCTCTACTGAGCACCAGTTGCAGCATTTCCAGAATCTTCACAGAGTCTGAGCCTTTTCGAAAAGTTGCGTCCCCCCCCGTTAGCATGGAGACGTCAGTCACAGTGTTTTCACAAAGTGGAGAGGGTTCCGCCTCGCTGCAGGACTTAAGAGGTGGGGGCAATCAATTAGTAGATGACCTGCAGGAGTGTCGGTGAGGGAGGAACCGCTGCAGCGAGGTGTGGATCCTCAGTGTCCTGTTTTGTTTTTTTTTTAATTTTTACTCTGGTCGCTTTGGGAATTTGGCGACAAAAACTAAGAGAGAGTGTCTAAAACATCTGTTTCCTTTTGCTGGACAACAGTGGGATCGCAATGGAGCTGCGTTGTGGAATCTAAAATAAAACAAAACCAAGTGATTTGTTGTCGCGTCTTTGTTTACGACATTAATCCCAATTGCTTCAGTTGGTAACATCGAAATTAATCACGTTTTTCACACTTAATTAACTTTAAGTTAAAGAATTAAATTCAAACTAAAATAACTATTATTTTATTATTTTTTAGATGTGACTAATCAAAGCAATGAACAGTAGCGGGGTGGTGTCCCCCCCCCCCCTCCAATCAGTCAAGCTCATTTCAATGACAACGTCAACAACACCTCATCTGATTGGCCGGTGATTCTGTCACTCTACATTTTAACCCAATAGCAGCGTCCAGCTTCCACCAGAGGTTAGCAATGAAGCTACTGCTAGCCCCCGGAGGAGAGGAGCTGTGATGATGCGTTTAGAGGACGTAGGAGATTTGAGCTCCGCAAACTAGAACCAGTCGTCTTCTTGATGACGTTGCTAAAGTCACTAGTTGATTTAAGACACAGATTTCAGAATCACTTTTTAATTATTAAAAAGACAAAGAAAAAAGGAAAATCATGTTTGACAGTGCTAGCGGTTAGGGTTAGGGTTAGGGTTAGCTAGCGGTGCTAGCGGTGCTAGCGGTGCTGCCCCTGACTGCACACGACTGGCAATGAAGTTAATTTAATGCAACTATTTTCTTTTTTCAGTGTAGTTTTGATGCCTTGAGTGACAATCTGCAATCTACAGTGTGTGTGTGTGTGTGTGTGTGAGAGAGAGAGAGAGAGAGAGAGAGAGAGAGAGAGAGAGAGAGAGAGAGAGAGAGAGAGAGAGAGAGAGAGAGAGAGAGAGAGAGAGAGAGAAAACAGTTGATTGTGTGGTTTTGGATTTAATTAACATGAACCCACACACACACACACACACACACACACACACACACACACACACACACGCAGTCGTTTTTGTCAGAAGTCTCACTCATAACTTGACATTATATTTATCACATTATTCATATTATATTCACTCTGCTTCATGCTGTTGCCGGAGCGCGACGGAGGATTGAGATGCCGCCACACGTCTCTGCCTGAACCACTCAGCGAGTCATCCACTCACTTTGGACAAACAAAGAAAAGAAAAGCGCCACTTCAGCAGTTTGTTTACCTCCTAAATGACACGACAACGTTCAAAGCTACGGTGACGTCAGAACACAGACGTGGACGTTTCGCGGCACGCCAGAGTGAAATCTCGGACGGTGAAAACCCGAGACGGGACGGAGACGAGCACATGTCAGTTTGGGAGTTACACATAAAGTTAGACCTGCTGTTTAGGACTGACCCTGCACTGCAACACTGGTATTGTTTTTTTTACTATAGTATGTTTATTGTACTTTTATCCTACACTTTGCCCCCCATCATAGTTTATTTTCCTTGTATCTCATCCTACTGTATATTTTGCTCCCCTTAGAATTTATTATACTTTATAATAGTTTGTGATTTTTATCTTCTTTTTAGTCCTATTTGATAGTCATTGTATATCAGATTCCTCTATTCTTACTGTTTGCACATTCCTTGTCTTTCCTTTCCTCACGAGTCCTTAAGAGCAGAATGTCACGAGTACATTTCTCCACTGTGAGATCAATAGAGGCTGATCTTAAAACAAAAGGCGGTGCGGAGGAGTGCGTTCGACCACACTCCCGCAGAGCATTCGCACTGAGCACTCGCTTTTATAACCCTCCACCGAGTTCATCGGAATAATGAAATAAAGAACTGGACCGATGAGGCCATCGTATGGACGGCAACAGAACGTCACCGAGGCAATTAGAAAAACACAATTTGCATCGTTCATGTAACTTGTGATTCTATTATTTATGATTGATTTCATATTTTTTGGGTTTGTTTGTTTAACATACAAATTAATATCATTCCGGGTTCGCTGATGCTGTTCTTCTTAATTAATCACAGTTTGTGTAAGTGTGTATTTTCAGTGTAAAATATAAAATCAGGCCCAAAATCTCAGTGGAAAACTAGTTTGGTAACCGAGACCTTGTTACCTGTGCAGGTACTAACTACTTCCACTGAGGAGATCAATAAAGGCTTATCTTATCTTATCTTATCTTATCTTATCTTATCGTATCGTATCGTATCTTATCTTATCTTATCTTATCTTGTCCTATCTCATCTTGTCCTATCTCATCTTATCTTATCTCATCCTATCTTATCTTGTCCTATCTTATCTTGTCCAATCTTATCTCATCTCATCTCATCTCATCTCATCTTATCTTGTCTTATCTCATCTCATCTCATCTCATCTCATCTCATCTTGTCTTAT
This sequence comes from Blennius ocellaris, assembly GCF_963422515.1. NCBI lineage: Eukaryota > Metazoa > Chordata > Actinopteri > Blenniiformes > Blenniidae > Blennius > Blennius ocellaris. The sequence goes on along the minus strand of NC_137667.1, from coordinate 1,574,518 downwards.
CTTATCTTATCTCATCTTATCTCATCTTATCTCATCTCATCTCATCTCATCTCATCTCATCTTATCTTATCTTATCTCATCTTATCTTGTCTTATCTTATCTTATCTTGTCCAATCTTATCTTATCTTGTCCAATCTTATCTTATCTTGTCCAATCTTATCTCATCTCATCTCATCTCATCTCATCTCATCTTATCTTATCTTATCTTATCTCATCTTATCTCATCTTATCTTATCTTATCTTATCTTGTCCTATCGCATCTTATCTTATCTCATCCTATCTTATCTTGTCCAATCTTATCTCATCTCATCTCATCTCATCTCATCTCATCTCATCTCATCTCATCTCATCTTATCTTATCTTATCTTATCTTATCTTATCTTATCTTATCTCATCTTATCTCATCTTATCTTGTCTTATCTTGTCCAATCTTATCTTATCTTAGCAAAAAAAAAAAGAAAAAAATCAAGACAGTTTTGAGTTGGACAGATCCTGTCGAAAAATCTCCACGGAGACGATCAGTTTGAAAGCCGCCCTGAACCACCTGTAGAGGAAGGCGTACACCAGCGGGTTGAGCAGCGAGTTGGACCAGCCGAACCACTTGAAGGCCTCGATGAGGCCGAGCAGCGCGGCGCTCCGGCTCAGGGGGTAGAAGGACATTGACAGGAAGAAGGGCGACCAGCTGAGGAGGAACACCCCGACCACGATCGCCAGGGTCTTGGTGGCCTTCCTCTCCGTGCGACTGACCGCCGGCCCGCCGCCGCCGCCGCTCCTCGCCGGGCCCCGGAGGCGGCGCGCCTGTCGGTGCGCCACCGTGAAGATCTTCAGGTAGACGCTTATTATCACGAGCGCCGGGATGTAGAAGGCGAAGATGGCGCCGGGCACGGCCGTCGTCTCAACCTGGAACATCTGGCATTTGACGGCGGGTCGCCCCGGGTCCGGCCGGCGGAGGGTGATGGCGACGGCGAGCAGGGCGGAGGCCGTCCAGGCGGTCAGGATCATGACCAGCGCGGCGCGGACGGTCATGTTCGCCCCGTAGGCCAGCGGCCGGCACACGGCGTAGTAGCGGTCCACCGAGATGCAGCACAGGTTGAAGATGGACGAGGCGCAGAGGAACACGTCGAAGGTGTTCCGCACCGAGCACAGGAACGTCCCGACGGGGCCGCGCGGCCCGACGGACAGGACCGCGCTGAAGGGGAGGAGGAAGACGCCGACGAGCAGGTCGGTGACGGCCAGCGACAGGATGAGGTAGTTGGTGGGCGTGTGCAGCTTCTTGAAGTACACCACGGAGGTGATGACCAGGAGGTTCCCGCACATGATCAGGACCGACAGGGAGCCCACGAACGCGCAGAGCACGTACGGGCCCACGGCGTTCCGCCGAGAGGCGTTGCACGAACGCTCCGGTTCAAAGACGCCGGCGGTGACGTTGAGGGGGAGTTGAGGGTTCATGCATGAGCCGCCTGGCGGAACCGAGATCCGGACGAGCCTGGAGACGTTTCTGCGAAGAGAGATTTTCATTGAGAGGGTGTGAGTGTGTGTGTGTGTGTGTGTGTGTGTGTGTGTGTGTGTGTGTGTGTGTGTCGGCAGCACACACCAGTGTCCCTGGTCCCTGGTCCCTGGTCCCTGGTCCCTGGTCCCTGGTCCCTGGTCCCTCTGACGCTCAGCAGCGTCTCTCAATCGCATTTATTGTTCTGAACTCATTTGCATAAGAGGCTGGAAGGAGTGGCCCGGGGCGTTCCTGCTGCTGATTCTGCTTGTTGGTCGTGTTTTTTTTAATCGCAAAATACAAAATGTACTTTACAAATGTCTTAATATATAAGTAGGTGGTTCAATAAGTATTATATCCATCAAGAAACATATTATTATCGTCTTCGTTTGTCTCCGTCAGGATCAAAATGGGATCAATGAAAACACAGTAGCCGCAGTCATGGAGGACGGAGTCGAGCCAGAGGGCGGAGGTGACTGCCGAGTCCACGATGGGGGGAGGCGGCGGTGGCGGTGGCGGTGGTGGTGGCGGTGGCGGTGGCGGTAGAGGTGGAGGTGGCGGCGGCGGCGGCGGTGGTGGTGGCGGTGGAGGTGGAGGCGGCGGCGGCGGCGGCGGCGGCGGTGGTGGTGGCGGTGGAGGTGGAGGCGGCGGCAGCGGTGGTGGTGGCGGTGGTGGTGGCGGTGGTGGTGGCGGCGACGGCCCTGAACAGGTGGGGGCGGCGGTGGCGGTGGAGGTAGCGGTGGTGGTGGAGGTGGAGGCGGCGGTGGCGGCGGCGGTGGTGGCGGTGGCGGCGGCGGTGGCGGCGGCGGTGGAGGTGGCGGTGGAGGTGGGGGTGGAGGTGGCGGTGGTGGTGGAGGTGGAGGCGGCGGCGGCGGCGGTGATGGCGGTGATGGCGGTGATGGCGGTGGCGGCGGCGGCGGCGGCGGCGGCGGCTGCCCTGAACAGGTGGGGGCGGCGGTGGCAACGGACGGCGGTCTGGACAACCCTCTCCCCGGGGGGGGCCGCCCCGGTGCTGAATCACCTCTCAACCGTACGTTTGGTGGGGGTGTGAAGCTTTTTTGAAATACATGACGGAGGTTATGACGAGGAGGTTTCCGCACATTATCAGAGGGGGGGGGGGGGGGGGGGGGGGGTCATGGCCGCCATGTTTCTCACGAGGAGAGAGTGGCCAGAGCAGGGAGGGACTACGTCAACGCCACGCCTGACCGTGAGACCGTGAGACCTCGAGTCTCCATCTACGTGGACGGAGGCTCTTTGTGTGAGTTTTGTTCTGATTTAATTGATAATGTTATTTGGAACCTCTGACTCCACAGAGCCACATACTGTTAAACCCACTTCTTTGACTGTGGGCAGACTCAACGCACCCCCGGCGTGTCACTGCCCTCTGCTGGATGTGAACTTCCTGCAGGCAGCGGTCAGACGAAGACGGCCGAGCTCAAAGTGGCGAGTCCGATCTGGCTCCAGGGAGTTGTTAACCATCTTCATTTCAAATACACGGTACTGTATCGAGGAGACACGATGTCCCCGCCGTGATTCTCCCAATGTAAGAAAAGTAACTATGAACCTTGGATGAATCATCCGTACTGCGGCCGATAGGACTTTGTTTGCTTATGTGCCAATTGAAAAAACTGGGGGGTGAAAGAGTGTTTTACTGCATTCGACACTCAATTCAACCATACCTGTATTTATATATTCTATTAGATTTGGTACCGTCGTTATTTTGTATGTATTTCTTTATGTATATTCAGTTATGTTCTCTTAAATTAAAGCAAAGTGTTTCTTTCATAACGCAAGTGGCGTTTGGTTCATTCCGGTCATACAGTCTGTCTCACACACACACACACACACACACACACACACACACACACACACACACACACACACACACACACCCATATATATTATATATAAATAATGAAATTGTAGAGCTCAAAAACATAATCCTTTTCATCTACTGGGGCCTAAAGACCTGGTTTTTTTTTTTTATTATTTGCCCTGCATGTACACACACACACACACACACACACACACACACACACACACACACACACACACACACACACACACACACACACACACACACACACACACACACACACACAGAAAGAGTATACATTAATATTTGACCAGTATTTCCTCCAGCTTTAGCAGTTTGGTGGCTCCCGGTCAGCCAACATGGCAACCCGCTGGTTTTGCTGCAGAATTACTTCGTCAAATTCGGCTTTTCAGAGTAAAACAAATTCACTTTCTCAATCAGCCGTCAGGGAACTTTTGACAGTCAAAGTCAGAGCATTTAAAGTCACTCAAGATTAATTTATTCAAGCAGAAAACAACGACGAGAACCGTGAAGATATGAACTCGATGCAGATAAACGCGAAGACTTCTCAGCGATCGTGTCACGAAATGTTTTACCAAAAAAAAAAAGGGACAAAACCGTGAGCGTTTGTGGAACTGGTCTAAGAAAACAGACGCGTGTACGTCAGCGAGGCCGGCGGCGGTCAGAACAGCTTGGAGTTGGAACAGTCGGCTCTGAAGACCTTGCCGGAGGCGATCATCTTGAGCGCGGCCCTGAACCAGCGGTAGAAGAAGCCGTACACCAGCGGGTTGAGCATGGAGTTGGACCAGCCCAGCCACTTGAGCGTCTCCAGCGCGGCGGCCGGCAGCGAGTAGTCGGTCAACGAGTGGCAGGTGATGGAGAGGAAGAACGGCGTCCAGCACGCCAGGAACACGCCGACGACCACGGCCAGCGTCTTGGTGGCCTTCCTCTCCGCCTTGCTCGTGGCGGCGCCGCCGCCGCCGCCGCCGCCGCCGGGCTTCGCCGCCGCCGCCGCCCGGATGCTGCGCGCCTGCCGCCGCGCCACCGTCAGGATCTTGGCGTAGATGGACAGGATGACGGTCGCCGGCAGGTAGAAGGCGAACACGGCGACGGCCAGGGTGGACCTGGTGTTCTGATAGATGGGACACCGCGCGTCGCTTCCCGCCGGGGCGCCGGGCCCGCCGCGGAGCGCCACGCCCAGGGCCAGCGCGGCGGGGACGGCCCAGCTCACCAGGATCATGGCCCCGGTGACCCGCGCGCTCATTCTCGCCCGGTACGCTAGCGGCCGGCACACCACGAAGTATCTGTCGACGGAGATGAAGCACAGGTTGAGGATGGAGGAGGTGCAGAGCAGCATGTCGAAGACGCCGCGCACCTTGCAGAGGACGCCGGCGAGGTCCCAGCAGGGGGAGGCGACGGAGAGCAGCGTGCTGAACGGCAGGACCACGACGCCCACCAGCAGGTCGGCCACGGCCAGCGACAGGATGAGGGAGTTGGTGGGCGTGTGCAGCTGCCTGAAGTACATGATGGAGACGACGACCAGGACGTTGCCGCACGCCACCGCCACCGACAGGGAGCCCACGAACGCGCACAGCAAGTACGAGGTGGCGACGGTTTGCGCGGAGACGTTGCAAAAGACGCCGCGGGTCCCGTTGAGGGTCGACTCGGGTTCCATGCACGAATTGCCGGTGAAGTGTGCGGCGACGGCGTTAATCAACAAGCAGGTGTGGAGACATGAGCAGAACGCCGGCGGTTCCTGGAGAGAGAGGGTTTCTGTTAGGTGTGTGTGGGTGTGTGTGTGTGTGTAGGTGTGTGTGTGTGTAGGTGTGTGCCAAGTCACATGTGTGCTGGTCGATGTCCCTCCTGGCTGTGGCGGCGGGCTGATCCTCGCCTTTTATTATGGCGGGATCATTTGCATCGCGGTATCTCGGGAATCACTGGACGCTTGTTTTGGAGGTTTTGATTGATGACGGCCGCCGGTTCTCATGGCGACGACTAATTGATGTTTCACTTTTTGTTCAAGAGTTCCTAGTTTACTTTTTGTTTTTACTCTTATTTTGACATGACATTTAAAGACAAACTCTTGAGACACTTGACACCATTTTAACTTTGTCAACAAAAGTTGGACAAACAACAAAGTTGGCTAACAAGGTTTATTTATTTATCAATTCATTGATAAATTTTTTAAAAATGTATTTATTTATTTATCCCTCACCCGAGAGATGCGCTTTGTATGGTCATTTATTCTAAAACTGTTTGCCACGACGACAAATCATCACCGAAGATTTCTTGCAATTCTGATGGATAGTTTTATGGGTGAAAAGTTAGAAAAATACATACAAACAAACCAATAAACCAATAAACCAATTAACAAATAAATAAACCAATCAAATCAAATCAAATCAAAAAAACAAAACAAAACAAAACAAAACAAAACAAAACAAAACAAAACAAAACAAAACAAAACAAAACAAAACAAAACAAAACAAAACAAAACAAAACAAAACAAAACAAAACAAAACAAAACAAAACAAAACAAAACAAAACAAAACAAAACAAAACAAAACAAAACAAAACAAAACAAAACAAAACAAAACAAAACAAAACAAAACAAAACAAAATAAAATAAAATAAAATAAAATAAAATAAAATAAAATAAAATAAAATAAAATAAAATAAAATAAAATAAAATAAAATAAAATAAAATAAAATAAAATAAAATAAAATAAAATAAAATAAAATAAAATAAAATAAAATAAAACAAAACAAAACAAAACAAAACAAAACAAAACAAAACAAAACAAAATAAAACAAAATAAAATAAAATAAAATAAAATAAAATAAAATAAAATAAAATAAAATAAAATAAAATAAAATAAAATAAAATAAAATAAAATAAAATAAAATAAAATAAAATAAAATAAAACAAAACAAAACAAAACAAAACAAAACAAAACAAAAAAAAATAAATAAAATAAAATAAAATAAAATAAAATAAAATAAAATAAAATAAAATAAAATAAAAAATCTTTATTATGTTTGATCAGAAATGGGGTCTGTCAATATCGGGTAAATGCGATTAAAAAACAGGAGCTTTTCTAGACTTCTAAACCAACAAGATACACCAGCCAGTCTAAAAGTCCCTCTCGTGAGCTCTACCGAGAACAGGCCCACGCCGACTCCACGCCACTTTCATGGACAACATCAGTGTTGCCAGATTTGACGGGTTTCCGTCCAACTGGTCTTCTCAGAGCACTTGTTGCTTCTTATCTTTTGTTTTTGTTTGTTTATTTAGTGCAGTCGTGTGCTCATGACATGTTTAATGGATTTAACACGGATTTCTATCAAGATTGAGATTTGGGCTGGTATTTATTGTGATGAGCTGGTTTTATGTTGTGTTTGGGCTGAAAACACCGAGTCAGATCTGGCAACCCTGGTACCAGGTGCCGTTTAAATTGGACTTATCACTGCGGCTCGTGAAAATGCAGTTTGAATGCAGAATCTGACTCAGAAGGAGCAGCTGACTCTGCAGCGGGATATTTCAGAATGATTAGTTACAAATATTCTGTGTCAGAATATCATTCTGAGTTTGGTCGTTTGGGTTGTTACAGTTATTACCAAGTAGCTAGTGCTAGCTCCCGCTAACCACTTCAGTTTTTCATATTATACTAAATTTATTAATTCAGTATTGTTTCTATTTTCCTGTGGGAGTGTGGTCGTGGTTATTTCCCCCCACATGATGTCATGAAGGGAAAATTTGAAAATGACGTTCAAGACAAATTGAAGCAAATGAGGGAGATGACGGGACTTTCTTCCCTTCTGGAGCCTCGTAGACTGTTTATTGAGACACGTGTTACCTATGAAGGGAATTCAGCAGAATGTGGGACCTTTAATCTGACAAACACTCAAGCAAGTGCAGGAATTTGGGGTGAATTTCAGGTCTGTGTTCATCTCTTTGTTTTACATTTCTACACTTCTTCATCGTCCAATCGGGGGGAAAAAAGAGGAATCAAAGATGTATGAAGGATGTTCAACTTTATTGTTTTCACCTTTTTACACTTTTAAAATGAAAAGACCCTCTTGTGTTTCTCACAGTTGAGACAAACAGACGGACGTTATTCAGTCGGGGATGTTTGTCGGGGTTCCATTTGGCCCCGACCACTGCTATACAACGTGTTCTTTCATGTTTTCATTTCAGAATAATCGACGAACAAAACCTCCAAGTACAGACTCGACGTTGGCTAAATGAGATACGTCTCCTGTGTGTCAAACCCGAGAACATTCCCACAACGTTCCACGTCCATCACGGAGTCGATGGAGAATCCCTGCAGCCCACAAATAAAGAAACACAGAATGTCTTGGAAGGTATTACATCTCCTCACGTTATTGCCGAGAGGCGGTAGAACACCAGGACTGTGCGCCAAACAACCAGGCACATTTGAAAGATTTAGAATAAAATTCAGATATTTTTTTCAAAGTGATTTCGTCAGAGAAGCGGACACAACACAACACTGAGAGCCGAGCCGAAATACCAGTGATGCTGCAATGAAATACAGCAAACTATCGTTTGTCTCAAAGCCATGCCAGCAGGAGTTTGTAAGAAACTTTGTTATAAGAGACATTTTGTACCAGAATGTATCATTAAAAGTGACTTAATGTTGAAATTGCAGTGGTTTTGAGTGCTAAGTGTGAAAATGTATAGATTTTCATCACGTATACTCTGTGCTGCAACAAAGAAACACTTAAAAGAGGTTATATACCTTGTCATTTTCATCTATTCAGAAATAAATAAAAGAAGAAAAGAAAAGTAAATGCACAAAACAACAACGACGACAAAAAACCCTTTGAACAGGATGTGACTGCTGTCATATGAAGTAGCATCGTAATTATAAAGCAATGGCGGTTTTGAGGTAACGTCCATTTTTGTGTTCCACGGAGAACGCTGCGTTGTGTTCTGCCGAGTCACTCGGTCAAAACAGTTTTGCGTTCGTCAAATTCCCACGAAAGATCTTGCCGGAGGCGATCATCCCGAAGGCCGAGCGGAACCAGCTGTAGAAGAAGCCGTACACCAGCGGGTTGAGCATGGAGTTGGACCAGCCCAGCCAGACCAAGGTCTCGGTGAGCGGCGGCGGGACGAGGAAGTCGCTCACGGGGTTGAAGGTGATGGAGAGAAAGAACGGAGTCCAGCAGAAGAGGAAAACCCCCACGACCACCGCCAGCGTCTTTGTGGCCTTTCTCTCCATCTTGCTGACTCCCGGCGCCGACCGTTTCCCCCGGCGGGCCGCGTTCCGGATGCGGCTGGCCTGCCCCCGCGCCACGGCGAGGACCCTCAGGTAGACGCAGAGCATCACGGCGGCCGGGATGTAGAACGACACGAGGGCGCCGGCGACGTTGGAGTTGGGGATGTGGAAGACGAAACAGCGTCCCTCGCAGACGAAGTCTCGCAGGCCCACGAACGTGATGCCGAACCCGGAGACGGCCGACGCCGTCCAGCTCGCCGCGATCATGAGGGCGACGACGGAGCCGCCGCCCTTGGATCCGTAGGTCAGGGGCCGGCACACGGCGCGGTACCGGTCGATGGAAATGCAGCAGAGGTTGAGGATCGACGTCGTCATGAGCGAAATGTCGAAGCTCCGCCGCATCTTGCAGATCAGGTCGCCGAAGTACAGGCAGGAGCCGGCGGACAGCGCCATGTTGAACAGCAGCACCAGGGCGCCGACCAGCAGGTCGGCCACCGCCAGCGAGAGGATGAGGCAGTTGGTCGGCGTGTGGAGCTGCTTGAAGTAGACGACGGAGGTGATCACCAGAAGGTTGCCGCCGATCGTCAGGATCGACACCGAGCTGCCGACGAACATGTACACAAACAGACGCGTGGCGGACGGCGCGATGGCCATGAGGCAGGCGGCGCTCGCCGCCTCGTGACAGGCCGTGGCGTTGGCGGTGCCGTTGGGGATCCTCCCGGCCTCCATGTTTCCTCGGGTCCCCTCGTTGCTGATTTCACAGAACAGAGAGGAGGACAGCTGCTGCTCAAAGCTACATGATGGCGACTGTGAAGTCACGCTTACTGACGGCGACTTCAAGTACACAAATCAGGACCGCTGACCTTTGCATAACTCCTCCCCCTGAACCAGAACCGTCCAATGAGAGGCGACGTCAGAGAAAAACCCCTCAGCTTTTCAAGTATTGAGTACAGTTTTGAAATACTTTACGCTACTTTTTAATGATTCATATACGAACATATACTATATTCTGTGCATTAACATGTACCCTGTGCTCAAACTGCACATACTCATTCAGCCAAGGTACCTCAAGTAGCTAGTTTTTTATCTTTTCTGTAACTTATTATCGGTATTATAGCCTGCACTGCACTGTTTCTTTTTTTTTTACCTTACTGCACTAATGTCCCTCACTTTCTCACTCATCTGGGTGTGTGTGAGAGCTGAATGTGCGTGTGAATGTTTAGGTTATTCTGTATATATGGTGTGTCTGCTGAGATGAATGCGATGTTGAATGTGAGAATGGCTGCCTGTGTTCTATTGTATGTCACTGTGTGTCTACTGTAGCTACACCGCAATTTCGTTGTACTATGTACAATGACAATAAAGCTTCTAATCTAATCTAATCTAATTCAGAGGGGGACACATAACCACAATCCATTTCTCACGTTGAGTGGGTTAGAATGGTCAAATAGTGACATAATAGCCTTTAAATGTAAACTTTAAAGTTCCTGTACCAGAAAATTAGTTTTCAGGATCCAGTTTCAGTTTTGATGCTCATCTCTCATACGTTTAATACTGTCCTGAAGGAAATTCGCCCTTTACGCAGCAGTCGTATCTCATCTTTCAACATTTAAATTTCATGGTCCTTTGGTCTGTTGACACACGGAAACTCTCAAAATATCCCGAAACGTTGTGCACAAGATCCCGTTTGTACGCTCGATCTGGATTCACACTAGAAAAACAATTGACGACATTTAAAGAGTCATTCTTTCAGTGTTTTTTTTTTAATTGAAGCAGGTCAAGTTCAAGTCCAAACTATAAATCTTTGACTTATTTTTGAATCACGATGATGTAAAACAATCACCACAATATTGGGGGGAAATATTTTGCTGAAATCTGGGTTCAGAACCAGGAGCGGTCCCTGGTGCTGAAACCTGAGTCCAGAACCAGGAGCTGTCCCTGGTACTGAAATATGTGTCCAGAACCAGGAGCTGTCCCTGGTTCTGAAATATGTGTCCAGAACCAGGAGCTGTCCCTGGTGCTGAAATCTGGGTCCGGAAGCAAGAGCTGTCCCTGGTACTGAAATCTGAGTCCAGAACCAGGAGCTGTCCCTGGTACTGAAATCTGAGTCCAGAACCAGGAGCTGTCTCTGGTGCTGAAATCTGGGGCTGGAACCAGGAGCTGTCCCTGGTTCTGAAATCTGGGTCCGGAACCAGGAGCTGTCCCTGGTTCTGAAATCTGGGTCCGGAACCAGGAGCTGTCCCTGGTTCTGAAATGTGGGTTCAGAACCAGGAGCTGTCCCTGGTGCTGAAATCTGGGTCCAAAACCAGGAGCTGTCCCTGATTCTGAAATCTGGGTCCGGAACCAGGAGCTATCCCTGGTTCTGAAATCTGGGTCCGGAACCAGGAGCTATCCCTGGTTCTGAAATCTGAGTTCAGAACCAGGAGCTGTCCCTGGTGCTGAAATATGTGTCCAGAACCAGGGACAGCTCCTGGTGCTGAAATCTGGGTTCAGCACCAGGAGCGGTCCCTGGTTCTGAAATCTGGGTTCAGCACCAGGAGCTGTCCCTGGTTCGTGGTCAAAGATACCAACGTCATGTTCCATCCATAAATAATGTAACAATGGTGACTTCAGGAAGATTTTCATCACACTGGTAATACATACTTTGGATGTTTTATTTTCTTAACGACCTCCAGGTTATAATAAATGTCACTTTTCAGAATATATATATGAAAAAAGACCAGATCAACAACCAGACTTGTGATCATTAGAACAATCATGCTTGTAAAACAGTTATAAAATATGCCAGACTGCTGAGTAAGCACTTTAATTTGTTCACTTTATTCTCGGGTTTTATGAGGAATTATTTTATCATCTTTGTCGTTATATGTTTTTATATGTTGGCAACCTTGTCTGGTTTTATGTTGGACAACGGGTAGAAATTAACCTCGTGAAGAGAGGCTTTGTTCATCAACATGCACTGTCCCGTCCAAATAAACCAACAAGTGAAATAAAAGAAAAGTTAATATTCATAAAACACAAGTCTGTTGCATCACAACATTCAGTCTCATGTTTACCAGCTGATGCAATGAAAGTCGACAACGACCTCATTAGAGGTGTGAACGAGTTCGATCCCGGAGGCAAACGCAGGTCCGGTTCCACTCAACTAACGAGCAAACTCATCCGTCATGAGGCAGTTATGTAATGTTTACACTTGGAATGGTTCCGGGGGGAACGTTGGAACAACACAGAGAACTTTGTGGAAAAACAATGACATCAAGAGCTGCTTTAAAACAAAAGTTGAAAGGAGTTTTGTAAGTCCATAAACTAAAATATATATCATTTTTTTAGTTACACCTTTTGGTTTTTTTTGGTTTTGTACAATTTCTTTTAATTAAAAATTAATGGAAACACGCCATTCTAAAGGAATAAAGCCAAACACTCCTTCAGGGTCTTATTGACTTCGTTGTCTTCACAATCTAAAGTCGTCGACCTTCCAGAGTCTCTTTTAGCAAGAAAAGCACAAGGATGAAACTTTACCATCTCTCTATTAACATGATGTAATATTGATAATATTGATAATATTGATAATATTCAGTGGTTTAATGACGTCTGCCACAGACTGCATTACTGCGTCTCTTGAAAACATCCACACAATCGTTTTGTCAGCATCTTAAACCTTCATCTGTGTTTTAATGTGACGACGTTTTGTTTTGAAAAAATCAATAATACCAACTCTTCATATGTGTGATTGATAACTGTGAAGTGATTTGACTTTCGGGGGAGAAAATATATAAAAATGTTTAAATCAGCAAACTGCTTCCTTGTCTTATTTCCTTTTGCAGACATCAAGAGCTGCTTTCAAACAAAAGTTGAAAGGAGTTTTGTAAGTCCATAAGCTAAAATATATATCATTTCTTTAGCTACACCTTTTGTTTTTGTTTTTTTGTGTAATTTCTTTTAATTAAAAATGAATGGAAACCTGCCATTCTAAAAGAATAAACCCAAACACTCCTTCGGGGCCTTATTGACTTTTTGGCCTTATTGTCTTCAGAATCTAAAGTCGTCGACCTTCCAGAGTCAATAATCAATAATACCAACTCTTCATATGTGTGATTGATAACTGTGAAGTGATTTGACTTTCAGGGGAGAAAATATATAAAACATTTTTCAATCAGCAAACTGCTTCCTTGTCTTTTTTCCTTTTGCAGATTCGAGGTGAACCGGCGACTCTGACTCTCTCTGCTTTGATCTGTTTCTTTGTTTTCCGCCGTCCGCACACCGGGTTGTAAGGCCGGAGGACGGGTTGTACGCGGTCGGATCTCGACGCACCGGTGAAAGAGCGGAGCCGCGTTTCCTTCTCCACCTTTTATGGCGAGCGTCTTGCAACTCAGCGCAGCTTGGCGTGGGCCAGGTCGCCTCGCAGGACCTTCCCCGACACGATCATGTAGCCGGCCGAGCGGAACCACTTGTAGAAGAAGGCGTAGATGAAGGGGTTGAACATGGAGTTGGACATGGCGAGCCAGTTGAACGGCTCGAGCAGCATCGTGGCGACGCCGCTCACGTTCTGAATGGGGACGGTGACGAAGAGGGGCAGCCAGCACAGCAGGAACAGGCCCACCACCACCGCCATCGTCCTGGTCGCCTTCCTCTCGCTCCGACCGGACGCCGGACCCGCGGCGTCCCTCATGCTGCGCGCCTGCGCCCGCGCCACGGCGAAGATCTTGCAGTAGACGCTCATCAGAACGCCGATGGGCATGTAGAACGCGAAGAGGCAGATGGCTATCATGATGGCGAAACACTCTCCCGCGCACTCGTCGTAGTACCAGTCCAAGCACAGGTAGAACGCCCCGAACAGGGCGGAGGCCGCCCAGGACCCGACGCCCATGGCCGCCGCCGACCGGTCCGTGATCGTGCTGCTGTACAGGAGCGGGTGGCACACGGCGTGGTACCTGTCCACGGAGATGCAGCACAGGTTCAGGACGGACGACATGGCGAGCGTGAAGTCGAAGCTGCCGGCGACTTTGCAGAGCAGCGTGTGGACGAGGTCGCACGGCGTGAAGGACACGAAGATGCTTAAAGGGAAGACCAGGACGCCGATCAGCAGGTCGGTCACGGCCAGGGAGAGGATGAGGTAGTTGGTCGGGGTGTGCAGCTGCTTGAAGTATAAGATGGCGACGACGACGAGGAGGTTCCCCGCGATCATCACGGCCGTGAACGAGGCCAGGAGGACGTACAGCAACACACACGCCTTGTCGTTTTCAATCGAGCACACCTGTGGCTTTATCAGGTGCCCGGAGACGTTAAAGACCTCCATCGTGCCGCCGTCCGCAGACTTCAACATGTCAGATCAACAAAAGCAGCAGTGAATTAAAAAAAACAACAAAAAAACCACATTTTGCCTTCAATAGAGCAAATCTGGTCGTGTGAATGAGAAGGCAGACTGCGTTCGTTCGTTCTCTTCACAAGGCTCAAAGGCAAAGACTTGGTTTAGTCGTACTGAGCGCGCTCAGCTGTGAAGGGAAGCGGCTCGCCCGCACTTCCTCTCCCAGCAGGGAGCTCATGGCCTCGACCGCCAGATTTATACTGTCCCTCCAAATTAAAATAAATAATGAAATAATCTTTCCAGCCTATTAGGTGGAGCTGCTTGTATGGCATCAAAGCAGGAAGAGAATACCAAGTGTGTGTGTGTGTGTGTGTGTGTGTGTGTGTGTGTGTGTGTGTGTGTGTGTGTGTGTGTGTGTGTGTGTGTGTGTGTGTGTTTGATCATCAAGAAACCCATCTTTTTGATGGATTTACTGTCATTTTCTCTTTATCCGGATGCTGCGCCATTTTCTTGGAAACGTTCTGGTAATAATCGAAAATACGTTCCTTTGATCTCTATTGTCTGAACCAGGGGTGTCCAACATGCGGCCCGGGGGCCAGAAGCGGCCCGCCAGACCATCTAATCCGGCCCGCCAGGTGATTTTTGAAGTGTGAAGTATAAAAATGAAAACTGACAGAAGCTGATCTAAAAACACTCGATCGGCAAAAATGACATTTAAAACCGCCCTCGGTCAGAATTTGACCCCCGACATTAATGCGTCTGTGGAGGTCACATGACGCAACGCCTTTCACAATAAAACAATGAGTCCAACTTATGTGAAGTGATACTTTAGACACGTAAACTCAAAACAATTTCCAGATGATGACAAATTGTTTTAATCCTGAATAAAAATACGATACCAGATACAGGTGACTGAGGGTTTTTTTTGCAAATATAATAATATCTGATTTCCTTTAATATGTATATTTCAGAACAGACTGGCCGGAGGAGGAGACCCAGTGAGCCGCTCTCACGTTGACGACATCCGTCCCTGTTATCAGATCAATATTGATCAATATCTGAAAACCTCCTTCCACAATATGCGCTCCACTCTCAGCCAATCACAGGCCGGCTCGATCTTGCGGTGCGTTCAGGTAACGCAAAAGAACCGGAAACAACAAATATCATCACGAAGCCATATCAGTGCAACAAGAACACAACTGCAGAGATGTTACACTATTTTTGTAATTTTTTGTTTTTGTAAAAAGATATATCGGCAAGAAGCCCCGCCCCCCCTTTCTTTTTTTCATAGTTTTTAAGCAAAACCGGTTTCCTTTTTTCTGTTGGGGCTGTGTGAGGTGCTAGCAGCTGAAAACAACTAAAAAAGTTGCTCTTTTTCTAACTTAGTTACTTTTAACTAAGTAACTGACTTACTATTTAAAGGACTAATGAGTAATCAGTAATTACTACTAATACCACAATAGTAACACTACGGTAATGAAAAAAAAACAAAAAAACAAACAAAAAAACACTACGGTAATGACTTTTGTTTTCTAATAGGCCCCGCCCACCCAGAACTTTTGGATGGACACATTAAAAAAACATTGATTTCTGCCTAAAACCATGGAATTACTGTGGCAACACTGGTGAGCATAGAAAGACTGAAGATAAAATGGTAATAATCTCAATATCACACAAGGCCACAAACAATAACAATAACAAACCAAATGTAGAAGAAGAACTCTGCTCCACACAAGACCGTCGTAAAATCTCCATAAAGCGTAGAACTGTGTACTCGTAGTTTTGATCCCCGACCAAATCCAGTGGTTATTATTATTATTATTAAGTATTTCTGATTGCCTTGCTGTCGTCACTGAAATGAGCTCATCTGATTGGCCGGTGGGCAGGAGGTGATGACAACAGTAATGCTACAATAGTAATGCTACAATAGTAACGCTACAATAGTAATGCTACATTAGTAATGCTACAATAGCAATGCTACAATAGCAACGCTACAATAGTAATGCTACATTAGTAATGCTACAATAGCAATGCTACAATAGTAACGCTACAATAGTAACGCTACAATAGTAATGCTACAATAGTAACGCTACAATAGTAACGCTACAATAGTAATGCTACAATAGTACCGCTACAATAGTAACGCTACAATAGTACCGCTACAATAGTACCGCTACAATAGTAACGCTACAATAGTAACGCTACAATAGTAACGCTACAATAGTAATGCTACAATAGTAACGCTACAATAGTAACGCTACAATAGTAACGCTACAATAGTAATGCTACAATAGTACAGCTACAATAGTAACGCTACAATAGTAACGCTATAATAGTAACGCTACA
This sequence comes from Blennius ocellaris, assembly GCF_963422515.1. NCBI lineage: Eukaryota > Metazoa > Chordata > Actinopteri > Blenniiformes > Blenniidae > Blennius > Blennius ocellaris. Next base: position 1,558,325 of record NC_137667.1, on the reverse strand, counting down.
ATAGTAACGCTACAATAGTAATGCTACAATAGTACTGCTACAATAGTAACGCTACAATAGTAACGCTACAATAGCAATGCTACAATAGCAACGCTACAATAGTAATGCTACATTAGTAATGCTACAATAGCAATGCTACAATAGTAACGCTACATTAGTAATGCTACAATAGCAATGCTACAATAGTAACGCTACAATAGTAATGCTACAATAGTAATGCTACAATAGTAACGCTACAATAGTAACGCTACAATAGTAATGCTACAATAGTAACGCTACAATAGTAACGCTACAATAGTAACGCTACAATAGTAACGCTACAATAGTAATGCTACAATAGTAACGCTACAATAGTAACGCTACAATAGTAATGCTACAATAGTACCGCTACAATAGTAACGCTACAATAGTAACGCTACAATAGTAACGCTATAATAGTAACGCTACAATAGTAACGCTACAATAGTAATGCTACAATAGTACTGCTACAATAGTAACGCTACAATAGTAACGCTACAATAGTAACGCTACAATAGCAATGCTACAATAGCAACGCTACAATAGTAATGCTACATTAGTAATGCTACAATAGCAATGCTACAATAGTAACGCTACATTAGTAATGCTACAATAGCAATGCTACAATAGTAACGCTACAATAGTAACGCTACAATAGTAATGCTACAATAGTAATGCTACAATAGTAACGCTACAATAGTAATGCTACAATAGTACCGCTACAATAGTAACGCTACAATAGTAATGCTACAATAGTAATGCTACAATAGTACCGCTACAATAGTAACTCTATAATAGTAACGCTACAATAGTAATGCTACAATAGTACCGCTACAATAGTAACGCTACAATAGTAACGCTATAATAGTAACGCTACAATAGTAACGCTACAATAGTAACGCTACAATAGTAACGCTACAATAGTACTGCTACAATAGTAACGCTACAATAGTAATGCTACAATAGTAATGCTACGATAGAAACGCTACAAAAGTAACACTACTAAATAACGGAACAACAGTAAAGCTACAATAGTAACGTTACTAAGTAATCCAACAAAAGTAACGCTACAATAGTAACGCTACTAAGTAACGCTACAATAGTAGTGCTACAATAGTATGCTACTAAGTAACGCTACAGTAGTAACACTACAATAGTAACACTACAATAGTGACACTACTAAGTAACACAACAACAGTAATGCTACAATAGTAACACCACAGTAGCAACACTACAATAGCAAGGCTACAGTAGTAACATTACTAAGTAACATTACTAAGTAACACAACAACAGTAATGCTACAATAGTAACGCTACTAAGTAATGCTCCAATAGTAACGCTACTAAGTAACGCAACAACAACAATCCTCAACCAAATCCAGTGGTTCAACAATTTCCTGAAGGGATTATTAATATTAAAGTATTTCTGATTGTGATTTTAAAAAAAACAACAACAACAAAAAAAACACGGGAAATGCCTTTAATTCCAATCATGTTTATCTGCATCACTGTTGTTTAGAACAAAAAGTCCTACGTCAAATCGAAAGGGCCAAGTTCCCCTTGACTACCGTTGGAAAGGTTACGGTGTGAGCAAAGAGCAGGATGCATATTCAATCCGACTGAACGACAGAGGACGGCATTAATTATGCTAATGAGGCGGAGCGGCTTATATTGTGTAGTTTGAGCTCGGCGGGCGAAGTCCCACAACGGCGCCGACGCACTGACGAGCTCCGATCACATGGTACGTCTTTTCTTTCCGTCTCATCCGATGACGCCTCACTGCAGCTGGTGTATTTGTAACATGATGTTTGATAGAGAGATAGAGAGATAGAGAGAGAGATAGAGAGATAGAGAGATAGAGAGATAGAGAGATAGAGAGATAGATAGATAGATAGATAGATAGATAGATAGATAGATAGATAGAGAGAGAGATAGAGAGATAGATAGATAGATAGATAGATAGATAGATAGATAGATAGATAGATAGATAGATAGATTCATCCCCGAAGGGAAATTTTCTTGTTGCAGCAATCTGGTACATACGAATATTATAAAATACAATAGAATAGTAATAAGAGTAAAAAATAAATATATCTCTGTATGAGACATAAAGTAAAACACAGAACGGAACATGGGCTCTTAGAAATAAGCAGGAGATCAAAGCAAGATAAATAAATAGTAAGGTGCAGTGGCAGAGCCATTAGAAGTAGGCATTATATAATAATAATAATAATAATAATACAGATAAAAACAATGTGTAATAGTGTATAATACTCGTGTGTAGTACTACTAATAGTGGTAGCAATAATATAACAATAACAATATGGTAGCAATAAAATAACAATAACAATATATATATATATATATATATATATATGTATATATATATATCAGTAATAATAATAATAATTATAATACCAATGGTAATAGTGTACTTGCACATGTATAAATATATGTATATGTACATACATTGATACTTATATTATATCATATATTTCATATGGCATATTGCATGTACATATACATATATTTATACATGTACTTGCACATGTATAAATATATGTATATGTACATGCAATATGCCATATGAAATATATGATATAATATAAGTATCAATGTAATTGAGTCCAGGTGATGATTGAGGCTCTGACGGAGGGAGAAGAGTTAAAAAGTCTTATTGCCGCGGGGAGGAAGGACTTCCTGTAAGGTTCCTGAGAGCAGCGGCGTATAACGACGTGTCAATGTGAAACCGAATTGCAGGAACGGCGGGGGCATGGAGTCGGGCGCCAACGGGACGGTCCGTGACGTCCATCCGTGCTACGAGTCCCGGGGGGGCGACTACGTCTTCGCCGCCAACCCGTCCGCCGCCTGCGTGCTGCTGTACGTCGTCCTCGGCGCGCTGTCCGCCGCCACGGTGTGCGGCAACCTCCTGGTGATGGTCTCCGTCACGTACTTCAAGCGGCTCCGCAGCCCCACCAACTCCCTCGTCCTCTCCCTGGCGGCGGCCGACCTGCTGGTGGGCGTGGTCGTCTTCCCGTTCAGCATGGTCTTCACCGTGACGTCCTGCTGGCACCACGACGGCGCCCCCTGCAAGGTGCGCGGCGCCTTCGACGTGGCGCTGAGCACCGCCTCCATCCTCAACCTGTGCTGCATCGCCGCGGACCGGTACTACGCCGTGTGCCGGCCGCTGACCTACGGGAGCAAGATGAGCGGGCGCGTCGTCGGGGCGATGGTCCTGGCGAGCTGGACGGCCGCCGCCGCGATCGGGGTCGGCGTCACGGCCGCCGGCTTCAACCAGGGGAAGTGCGAAGGCGGCTGCCTGACGGACGCACTGATATCCACCACTCTGGCGTGCGTGTTCTCCTTCTACATCCCCGTCGTGGTCATGCTCAGCATCTACCTCAAGATTCTGCTCGTCGCGCACAAGCAAGTCGCCAGCATCCGGAACGCAAGAGGCGGCCCGGGCGCCGTGGCGGAGGGCAAGGCCACCAGGACCCTGGCGACGGTCATGGGCGTCTTCCTCTTGTGCTGGACGCCGTACTTTCTCTGCATCGTCTTTCAGCCTCTGATGGTCCAAGCGACGCCGGTGGCCGTTATTGAGACCCTGAACTGGCTCACGCTGTCCAACTCCATGCTGAACCCCGTCATCTACGCCCTTTTCTACGGCCGCTTCAGGTCGGCGTTCAAAATCATCCTTTCGGGGAAAATATTCCGAGACAATCTTTCCAACTGTAAACTTCTCTGACGTGTTTTTTTTTTTGTTTGTTTTTTGGGTGGACGAGGAAAGTCCACGAGGACGCAGATGATAACTATTCACACTTCCCATTTTCGTATTGTTATTTTTTTTTCTTCATTTGAATGAACTGTTTGAGGATCAATGTTTCGTGCAAACGTGTTGTGATGTAAAGAGGAGAAACTCAAAGCTATGAAGTAACGCTACAATAGTAACACTACTAAGTAACGCAACAACAGTAACGCTACAATAGTAACACTACTAAGTAACGCAACAATAGTAACGCTACAATAGCAACACTACTAAGTAACGCAACAACAGCAACGCTACAATAGTAACACTACTAAGTAACGCAACAATAATAACGCTACAATAGTAACACTACTAAGTAACGCAACAATAGTAACACTACTAAGTAACGCAACAACAGTAACGCAACAATAGTAACACTACTAAGTAACGCAACAATAGTAACGCAACAATAGTAACGCAACAACAGTAACGCTACAATAGCAACACTACTAAGTAACGCAACAATAGTAACGCTACAATAGCAACACTACTAAGTAACGCAACAATAGTAACGCTACAATAGTAACACTACTAAGTAACGCAACAATAATAACGCTACAATAGTAACACTACTAAGTAACGCAACAATAGTAACACTACTAAGTAACGCAACCACAGTAACGCAACAATAGTAACACTACTAAGTAACGCAACAATAGTAACGCAACAATAGTAACGCAACAACAGTAACGCTACAATAGCAACACAAAAACAGTAACGCTACAATAGTAACGCAACAACAGTAACGCAACAACAGTAACGCTACAATAGCAACGCAACAACAGTAACGCTACAATAGTAGCACTACTAAGTAACGCAACAATAGTAACGCAACAACAGTAACGCTACAATAGTAACGCAACAACAGTAACGCAACAACAGTAACGCTACAATAGCAACACTACTAAGTAACGCAACAATAGTAACGCTACAATAGTAACACTACTAAGTAACGCAACAATAGTAACACTACTAAGTAACGCAACAACAGTAACGCAACAATAGTAACACTACTAAGTAACGCAACAATAGTAACGCAACAACAGTAACGCAACAACAGTAACGCTACAATAGCAACGCAACAACAGTAACGCTACAATAGTAGCACTACTAAGTAACGCAACAATAGTAACGCAACAACAGTAACGCTACAATAGTAACGCAACAACAGTAACGCAACAACAGTAACGCTACAATAGTAACACTACTAAGTAATGCAACAACAGCAACGCTACAATAGCAACGCAACAACAGTAACGCAACAACAGTAACGCTACAATAGTAACACTACTAAGTAACGCAACAACAGTAACGCTACAATAGTAACACTACTAAGTAACGCAACAACAGTAACGCTACAATAGTAACACTACTAAGTAACGCAACAACAGTAACGCTACAATAGTAACACTACTAAGTAACGCAACAATAGTAACGCTACAATAGCAACACTACTAAGTAACGCAACAACAGTAACACTACAATAGTAACACTACTAAGTAACGCAACAATAGTAACGCTACAATAGGAACACTACTTAGTAACGCTACAATAGTAATGCTACAATAGTAATGCTACAATAGTAACGCTACAATAATAACGCTACAATAGTAATGCTACAATAGTAACGCTACAATAATAACGCTACAATAGTAATGATACAATAGTAATTCTACAATAGTTACGCTACAATAGTAACGCTACAATAATAATGCTACAAGAGTAACGCTACAATAGATACACTACAATAATAACACTACAATAATAACGCTACAATAGTAATGCTACAAGAGTAACGCTACAATAGTAACACTACAATAATAACACTACAATAATAACGCTACAATAGTAATGCTACAATAGTAACGCTACAATAATAACGCTACAATAGTAATGCTACAATAGTAATGCTACAAGAGTAACGCTACAATAGTAACACTACAATAATAACACTACAATAATAACGCTACAATAGTAATGCTACAAGAGTAACGCTACAATAGTAACACTACAATAATAACACTACAATAATAACGCTACAATAGTAATGCTACAATAGTAACGCTACAATAATAACGCTACAATAGTAATGCTACAATAGTAATGCTACAATAATGACGCTACAATAGTAATGCTACAATAATAACGCTACAATAATAACGCTACAATAGTAATGCTACAATAACAACGCTACAACAGTAATGCTACAATAGTAACGCTACAATAGTAACACTACTAAGTAACGCAACAATAGTAACGCTACAATAGCAACACTACTAAGTAACGCAACAATAGTAACACTACTAAGTAACGCAACAATAGTAACGCAACAATAGTAACACAACAACAGTAACGCTACAATAGTAACACAACAACAGTAACGCAACAACAGTGACGCTACAATAGTAACACTACTAAGTAACGCAACAACAGTAACGCTACAATAGCAACACTACTAAGCAACGCTACAATAGTAACACTACAATAGTAACACTACTAAGTAACGCTACTAAGTAACACAACAACAGTAATGCTACAATAGTAACACTACTAAGTAACGCAACAACAGCAATGCTACAATAGTAATGCTACTAAGTAATGCTACAACAGTAATGCTACAATAGTCACGCTACCAAGTAACATTACAATAGTAACACTACAATAACAACGCTACAATAATAATGCTACAATAGTAACACTACAATAATAACGCTACGATAATAGTGCTACAATAGTAACACTACAATAATAATGCTACAATAATAATGCTACAATAATAATGCTACAATAGCAATGCTACTAAGTAACGCAACAACAGCAATGCTACAATAGTAATGCTACTAAGTAATGATACAATAGTAATTCTACAATAGTCACGCTACAATGGTAACGCTACAATAGTAATGCTACAATAATAACACTACAATAGTTACGCTACAATAGTAACGCTACAATAATAATGCTATAATAGTAACGCTACAATAGTAACACTACAATAATAACACTACAATAATAACGCTACAATAGTAATGCTACAATAGTAACGCTACAATAATAACGCTACAATAGTAACGCTACAATAGTAACACTACAATAATAACACTACAATAATAACGCTACAATAGTAATGCTACAATAGTAACGCTACAATAATAACGCTACAATAGTAATGCTACAATAGTAATGCTACAATAATGATGCTACAATAGTAATGCTACAATAATAACGCTACATTAATAACGCTACAATAGTAATGCTACAATAACAACGCTACAATAGTAATGCTACAATAGTAACGCTACAATAGTAATGCTACAATAATAACGCTACAATAGTAATGCTACAATAATAACGCTACAATAGTAATGCTACAATAGTAATGCTACAATGGTAACGCTACAATAACAATGCTGCTATAGAAACATTATGATAGTAATTCTACGATAGTGACGCTACAATAGTAATGCTACAAATAGTAATGCTACAATAGTAATGCTACTAAGCAACGCAACAACAGTAATGCTATGGACACATAAGAAAACATTGATTTCTGCCTAAAACCATGGAAAGCCGTGAGCATGGAGCAACCTTCTCTGTCTGCTGGCCCAAACAAGCGTCATTACGACATCCATCACTTATTTCATAGGAACGATACATTGAAAAACACAAAAACGCGACGAAGTATTACGTCAAAATCTTACTATTTGAATTTAGAAAACTCAGGGTTCCTAAATATAAAATCTGATATTACTGATTGTGTTCACAAAAGACATGGAGAATTAAATGAACTGATGCAAATAGTTGTTATGAAGTCTGATGTAATCATCCAATGATTTGATTGGATGGTCACAGCAAGTGGGTGGTGTGACAGTGATAAAAGTCGAAGTCCTGCTCAGCAGAACAACATAGGACATCTGGCGAAATGGATGATTCTCTGTCATTGTAGCTTTTGACGGTAAAACTGTTAGTAATATATGTTCCTTTGATCTCTATTGTCTAAACTGTAAATGTATACCTAACAAAAACATGATTTTCAGGCTTCCAGGAAGATGGCCGGAGGAGGAGACCCAGTGAACCGCTCTCACGTCGACGACATCCATCCCTGCTATCAGATCAACGTCGTCTCTTTCACAGTTAAAAAAACTCCTTCCTCAATATGTGTTTTATTGTACATTTTCCTGAGCTCTGTATCTGCTGTGACTGTCTGTGGAAACCTCCTGGTAATAACCTCCATCGTCTATTTCAAGCAGCTGCACACTCCCACTAACTCTCTGATGCTCTCTCTGGCCGTGGCCGACCTGCTGGTGGGTCTCCTGGTGCTTCCTCTCAACATGGAATACTCGGCCCACCTATGTTTTTACTATGCTGACTTACTTTGCAAAATACGGGAGAGCCTTGATGTAACACTGAGCACGGTATCTCTTTTACACTTGTGCTGTATTTCCATCGACAGGTACTATGCAGTGTGCCAGCCTCTGAAGTACAGAATTAAGATTAATGGTCATGTGATTGTGATCATGATTGTCGCGACCTGGTGCACTGCAGTCCTGGTTGCTGTTGGATTACTCATTGCAGGACTGATCTTTGAAAAATGTCAAGAAAACTGTTTTTTTGGAGTCTTACTCGCACATGTGTTAGGCTTTGTATTTGTATTTTACCTCCCAGTGGTCATAATGGTGAGTATCTACCTGAAGATTTTGCTTGTGGCACAGAAACAAGCGCGCAGCCTCCAGAACACAAACTGCCAGAAGGCAAATTCCAGGGCAAACACCAGAAAATCGGATGGCAAGGCCACCAGAACGTTGGCCATAGTAATGGGCGTCTTTCTGATGTGTTGGATGCCTTTCTTTTTGTGTTTTGCCGCTGAGCTTCTGGGAAACGCTTCAGTGCCTGTTGAAGTGTTTGAAACTCTCCTCTGGCTCACATTGTTTAACTCCATGCTCAATCCCTTCATCTATGCTTTCTTCTACAGCTGGTTCAGATCAGCTTTCAGACTGATCCTCGCTGGAAAGATATTTCAAGGGGATTTTTCAAACTCTAGATTACGTTGACACTTGTCCTGTGCTGCGATGCTCAATTACAGGATGTAGAATGTCCACGTGTTTAATTTGATAAAGGTTGATATTGCCTGTGACGTCAATAAAGCCTAACATGAACAAGTTTCCTGTCTCTGAGTTTTAATTAATGCTGTGTGGAAAAGTCCAAAGATATTTTTCATTCCATAAAGAAAATATAATATTATAAATAGCATAAGTATTCATACCCCTTTAACTTTTCCACATTTTGTCACATCACACGCCACAAACATAAATATATTGTATTGGAATTTGATGTGACAGACCAACACAAAGTGTCACACAATTGTGAAGTACAAAGAAAATTATACATGACTTTAAATCTTTTTCACAAATAAAGCATTGAAAAGTGCAGCGTGCAAAAGTATTCAGCCCCCCTGAGTCAATACTTTGTGGAATCGCCTTTCGCTGCAAGTCTCTTGGGGGTATGTCTCTACCAGCTTTGCACATCTAGAGATTTTTGCTCCGTGAGATGTTCAAAGCTTGGGGGAAATCTTTTTATAGCCTAACCCTGGCTTTAAACTTCTCCACAACTTTATTTCTGACCAGTCTGGCGTGTTCCTTGGACTTCATGGTCCAGTTTGCTCCCCGATGTTCTCTTAACGAACCTCTGAGGCGTCACAGAACAGCTGGATTGGTACTGAGATTAGATTACAACACAGGTGGACTCCATTTAGTCATTAGGTCAACATTCAATCATTCAGCAGTCATCAGGTAACTTCTGAAGGCATTTGGTTGAACTCAGAGAGAAAAGGGGGCTGTATATATATATATATATATATATATATATATATATATGTAAAATCACAAACATAACCAATATCCATATATACGTACACACACGTATCTAAAAATATATACACCATTTGAAAATAAGAAATAATTAAATCACAGCTTATGAAAATACAGTTAAAGAAAATATATAATACTAGGATGATGGTTTCTGGAGGTAGGGGTTGAGAGGGACTGGACGGGGTTAAGGTGCTGACCTCCTCCTTCACCCAGGTGATCCAAGGGTTGTGACACCACACCCAGGGATAACCCAACACCAATGGTGAGCCTGACTGAGGTATGAGGTGAAAGGTCATGGTCTCCCGGTGGTTGCCATCAAGAAGCAGAGTCACTGGGGAGGTCTTACGGCGGGGTTAGGGTCCATTAAGTTCTCCTCTGCCCCCGAGTCCACCAATGCAGAGATGGGCAAGGCCTGGCGTCATTAGCCTCGCGTTCTCTCCTCTCCTGTGGGGTGAGACGGGCAAGTCCGATCTCTATTGGTTCAGGCTCTGAGGCAATTGATGAGAGGCCCTACTGGGACCGTAGGGGAAGAGCATAGGGAGCCTTTCGGAGTGACCGCTCCCGCTGACGCTCCCGGAGACAGTTGTTGATCCGGGTACTGAGTTCCACGAGCTTGTCCAAGTCTGAAATCTGGTCCCGGGTGGCGAGGTGATCCTGGAGGTGATCTTGGATGCCACGATAGAAAGCAGACTGGAGGGAATGGTCATTCCATCCGCTCCCTGCTGATAGGGTCCGGAACTTAATCACGAACTCAGCCACACCGTGGGAACCCTGGCAAAGGAGGGCGAGTCGGTCCCTGGCCTCCTTTCCCCAGACTGGATGGTCAAACATCTTTCACATCTCCTTGGTGAATGCTTGGTAGGAACGACACCCCAAGCTCTGGTGGTCCCAGAAAAGAGTTCAATGGGGTACGCAATCTGGGCTCGGTCGGTGGAATAGAACTGGAGCTGCAGTTCAAACACCAGACTCACCTGGGTCAGGAAGGTCTGGCAGGATCCCAGATCCCCTGCGTACTTCTCGGGAGTTGGAGCCGAGTGTTCTCAGAAGCTGCCTGCTGGTGGGAGAAATTGGTTTGCTGTGGGAGCTGAGGGGTCAGGAGCCTGGGCAGTCTGGTTCAGATGGGGGGACTGGTTTAGCTGGGTGGAAGAACTGGCCACCTGGGAGGTCAGCTGTGACACCTGGTCAATAATGGCCCGATTGTTCACTACCAGGCTCTGCAATAGGGTGTTGTACTGACCGAATCTGGCCTCCGGGCTGGTGAGGACCCGATGAGGAGACTGGTCCACATTTGATTCTGGTTTACCATCTGCTGAGCTCATCTTGGTGGGACCGTACTGTTCTGGTGTGGAGACGGAGGCTCTAGTGGTGGAAGCAACCAGGAAACAGATTAAAGTTTAACAAAAGATTTTTATTTATAACTAAAAATCTTTGTGAATCTTTGTAACAGTCTTTGGGGTCCGAGTGGGGTCAGGTTTGGTGAGAGTTCACTCACGGACCAGAGCGGAGTGGAGTTGAGCTGCTGAGCACCAGGGAGGGGGGGGGGGCGTGTCTCCGCCGGGCCGGGACGGGGGGGGCTTAAGCTTTTGTGAAGCCAAGCAGATCTCGACGATCGTCGCGACCAATCAGCAGACGGCGGCGCCGTCGCTCCTCCTCACAGACCGGTTCCACCGTGCTAGGTACCTCAGCAGAGGACTAGCGGAAAATCATACTCTGCGGTTGCGGGTTCTTTCCATACCTTCCACAACTTTAAAGACGGGCCGTGCAAAAACCGACCTCGCAGTGCGACGCTTCACTCCGCCCCGCAATGCTCCGCCCGTGACGTTCTGCCCTGCGACGCTCTGCTCCGCCCCGCGATGCTCCACCCGTGACATTCTGCCCCGCGATGCTCCGCCCGTGACATTCTGCCCCGCGACGCTCCGCCCCGCGACGCTCCGCCCCGCGATGCTCCGCCCCGCGATGCTCCGCCCGCGACGCTCCGCCCCACGATGCTCCGCCCCGTTATGCTCCGCCCCGTGATGCTCCGCGGCAGAAAGTGCTGTAGAACTGCGCCTTATGATGCTACTGCAAAGCAACACATGACACTTACGGTTTGTATTACACCCAGTAACGAGCAACATGATTGGTCCATTGATACCATGTGGTCTGTACCTTTTGAAAGGCGAAATGTAATTGGTGACATGAACTTCAGAGTCTCCAGTTGCACATTTTAGGGGTGCAGATAGAAGCAATGTGTCAACTTCAGGGGCCATCAACAAGTACTTGCAGTGAAGTTTGGAGTGAGGTGAGTCAGGTACAGGTGCAGGTACAGTTACAGGTACAGGTACAGGAGCAGGTACCAGTGCAGGTAGAGGTGAAAACCATGACCAATGAAAAGAAGCTTTGGCCTTATTAGAAAAAAACGACTTTTTAACAAAGCAAGATAGGATATAAGGATGAAAGATGATTGATGCAAAACGAGTTGAAAATGAAAAATATTACGTTTAAGAAGCAAAAGTTACGCATCACAACGTAATATTTATAGTCCAGAATGCATTAGAATGCACCATTTAAGGTCTATCTCTAACTTTTTTTTATAGACCCCCCCCCCCCCCCCCCCCCTTACCCAGATGTTTTGGATGGGCACATATAAAACCAACAAGTGTCACTACTACATCCATCACTTCTTTCAAGGGAAAGACACAATGAAAAACACAAAAATGTGATAAAGCATTACGTACTGATTTTACTATTTGAATTTAGAAAACTCAGGGTTGTTAAATATTGTTTACAAATATTCTCGAAGACATGGAGAATTAAATGAGCTGATGCAAATAGTTGATATGATGTCTGATGTAATCATCCAATGATTTGATTGGATGGTCACAGGAAGTGGGTGGTATGACAGTGATAAAAGTCGAAGTCCTGCTCAGCAGCACAACATAGGACATCTGGCGAAATGGATGATTTCATTGTCATTGAAAATTTTGGCGGTAAAACTGTTAGTAATATATGTTCCTTTGATCTCTATTGTCTAAACTGTAAATGTATACCTAACAAAAACATGATTTTCAGGCTTCCAGGAAGATGGCCGGAGGAGGAGACCCAGTGAACCGCTCTCATGTCGACGACATCCATCCCTGCTATCAGATCAACGTCGTCTCTTTCACAGTTAAAAAAACTCCTTCCTCAATATGTGTTATATTGTACATTTTCCTGAGCTCTGTATCTGCTGTGACTGTCTGTGGAAACCTCCTGGTAATAACCTCCATCGTCTATTTCAAGCAGCTGCACACTCCCACTAACTCTCTGATCCTCTCTCTGGCCGTGGCCGACCTGCTGGTGGGTCTCCTGGTGCTTCCTCTCAACATGGAATACTCGGCCCACCTATGTTTTTACTATGCTGACTTACTTTGCAAAGTACGGGAGAGCCTTGATGTAATACTGGGCGCAGTATCTCTTTTACACTTGTGCTGTATTTCCATCGACAGGTACTATGCAGTGTGCCAGCCTCTGAAGTACAGAACTAAGATTAATGGTCATGTGATTGTGATCATGATTGTCGCGACCTGGTGCACTGCAGTCCTGGTTGCTGTTGGATTACTCATTACAGGACTGATATTTGAAAAATGTCAAGAAAACTGTTTTTTTGGAGTCTTGCTCGCACATATGTTAGCCTTTGTATTTGTATTTTACCTCCCAGTGGTCATAATGGTGAGTATCTACCTGAAGATTTTGCTTGTGGCGCAGAAACAAGCGCGCAGCCTCCAGAACACAAACTGTCAGAGTACAAAGTATGGACCGACAGTCAGAAAGGTGGAAGGAAAGGCCACTAGAACGTTGGCCATAGTAATGGGCGTCTTTCTGATATGTTGGTTGCCTTTCTTTTTGTGTTTTGCCGCTGAGCTTCTGGGAAACGCTTCAGTGCCTGTTGAAGTGTTTGAAACTCTCCTCTGGCTCACATTGTTTAACTCCATGCTCAATCCCTTCATCTATGCTTTCTTCTACAGCTGGTTCAGATCAGCTTTCAGACTGATCCTCGCTGGAAAGATATTTCAAGGGGATTTTTCAAACTCTAGATTACGTTGACACTTGTCCTGTGCTGTGATGCTCAATTACAGGATGTAGAATGTCCACGTGTTTAATTTTTATAAAGGTTGATATTGCCTGTGACGTCAATAAAGCCTAACATGAACAAGTTTCCTGTTTCTGAGTTTTAATTAATGCTGTGTGGAAAAGTCCAAAGATATTTTTCATTAAACTTCATATAAGCTTTCATTACATATATAATGAAAGTAAGAAAAAACATTTTGTGCAATCACATGCAATAACCAGTATCCACATATACATACACACATGTATCCAAAAATATATACACCACTTGAAAATAAGAAATAATTAAATTATAGCTTGTGAAAATGTCACAATAAGGAATACTTATATATATATATATATATACACTAAGATTAAAAAAATATATATTTACAAAGAGAAGAAGGGAACAAAGGCTTATTTTCATCTGTTTCTTGTTTAAATTCTAGTTTTCAGACAGAACGCAGCAGACTAGTTTCAATATTCACAAACTGTGTACTTTAGTAGGAGAGCATGTTCTATGTAAGGTGGGTTGTGAAATCTCAGCGAAGACAGGCCTCGGTCAGGCGTAATGATATCTAAATTATAAAAGGATTTCACGTATATACCGATTTTATTCCACTGCAGGTATCAGGTTTGATTTTGCAAATTGCTTTTCTCGGGGTATACCACCAAACTGAGTTAGATAGAGATGTTTAATTTAAGTCAATACCAAAGAAATCACAATTTAGTCTTTCACTGTCCCACTTATTAGAAACGGCAGTCATATCGGGGAAAGTCTTTTGCTTCCCCAGCGTGGAAAATACACAATATCCTGGACAACGTCGGCTTTTTCTACCTGTCTGTAAAGAGCCTACCCAAGAAAATAGATCTTCACATTTCAACTAGATGTTTGACGAACACTGCCGTATAATACAGTCACCGATGTATCGTGTCGTCGTATGTTCTTTTGTGGACGGCGAGAGGAGTCTTCTGATCATGTCATGAACAAAGACATTAAAGGGATTTTTTTTCTTTTCAAGACTGGAATCAAGTATATTTTTTCTATTATAACACAAAGTCAATCAATCAATCAATCAATCAAATTTTCTTTGTATAGCCCTTTACAATAACCCAGTGGTACCTAAAGTGCTTGACAACAAAGCTATAAAAACAATACATTAACAAACAAATACAAGAATAATACATAAAAACAATAAATAAAACACAGGTGCTGACTGGTGGAGGAGCGACGGTGCTGCAGGTTGGTGGAAACCTTCCAGAAGTTCATAAAAACAGAGCATACAGAACAAATACACTGCCCTAGACAGAGATAAAAGCCAACCCCAATGGGTTTTCAGCTTTGATTTAAAAAGGCCGAGATCAAAGTCATGAGTATTGCGAATGGTGAGGTCTGGAGTTTGATGAGGGTACGTCGGCACTATGTTCACGGCTGCCATGGCCAAAACAGGATGGAGGTCAGACAATGATGGGGGGGGGGGGGGGGGGGGGGGGATGGGCTGCGACCGGTCGTGATTGCCGTGGGCGCCGTGCCAGATTTTTAAACCGTCAAAAAAGTTTGCCACAACGGCCACGGTGCGGTTGACCGCAGCAAAACGGGATGAACGTCACGAAACGTGGCCTTAATGGAACTCGGACGTGGTCCGCAGGCAAACAGGAAGTGATGTTTAGCGCGCGTTTTATTCGCGTTTCATCAGCTGCACACTCCCACTAACTCTTTGATCCTCTCTCTGGCCGTGGCCGACCTGCTGGTGGGTTTCCTGGTGTTTCCCCTCAACATGGAATACTCGGCCCAGCTGTGCTTCTACCACGCTGACTTGCTTTGCAACGTACGGGAGAGCCTTGATGTAATACTGGGCGCAGTATCTCTTTTACACTTGTGCTGTATTTCCATCGACAGGTACTATGCAGTGTGCCAGCCTCTGAAGTACAGAATTAAGATTAATGGTCATGTGATTGTGATCATGATTGTCGCGACCTGGTGCACTGCAGTCCTGGTTGCTGTTGGATTACTCATTGCAGGACTGATCTTTGAAAAATGTCAAGAAAACTGTTTTTTTGGAGTCTTACTCGCACATGTGTTAGGCTTTGTATTTGTATTTTACCTCCCAGTGGTCATAATGGTGAGTATCTACCTGAAGATTTTGCTTGTGGCGCAGAAACAAGCGCGCAGCCTCCAGGACACAAACTGCCAGAAGGTAAATTCCAGGGCAAACACCAGAAAATCGGATGGCAAGGCCACTAGAACGTTGGCCATAGTAATGGCGTCTTTCTGATGTGTTGGTTGCCTTTCTTTTTGTGTTTTGCCGCTGAGCTTCTGGAAACGCTTCAGTGCCTGTTGAAGTGTTTGAAACTCTCCTCTGGCTCACATTGTTTAACTCCATGCTCAATCCCTTCATCTATGCTTTCTCTACAGCTGGTTCAGATCAGCTTTCAGACTGATCCTCGCTGGAAAGATATTTCAAGGGGATTTTTCAAACTCTAGATTACGTTGACACTTGTCCTGTGCTGTGATGCTCAATGACAGGATGTAGAATGTCCACGTGTTTAATTTGATAAAGGTTGATATTGCCTGTGACGTCAATAAAGCCTAACATGAACAAGTTTCCTGTTTCTGAGTTTAATTAATGCTGTGTGGAAAAGTCCAAAGATATTTTTCATTAAACTTCATATAAGCTTTCATTATATATATAATGCAAGTAAGAAAAAACATTTTGTGCAATCACATGCAATAACCAGTATCCACATATACATACACACGTATCCAAAAATATATACACCACTTGAAGATAAGAAATAATTAAATTATAGCTTGTGAAAATGTCACAATAAGGAATACTTATATATAAAATATATATATACACTAAGATTAAAAAAATATATATTTACAAAGAGAAGAAGGGAACAAAGGCTTATTTTCATCTGTTTCTTGTTAAATTCTAGTTTTCAGACAGAACGCAGCAGACTAGTTTCAATATTCACAAACTGTGTACTTTAGTAGGAGAGCATGTTCTATGTAAGGTGGGTTGTGAAATCTCAGCAAAGACAGGCCTCGGTCAGGCGTAATGATATCTAAATTATAAAAGGATTTCACGTATATGCCGATTTTATTCCGCTGCAGGTATAAGGTTTGATTTTGCAAATTGCTTTTCTCGGGGTACACCACCAAACTGAGTTAGATAGAGATGTTTAATTTAAGTCAATACCAAAGAAATCACAATTTAGTCTTTCCCTGTCCCACTTGTTAGAAACGGCAGTCATATCGGGGAAAGTCTTTTGCTTCCCCAGCGTGGAAAATACACAATATCCTGGACAACGTCGGCTTTTTCTACCTGTCTGTAAAGAGCCTACCCAAGAAAATAGATCTTCACATTTCAACTAGATGTTTGACGAACACTGCCGTATAATACAGTCACCGATGTATCGTGTCGTCGTATGTTCTTTTGTGGACGGCGAGAGGAGTCTTCTGATCATGTCATGAACAAAGACATTAAAGGGATTTTTTTCTTTTCAAGACTGGAATCAAGTATATTTTTTCTATTATAACACAAAGTCAATCAATCAATCAATCAATCAAATTTTCTTTGTATAGCCCTTTACAATAACCCAGTGGTACCTAAAGTGCTTGACAACAAAGCTATAAAAACAATACATTAACAAACAAATACAAGACTAATACATAAAAACAATAAATAAAACACAGGTGCTGACTGGTGGAGGAGCGACGGTGCTGCAGGTTGGTGGAAACCTTCCAGAAGTTCATAAAAACAGAGCATACAGAACAAACACACTGCCCTAGACAGAGATAAAAGCCAACCCCAATGGGTTTTCAGCTTTGATTTAAAAAGGCCGAGATCAAAGTCATGAGTATTGCGAATGGTGAGGTCTGGAGTTTGATGAGGGTACGTCGGCACTATGTTCACGGCTGCCATGGCCAAAACAGGATGGAGGTCAGACAATGATGGGGGGGGGGGGGGATGGGCTGCGACCGGTCGTGATTGCCGTGGGCGCCGTGCCAGATTTTTAAACCGTCAAAAAAGTTTGCCACAACGGCCACGGTGCGGTTGACCGCAGCAAAACGGGATGAACGTCACGAAACGTGGCCTTAATGGAACTCGGACGTGGTCCGCAGGCAAACAGGAAGTGATGTTTAGCGCGCGTTTTATTCGCGTTTCATCAGCTGCACACTCCCACTAACTCTTTGATCCTCTCTCTGGCCGTGGCCGACCTGCTGGTGGGTTTCCTGGTGTTTCCCCTCAACATGGAATACTCGGCCCAGCTGTGCTTCTACCACGCTGACTTGCTTTGCAACGTACGGGAGAGCCTTGATGTAATACTGGGCGCAGTATCTCTTTTACACTTGTGCTGTATTTCCATCGACAGGTACTATGCAGTGTGCCAGCCTCTGAAGTACAGAACTAAGATTAATGGTCATGTGATTGTGATCATGATTGTCGCGACCTGGTGCACTGCAGTTCTGGTTGCTGTTGGATTACTCATTGCAGGACTGATATTTGAAAAATGTCAAGAAAACTGTTTTTTTGGAGTCTTACTCGCACATGTGTTAGGCTTTGTATTTGTATTTTACCTCCCAGTGGTCATAATGGTGAGTATCTACCTGAAGATTTTGCTTGTGGCGCAGAAACAAGCGCGCAGCCTCCAGAACACAAACTGTCAGAAGGTAAATTCCAGGGCAAACACCAGAAAAGCGGATGGAAAGGCCACAAGAATGTTGGCCATAGTAATGGGAGTCTTTCTGATGTGTTGGATGCCTTTTTTTTTTTTTGCAGGTACAGGTGCAGGTACAGGTACAGGTACAGGTACAGGTGCAGGTACAGGTGCAGGTACCAGTGCAGGTAGAGGTACAGGTGAAAACCATGACCAATGAAAAGAAGCTTTGGCCTTATTAGAAAAAAATGACTTTTTAACAAAGCAAGATAGGATACAAGGATGAAAGATGAATGATGCAAAACGAGGTGAAAATGAAAAATATTATGTTTAAGAAGCAAAAGTTACGCATCACAACACAATATTTATAGTCCAGAATGCATTAGAATGCACCATTTAAGGTCTATCTCTAACTTTATTTTATAGACCCCCCCCCCCTTACCCAGATGTTTTGGATGGGCACATAAAAAACCAACAAGTGTCACTACTACATCCATCACTTCTTTCAAGGGAAAGATACAATGAAAAACACAAAAATGTGATAAAGCATTACGTACTGATTTTACTATTTGAATTTAGAAAACTCAGGGTTGCTAAATATTGTTTACAAATATTCTCGAAGACATGGAGAATTAAATGAACTGATGCAAATAGTTGTTATGATGTCTGATGTAATCATCCAATGATTTGATTGGATGGTCACAGGAAGTGGGTGGTATGACAGTGATAAAAGTCGAAGTCCTGCTCAGCAGCACAACATAGGACATCTGGCGAAATGGATGATTTCATTGTCATTGAAAATTTTGGCGGTAAAACTGTTAGTAATATATGTTCCTTTGATCTCTATTGTCTTAACTGTAAATGTATACCTAACAAAAACATGATTTTCAGGCTTCCAGGAAGATGGCCGGAGGAGGAGACCCAGTGAACCGCTCTCACGTCGACGACATCCATCCCTGCTATCAGATCAACGTCGTCTCTTTCACAGTTAAAAAAACTCCTTCCACAATATGTGTTTTATTGTACATTTTCCTGAGCTCTGTATCTGCTGTGACTGTCTGTGGAAACCTCCTGGTAATAACCTCCATCGTCTATTTCAAGCAGCTGCACACTCCCACTAACTCTCTGATCCTCTCTCTGGCCGTGGCCGACCTGCTGGTGGGTCTCCTGGTGCTTCCCCTCAACATAGAATACTCTGCCCACCTATGTTTTTACTATGCTGACTTAACTTGCAAAATACGGGAGAGCCTTGATGTAATGCTGAGCACGGTATCTCTTTTACACTTGTGCTGTATTTCCATCGACAGGTACTATGCAGTGTGCCAGCCTCTGAAGTACAGAATTAAGATTAATGTTCATGTGATTGTGATCATGATTGTCGCGACCTGGTGCACTGCGGTTCTGCTTGCTGCTGGATCACTCATTGCAGGACTGATGTTTGAAAAATGTCAAGAAAACTGTTTTTTTGGAGTCTTGCTCGCACGTATGTTAGGATCTACATTTGGATTTTACCTCCCAGTGGTCATAATGGTGAGTATCTACCTGAAGATTTTGCTTGTGGCGCAGAAACAAGCGCGCAGCCTCCAGAACACAAACTGCCAGAAGGCAAATTCCAGGGCAAACACCAGAAAATCGGATGGCAAGGCCACTAGAACGTTGGCCATAGTAATGGGCGTCTTTCTGATGTGTTGGATGCCTTTCTTTTTGTGTTTTGCCGCTGAGCTTCTGGGAAACGCTTCAGTGCCTGTTGAAGTGTTTGAAACTCTCCTCTGGCTCACATTGTTTAACTCCATGCTCAATCCCTTCATCTATGCTTTCTTCTACAGCTGGTTCAGATCAGCTTTCAGACTGATCCTCGCTGGAAAGATATTTCAAGGGGATTTTTCAAACTCTAGATTACGTTGACACTTGTCCTGTGCTGCGATGCTCAATGACAGGATGTAGAATGTCCACGTGTTTAATTTGATAAAGGTTGATATTGCCTGTGACGTCAATAAAGCCTAACATGAACAAGTTTCCTGTTTCTGAGTTTTAATTAATGCTGTGTGGAAAAGTCTAAAGATATTTTTCATTAAACTTCATATAAGCTTTCATTATATATATAATGAAAGTAAGAAAAAACATTTTGTGCAATCACATGCAATAACCAGTATCCACATATACATACACACATGTATCCAAAAATATATACACCATTTGAAGATAAGAAATAATTAAATTATAGCTTGTGAAAATGTCACAATAAGGAATACTTATATATATATATATATATATATATATATATATATATATATACACACTAAGATTAAAAACATATATATTTACAAAGAGAAGAAGGGAACAAAGACTTATTTTCATCTGTTTCTTGTTTAAATTCTAGTTTTCAGACAGAACGCAGCAGACTAGTTTCAATATTCACAAACTGTGTACTTTAGTAGGAGAGCATGTTCTATGTAAGGTGGGTTGTGAAATCTCAGCGAAGACAGGCCTCGGTCAGGCGTAATGATATCTAAATTATAAAAGGATTTCACGTATATACCGATTTTATTCCGCTGCAGGTATAAGGTTTGATTTTGCAAATTGCTTTTCTCGGGGTATACCACCAAACTGAGTTAGATAGAGATGTTTAATTTAAGTCAATACCAAAGAAATCACAATTTAGTCTTTCCCTGTCCCACTTATTAGAAACGGCAGTCATATCGGGGAAAGTCTTTTGCTTCCCCAGCGTGGAAAATACACAATATCCTGGACAACGTCGGCTTTTTCTACCTGTCTGTAAAGAGCCTACCCAAGAAAATAGATCTTCACATTTCAACTAGATGTTTGACGAACACTGCCGTATAATACAGTCACCGATGTATCGTGTCGTCGTATGTTCTTTTGTGAACGGCGAGAGGAGTCTTCTGATCATGTCATGAACAAAGACATTAAAGGGATTTTTTTTCTTTTCAAGACTGGAATCAAGTATATTTTTTCTATTATAACACAAAGTCAATCAATCAATCAATCAATCAATCAATCAAATTTTCTTTGTATAGCCCTTTACAATAACCCAGTGGTACCTAAAGTGCTTGACAACAAAGCTATAAAAACAATACATTAACAAACAAATACAAGAATAATACATAAAAACAATAAATAAAACACAGGTGCTGACTGGTGGAGGAGCGACGGTGCTGCAGGTTGGTGGAAACCTTCCAGAAGTTCATAAAAACAGAGCATACAGAACAAATACACTGCCCTAGACAGAGATAAAAGCCAACCCCAATGGGTTTTCAGCTTTGATTTTAAAAGGCCGAGATCAAAGTCATGAGTATTGCGAATGGTGAGGTCTGGAGTTTGATGAGGGTACGTCGGCACTATGTTCACGGCTGCCATGGCTAAAACAGGATGGAGGTCAGACAATGATGGGGGGGGTGGGTGGGGGGGGGGGGGGGGGTGGGCTGCGACCGGTCGTGATTGCCGTGGGCGCCGTGCCAGATTTTTAAACCGTCAAAAAAGTTTGCCACAACGGCCACGGTGCGGTTGACCGTAGCAAAACGGGATGAACGTCACAAAACGTGGCCTTAATGGAACTCGGACGCGAGTCCGCAGGCAAACAGGAAGTGATGTTTAGCGCGTGTTTTATTCGCGTTTCATCACGTCGCACCGCGCTTCTTCGCGGCCTTCACGGCAAGGCTACGGTGTATGGTGGCCGTTTCATCACGTTCAGTCACGTGTGATGGTTTAAGGACTCTGGTCTGCCACGGCGCCGCGCCGTCCAGTTTTAACCGCGGGTTTTAAACTGCAGGAGCTAACGGCTTTCGAGTGACGTGTTCAGGTGCATCACGTAAATCCGCCCGCCCACATGCCAATGAGCTGCGGTGCTCACGCTGCAGGGAGGCTTCGTGCTAAACATGACGGCTCACGCACACGCCGAAGTTTCGGCATTGCGGCATCGGCATACTTCGGCCAAACGTCTTCGGCCAAAAGTAGCTGGTCAAAGAAAATGACGCCATTTTGTACGACGAGACCCCGGAGTGCCAAACTTCCTTCTTATTGTTATGGAATCGGCCATTACACACACACACACACACACACACACACACACACACACACACACACACACACACACCGTCCAGCATCTAATTGGATAGCAGTTTGCTTCTTTGTAAAATATGTTAATGAGGAGTTTTACGCAGCGTTTGAAAAGGCTCTGCCCAGCGCCTCAGCGTCTGAGGAACACACACACGCCATCGCGCTGCTACGTCGATGCACCATCAGGTACATGCAGACGACTGACCGTCCTGCATGCTTTCTGATACCTGAAGGAGGATAACTGGAACTCATGGATCCAGGGTGGCCTGTGAACGGCAGCGACGCCGTCAAGCACATCCACCCCTGCTACGAGTTGAACGACGCCGCGTACACGTTCGCCAGAAGTCCCTCCACCGTCTGCGTGCTCCTGTACGTCTTCCTCGGTTCGCTGTCCGTCCTCACCGTGTGCGGAAACCTCCTGGTGATCGCCTCGGTCGCCTACTTCAGGCAGCTGCACACGCCGACGAACTGCCTCATCGTCTCCCTGGCGGCGGCCGACCTGCTGGTGGGGGTCGTCGTCTTCCCCTTCAGCATGGCGTTCACGGTGACCTCGTGTCTGTACCGCGAGGGCACGCCTTGCCGGATCCGGGACGGCTTCGACGTGACGCTGTGCACGTCCTCCATCCTCAACCTGTGCTGCGTCTCCGTGGACAGGTACTACGCCGTGTGCCGGCCGCTGTCGTACAAAACCACGATGGGCACCCGGGCCACCCTGAGCATGATCCTGCTGAGCTGGGGCGCCTCCGTCCTGATCGGCGTCGGCATCGTAGCGGCGGGATTCAGCCAGGGCGCCTGCGGGGAGGCGTGCTCCGTCGACGTGGCGGCGGCCAACACCACGGGGCCCGTCTTCTCGTTCTACCTCCCGGCCGTCGTCACGCTGTGCGTCTACCTGAAGATCCTCCTCGTGGCGCAGAGGCAGGCCAACAGCCTCCGGAAGACGAAGTCGGCCGCCCTACGGTCGGAGCGCAAGGCCACCAAGACGTTGGCCGTGGTCATGGGAGTGTTCCTCCTGTGCTTGACCCCGTACTTCATCTGCGTGGTGTTTCAGCCCCTGGCGCCCGAGCCCCCGCCGGCCGTCGCCATAGAAACGCTCAACTGGCTCACGC